>NC_059378.1:29835807-30144141 GCF_019703515.2 Myxocyprinus asiaticus
ACACTGAAACAGCAATGTGATAGATTGTGAGCAGACTAATAAAGCAATGGCTTACATGTAATTGGCTAGGAGTTACCTAGCTAATGGTGCAATGATGTACAGCTGCTAGTCTTCCCGCTAGAACTATGCTGCGCTTACATTTCCAGCACCTGTACAATCAGCACTGGTGCCCCCCCAGGATGTGTGCTCTCCCCACTACTCTTCTCCCTCTACACCAATGACTGCATCGCCAAGGACCCCTCTGTCAAGCTCCTGAAGTTTGCAGACGACACCACTGTCATCGGCCTCATCCGAGATGACGATGAGTCTGCATACAGAAGGGAGGTTGAACAGCTGGCTGTCTGGTGCAGTCAAAACAACCTTGAGCTGAACATGCTCAAAACGGTGGAGATGATTGTGGACTTTAGGAGGAACACCCCAACACTGACCCCCATTCTAAACAGCACTGTGGCAGCAGCGGAGTCATTCAGGTTCCTGGGCACTACCATTTCACATGACCTGAAGTGGGAGACACACATTGACTCCATTGTGAAAAAGGCCCAGCAGAGGTTGTACTTCCTTCGCCAGCTGAGGAAGTTCAACCTGCCACAGGCGCTGCTGATACAGTCCTACTCAGCAGTCATTGAGTCTGTCCTCTGCACTTCAGTAACTGTCTGGTTTGGTTCAGCTACGAAATCAGACATCTGAAGACTACAAAGGACAGTTTGGACTGCTGAGAGGATTAGTGGTTTTCCCTCAGCAATTTCCTATGGATTTAAAGAATGGCAGTGTTTTATTTATGTGTAAAATAAGATCTGTTCTTAAAATTAAAGCTGCTGCACTTTTTTTGTTTTTTTTGTTTTTTGTTATTAAAAGTTTTTATTGATTCCATATAACATATTTATAAATAACAGAATATTGGAATCACATATTATTTACAACCCTCCCTCTCGAATATTAACCACCCCACCCCACCACTGAACACAAACAGATACCCCAGTGGTCAAATACAATTGACAAAGACACACAAACAAACAGTAAAACAGAAGAAAATATTTAGAAATACATTTAAAAAAAGTATATGTTAAAAAAAGGCTACAACATACACATTTAAAACAACACATCTCCCTCCACTGCCCCTCCCCGAGAGCCCTCCAAAAAGGCCAAATAGCTGCCCCACCTCCTGATGAACATATACAGGTTGCCTAGCCTTCTATATGACAACTCTTCCCAAGCTGCCACTCTGCCCATCTCCTCGCACCACTCACGAAACGAGGGGGCTCCAGCTGACTTCCATCCTCTAAGGATAACCTGTCTGCCCGCCATAACACCGGCCAGGATCCAATTCTTCATTTACTTATCTCCTACATCAATGACCGCCCCGTCACCCAAAATACAGAGCCTGGGGCAAAAGGAGATCCGAGTACGTCGGCCATAAAATTCTGGACCCTCAACCAGAACTCCTGTATCTTACGACACCCCCAAAAAACATGGGTGGTGTCTCCATCTTCTAAATGGCATCGCCAGCAGGTGGGTGTGTCCTTAAGACTAAGCCTATATAATTTAGAAGGGGTCCAATAAAATCTATGTAGAATCTTAAATTGCATAAGACGCACCCTTGCATCTCTAGGTGCAGACTTGACGTTTTTAAGAATCCTAGCCCACACTCCCTCCTCCAAAGACAAAGTTAAATCTTCCTCCCATAATCTTTTGAGGGAATTTAAAGCTCCATCCCCCAGACTCTGAATTAGCAGTGAGTAATACACTGATGCCTCATGACCTTTTCCAAAAGCAGTAATTACCACTCCCAGAGTATCTGCCGTACTAGGGGGGTGCGTGCCACTCCCAAAAACAGTGCAGAGTAGGTGGCGCAGCTGTAAATACTTATAAAATTGAGATCTGGGAATCCCAAAATCTTGAACCAAATTTTCAAAAGGTCTCAATACTCCACTCTCATATAGGTCACCAAGTGTATTAACCCCCCTCACAATCCAATCTGACCAACAGAAAGGGGACTTATTAATGCATGATTTAGGGTTCTGCCATATGCTTGAGGCTACGTTTAAATAAATATCCGAATTAAACACTTTCTGGACACTTTTGTCCATATCGAGTGTAAATGCAAAATAACGGGGTGTGACTTAACTTCTCTGATTAATTTGATCGAAAGGCTATGCAGAGGCGAGATGGGGCAAGAGCTTCCTTTTCAATACAAAACCAGGGAGGGGCTCTCTCAGGTGGAAGCGACCAATGAGCCAAATGTCTGAGACCGAATGCATAGTAATAAAACAAAATCTTGGGTAGGCCTAACCCACCTTTGTCAATCGGCCTATGTAACTTATTGAAATTTAACCTGGCACGCTTACCATTCCAAATGAAGGACTTCGCTATGCTATCAAATTGCTTGAAAAGAGAGGGGGACATCTATAGGGAGAGATTGTAACAGGTAGTTGAATTTTGGAATACAATTCATTTTAATTACATTAAGCTTCACAATCATCGATAAGTGTAATGAAGCCTACCTGTCCACATCATTCGAAAACCTTTTTATTAAGGGATCAAAATTAACTCTGACTAAATCAGAAAAATTTGCTGGGAATAAAATTCCCAAATACTTAATGCCCTGTTTGGGCCACTGGAAGGTGCCTGGCTGGAAGGCCGTTACTGGACAGTACGCTTTCAAAGCCAAAGCTTCAGATTTAGACCAATTGACTTTGTATCATGAGAACTTGGAAAAGGAATTAATAATTCTGTGGAGGCAAGGCATAGATCTAGTGGGGTCAGAGATGAATAATAAAATATCATCTGTGCAAAGCAGAAGCTTATGCGCCACACCTCCTGCAATCACCCCTGGAAAATAATCCTCCTTTCTTATCGCGGCTGCTAATGGTTTCAGGGCAAAACAGAACAATAATGTGGAAAGACGGCAACCCTGCTGAGTGCCCCTATACAGAGTAAAATAATCTGAAGTTAATCCATTTGTTTGTACTGCTGCTACAGGATGTTTATAAAGTAACTTAATCCAACCAATAAATGTACTCCCGAACCCATACATTTCCAAAATCTTAAAAAGATAATCTCATTCTACCATATCAAACTCCTTTTCGGCATCAAGTGAGATGGCAGCAACCGGAGACTGATCATTTGCTACTGACCACATGATATTGAGGAGATGCCTGATGTTATCAGAAGAGCTGCAGCCCCGAATAAACCCCACCTGATCTATATGTATAAGAGAATTCATAACCTTACTTAATGGGTTAGCCAAAATTTTTGACAAAATGTTTACATCTAGTTGGATCAGGGAGATTGGACAGTAACTTTTACACTCGCTTGGATCTTTGTCCTTTTTAATAATCAGACTGATCCAGGCTTGTGTCATGGTTGGAGGAAGCTTTCCATTCTTTAATGATTCAGTATAAACTTGTTGGGCCTCATGTATTCAGATCTAACAGTCGTAATACCTGACTGAGGCCCACAGTCATAAATCTTACTGATAAAAACCATGCCAAAATCAAACAAAGGGAGTCCAAAACAGACTACAAATCCCATGAAGCCTTGCTCACTAAAGGATCTAACTCTCAACTCCTATTGGATGAGGCACACAACAGAACGGCCCTCAACCATGATGTCATCGGGAGTAGAAATAACTCTGAAATGCTTCCGGGATTTGCTTCCAGCAACTTTGCTCGCCGTGCGTAGATGCAGTTCATCGCTGCTCTCAGGTGTAGCCTCGTGGCACAAGGAAGTAACGTCCGACTTGAAACTGTGGCCATACAATCTCCATCTTGCTGGACGAGTTGAGATTACTCTGTGTTCCACCGAACACTCTAACGGATCCGAAGGAGACCGCTGAGCAATGCGCATCTTCATCCGTTTGCCTGCAGAAGTGAAGAGATAAAAGATTTCTCTTCCATCTTCAATCAAGTCGACGTCGGTGATTTCTCTGCCAGCCCGCCGAGAATCAGCAGCCGTACCGCCCGCCGACAGAGTGAGGAAATGGCCTCCCATCATCAACCGAGCTTTGAGGAACCGAGTCGGAGTCAAACAACGGATGAACACACATTCTAGCTGCATCCTCATGCGATTCAAGTTAGAGGTTTACGTCTGGGCAGAGATAGAATATTATAGTGTGTTATTCTTGTGTATCAAGGTTATTGCTTGTACAGTTTATGGACCGCCGAGTCCGCTCATTGCGGCTAATACTCAAGGTATTTAATTATCACGAATGATATCTGCTGTGTTGTATTCCAACCACATTGGACCAGCACACTGGGTTTACGAGCCATCCACCGCGTCTCTGAGTGATAAACTAACAGCTGCTTTCTCTCCCACGATCGCAAAATCGGCTTTGGGGCCATCACTTTATTCTCTCTCTTTCTCGTACTAACTACACACACACACACGCGACCCCTCACAAACATTCTCGCACACATTTTTGGCTAGTAGATAGCTTCGTGATAAAGCTCAGCTTTGTCCCTAAGCTATCGTACAAGTGGATACACGCGGTAAACTGGCAGATGCCATTGACTGGTTTCTCCGCCCACATTCGCGGCCATATTCTTTGGCCGGAAATCTCATGTGACATACTCTCCACGAGAGTCACGCCCGCCATTTTGTGCGCGTCCCTTACACACACACACACAATCTCTCTCTCTCACACACACGCACACCTTCCTTATGTGTTATAGGATTATTTTGGTTTCCATATCTAATCATATCACTGTTTAGTTGTAAGTCGGAAGTTTATTGACTGCATTGTATTAATTATTAATTGATATTACTGCATAAATAAACTTTGTTATATTTCAAAGAGAAGTGTTTTGGTTTGTTTTGTATACACCTGTGTCCAATGCTGACAGGATGTCAGTGCTCGGATTCAAGCCTTCGTTCATTGTTTCTTTTCGAAAATCGATATTCGGATGTCGATTTTCCTAAGAGAACAATCTAATATTGAGACTGTTATACTATCTGGTTATTAGTCCCTGATTCCAGGGTGGTGCCCCAGTGATATTAATCCTTATTAATATTCTATTGATTTTTTATAATTGATAATTATCTTTGATGATTGTTGATTTTGAAGGATCAATAAGCAAGTGTTAATTTTAATCAATGTTTCATCGATGTTAACAATTAACGATTATCTTTGATAATTGTTGATTTAAAGGATTAAAAAAAGCTAACATTGATTCAAATCAATGTTCTATTGATTTTAATAATTAATAATTATCTTTGATAATTATTAATTATTGCTAATAACCAAACCCACTCCTAAACGTAGCACACTACATTTACTGGAGCCCCATATGTGGTTTTAATGAGTTAGATTCAATTAATTAATTTAAATATTAATTAATAACTAAAGAAATAATTATTAATTATTTCTGATAGTAACACTGATCTAAACAAACAGTAAAGCCCTACAAACGTCTAACAAAAGTGGAGCCAGTTCTGTAGCATAGGATCTAAAAAATTCTGCGGCAAAACCACCTGGCCCCGGAGCCTTACCAGTAGGTAGGGACTTAATTACCTTGTCAAGCTCCTCCAAGGTTATCTCAGAATCAAGAGTGTTTTTTTGCTCAGTCTTCAGTTTAGGAAGATCTAATGGTTCCACAAAGTTTCTAATATCTTCATCAGTAGATGAAGACGTGGAACTATAGAGATCAAGATAGAATTCTTTAAAGGCATTATTAATATCAATGGCTGAGGTAAAAATTTCACCACCAGCAGATTTCACTGAGGGAATGGTAGAAAAAGACTCTCTCTGCTTTATATATCTAGCCAAAAGCTTCCCTGCTTTGTCCCCCAACTCAAAGTATGACTGTCTTGCCCTGAATAACCAAAACTCCACTTTCTATGACAAAACAGTATTATATCTATATTTCAATCGGGTCAATTCTCTGAGGCCATCAGATGACATACGACGCTTCAGCTCTGCCTCTGCACTTTTAATATTTCCTTCCAACTTCACGAGTTCTCGTGCTTTGGATTTTTTGATGAATGAGGCATACTGTATGATCCGACCCCTAAGAACTGCCTTAAGTGCCTCCCAAGCCACACCCACAGAGGATACCAGTTGGTCTCCATATAAACACTGATTTCAGTCTTTAACATTTGTTGGAAATCAAGATTTTGCAAAAGGGACACATTAAGGCACCAACTATATGATTTATTTTTCTCTATATGTGGCAACACCTCTAAACTCACCAGGGCGTGATCCGAGACTAAGATGTTTCCAATTGAGCAATCAACAACAGATGAAATTAGGGATTTGGATATAAATAAAAAATCTATTCTAGCATAAATCTTATGGACTGATGAAAAAAAATTATAGTCTCTACCAGATGGGTTCAGAAGTCTCCAAATATCTGTAAGACCAAGATTTTTACATATCCTGTGAAGCGTCAATGTTGCTCTAGGGGGCTTACACACTTTTGCTTCACTATGATCAAGGACTGAGTCCATCAAAAGATTAAAGTCTCCTCCCAAAATTATATCATGAGGGGTGCCAGCGGCTTGCAACATCCCTTCAAGATCTATAAAAAAGCCCTGATCATCAGCGTTAGGTGCGTAAATATTAGCCAAAATCAGACTTTGCTCCTGAATTTCTGCTAAAACAATAATGATTCTTCTTAATTTATCATTAAACTGTTTGAGAAATTTGAATTGTAAATGTTTATTTACCAATATAATGACTCCCTTGCTCTTACTTGAGCAAATTTTTTCAGCTTCCTGCGGGGAAAGATGTGTTTCTTGAAGAAACATTATATCATATTTCTTACATTTAAGAAAATAAATAACCTTCCTTCTTTTAATGGGGTTCCCCAACCCATTCACATTCCACGTGGAGAGAATAAATTATGTGCCAAAAACAAAATTATGAAGACCATATTTCAACATCAATGCAACAATAAAACCCCGAACTTCCCCCCGAACAAAACAAACAGAAAAAAGAAAAATGTGCGCATTAACCCCACGCATGAAAGCGCCAACCGGCGTCAATCCCTTTAAACTCAAAGAGTCCATGTACACCTACGAGAGCCCCTGCGACAACTTGGCTATATCGGATTACTCAATTTTGCCTCACAAATTTGTAAGGCAAAATTACATAACATCAATTATTTTGTAAAACAATCCCCAGCCAATAGGCAGAATAAACACAAAGAATGTGTAGACTCATTCACAGAACAGTTTCAAAGGTGTGTTCCTTCACAAAACAAATTCCAGCCGATATAAAGCCGTTCAGTTTCCTCGGTCAGACAAACGAATCTTCAGTGAGCCAACTGATGAGTGTAGCAGATGACATAATCATTCCAGTGTCCCACGAAAATACTCCACAAATCATACTCCAGCCAAAAGGAGGCATCAGCACAAAGAACTGACAGATTCATCCATAACTATCCCAAAGTAATGTTATTTAACAAAACAAGCTCCAACCGCTAGGCAGGACCAGCACAAAAGGAAATGAAACACGCATCCCGGTTCCTCGGATGGTCAAGAGTCAATTCACTTGGAGGCCGCATAAAAGTATATCCCATGATTTACAGTCTGCCAACTTTATAAAAGACATCTTTTGTGTGGGCATGTAGATATTTTGCAGTCATCCATTCATTGTAAAAGTGATCTTCCGTCAATGCAAAAGTTTCTTTAAGGAAAAGTGTTAATCCACAAAACAAAACAAACTCCAGCCACTCGGCGGAGCCAACACAAAAGGAGTCAATCCACTCACAAGAAAAACACCCAATGGTTACTCACCCATTGTTTCAATAAAAGACATTGCCTGATTGGGACATGTAAATACTTTGCTGCCATCCTTGATGTTTATTCTCAATCTGGCTGGAAACATCAGAGCAAAAATAATCTTCCTCTGATGTAAGAGTTTCTTGCATTCCTTAAAACGATAGCGTTTCTCTCTTGTCGAGTTCGCAAAGTCCGGGAACAAGAAAATATTGTAATTCTTCCAAGAATGCTTTCCTTTGCTCTTCGCCTGGTGCAACACGAGATCTTTATCGGATGATCTCAAAAATTTGGCCAGAATCGATCAGGGCCTTTCTCCCTCAGCAGATCTGTGAGCTCACTCGATTTCCAGCTTGTGGCCTGTTATGTCGAGCAGACTCTGGAAAAGCTCGTCAAAGAATTTCACCATATCTCTGCCCTCCTCATGCTCAGAAATTCCAACAATTCGAATGTTATTCCTGCGGCTTCTATTCTCAAGATCTTCAAGCTTTTCAAGAACACGTTCCAAATCAACTTTGGTCGTGGGCGGATTAGTGGCTAATTCCCTCTCTGATGACTCCAAATAATCGATTCGTTTTTCAACATCTGTCACTCTTGTGACTAGCTCAGAGAATTTTTTTTTCCATCGCCTTAATCGATCGATGTATTACAGCGAGATCCTCCAAGTCCGCAAGTACCTTCGTCACCATCACCGACATCTTGGACAGTTGATGCTGGATTCCTTCTCCCGCTGTGCCGTCCAAATCGAGTCCCTGGTCCACAGGCCTGTCTGGGCTTCCATCTTGAACCCGTAAGTGTCTTTTAATGTCTCCAGAGCCCGAGGATTTTGCCATGTTTACCTCAAACAGTAAATGTGTAACTGGGTGTATCGAATTTCACCGGATTATATCATGAAAATAATTTTAAAAAAATTAGCAAAGTGCGCAGAGCTATCTCTCACATGTCTGCCCTTCGCATGGCGTCACCGTACTCCACCACTGCACTTTTTTAACCTCTTCAACTATGCAGCATATTTTGGTTTTGCCTGCATTTTTCACACCCAAATTTAAAAGCTCACCTTACACACATACAGTTGACTAATTGCAAAATATTGGTCTCATTTTACTGTAATGCAGGTGGTGCTCTAATGCAGCTGAGCACTCACACATGTGCTTGTCCATAGCCATTCAGTCTATTTTGTGATCCCATGCACTGGCAGCACTAGGGGTGGGCTACCGGGGCATAAACCCCAAATGTTTTCAGTAAAGCCAAATGTTTTTATTATCTTGTAGTTATGTCAAAAGTACAAGTGCTTTGGTATGAAGTTGTTTCTAAAAAATATATATTTTAATATTAAATAATACATATAAATTAATGATACCGGTTTTTGTACAGTATCAATAATACCAAATACCGACTCAGTTCAGTACCCCCATGCTGTCTTTTTGATGGCTGCTTTCAAGCACTCGTGCCACATGCAAGAACAGCGAGCACTCGTGACTTGAATGCTCTTATTGGTGGGCTAGTGGTGTTGTGGCTTCTGCCACCTCTGTGAGAAATCACTCTCGAAGTTTTGGGGTTTTGATGCCAGAAGATAGACTTTTATTATCAGAGATCTCTGCAGAGCAACTCCAGCAACTGGGTTTCTTCCCGCTTATATATGATCTTCCAAGGCATGGCTAATACATGTCACTATTATCTGTCATTTTGTTCTCTGACTCCAGTCTGTTTTTTAAGGAGTGGACAGGAAACATCTGTGAAGGGGCCTCACCATATATTTTCTCTAGTATCAAAACAGGAAACTCAGTTTTCCATATGTGAGCACATTCCATTCCTACACAGGCCTCTACACAGACACACAGTAAGATACATGCTTGACCATCAGAAATAATTCTAGAATAAAATAGCTATATTTACATTGATTATACTTGATTAATTAATATTCAACTTGATACAAATATTCCACATTATCCCCCCTTTGGGACTTACTTAAGTCCCACCTTCACTGTTTTTACCCAGAGTGCAGTTTCATAATTCAGTCGCCTCAGTTATGCTATCTAGTGACTAAGTTAAGTCACACAGCTTCACTACCAATGACCAGATTATGCAACTGCACTCTGGTGGTGATTTCAGAACCAAACATCTCCATTCAAATTTTATTAAGAATGGAGTAAAAGATTCTGCCTCCCTATGCCTTCATTCAATAAATGAAACATATAAGCATGTTATAAGCATGAGCGTGCAATTGGTTCAGCCTTGCCTGTGGTTGTCACAGTTATGTAGAGTATATCAAACATAAAACTAAATATTCACCATAATATTAAGAGTTCTTTTTTGTAGTGTAGATATCTTCAACCCAGGTACATTGCGCATCATAGAGGGTCACCTCCGGGGAGAGTTTAGGCTAGCACTTTCATCCCGGCGCATGGCTCATCATTCATCTCCTCATATATATTCATTGGAGGAATCAATTTCCTCCCAATTTGGTCTTTCTGTCCATCCAGGGTAGTTGTCATTGTATTGCATTGGACCATTCACATTGATCAATGTCATCTGCTTCACTGCTGCTCAGATCAAGAATGATTTTACCAATGGTAACACACAACAGAATATTATTCCTCCCACAAGGATTGTTATTCCAATCATTATATTAATTTTAGCCAATCGTGCACCCCATTTCTTAAACAATTCTATTTAAATTGCTATAAACAAACAATGTTAATCTTTAGTCACCACCATGTTTTCTTTTCCTTTCATTCTTCATTAATATTAAAATGTACATGAGTTCAATAAAAGCATAAGAAAAAGTAATAAATCCTTTTTCAATCTTAATTCTTCATCAAACAAACATTCCCAGGTTTGTTTAATACTACTTTAATAAGTCAGGCAATCCTTTGTCTGCAACAGTTCTCAAAACTTTACCCCTAAAACCAATCTATAAACAATCTTCTACACAGGGTATGATCCCCTAATGGCACAGTGACAGAATGCTTGGTATTTAACACTGTGATAAGTTGTTTTAGTAAAGCGGTTATTAAAATACAGCTGGTTGAGTAGAACTCACATTTTTCAGGCATTTTCTAGACCTCCCTTTTGATGCTTCTGACCTAAAAGCATCCATCCACTTCCTTAAACCCATCTCACCCCTTCTTGGGCAGGCTTCCAGGGCGGTGATGCCCTGCCTTAGGTTGCCCCCCCCCCTTCTTGCCATTGGAGAGTCTTACCCATCATTGGGTCATCACCTCTTGCCACTGGTCTCGATACCGCTCAGACCTATTAGCCAATCCTTAATAATTTGGTATCAGTAAACAGATATTTTCTTTTGTTTCAAAGAGAATCACATAAGAACCGTCACAGCCATCAACAACTGCTTAAATATGAAGACAGTACATAACATGATTAAATTCACAAAGCATTATTCAAAATTCAACAATCTATTAAAATTGTTTACATTAAAAGTAAAAATGCTACAATTGAACTCATTTACAGATCATTAATTTTCATTCAAGTTGTATTTCTGTTCCTTTAGCAAATGTCACAAAAGACCTTGTATCATGGTGGGGACTAACATCAGAACAAAACAAAATCAAGTGTAGCCTCTCTCAAGCTTCTAGGAAGCTTAATTTAAAACATCACCTTAATTCAATAGTTTCTAGGTAGTTTTTGAACCTACATTTATTCTCAGATGAACATTCAACTGAATCTCTTATCTTTAGTATAAACACAACTTCAAATTGCCCTCTGAATATATAAAATCTTTAATCATGATGAGGAAAGCTGTTTGAACTTCTTCATATCACTGTATCTAACATTATTGTCAAATCACATCATTTTCCATATAAAATAAAATAAATTGAAAAGAAAACAATTTAGAGGTGTGCCTTTAGCACACTTCAAAAACTTAAACTGAGAGTGTGAGAGAGAGTAGGGCGGGGGAGGAATTCAGAGGGGGACATTCCACTCCTTCGCACTGTTTCTAATCTTATTACAGCTATTCCTTTTTTACATTTTAGAATCTCACAATAATACATTTAAGTTGTTCATCAAAAGTGAAAATAGTGATAATTATAATAATTCATTATATTAACTGCTTTCAAACTTTCCCATCTTAAACCATCTTCAAAAAAACTTCTTCCAGAACTTTCAACCTACTCATTCCCTATTTTCATTTGTCCATTCAAACAACATACATCAAAAACTGTAGAACCTTTCAGTATTCCGAATCTAGGTTAGAAATTTGATTCCTGTTCCTGACCCCTGATCTGCTGATGGCACTGCTACCAGTCATCTGCTAAATCTGCATATTACCAGAAGCATATAATGCTTTCCATGCACTTTCTTTATCATGCCCACATAATACATAACCAAATGCTTGAATGGTTCTTCTGGCACTGGTATATGACCTATGGGTGTCATTATTCCTTTTCTGACATTGTTTTGAGCACAGACTTCACATGTGGACAAAACAACCATCAACCTTTGCTTGCAAAAATGGAGACCAATATCCTTGTTGTTTAATTCTCCTGATCGCTTCCCCCATTGCGCAATGGTCACCATGCGCATCTGTAATAAGAAAATTGAAAAGCTTAGTTGATGCAACAATCTGTCCTTCATGAGAACATTTATGCCTTGTGAATCTTTCTTTGCACCCCTATTTTCCCACGTAGTGTGTTCATATGGACCTGTTCCTGCTGAATTCGAATTATATCATCCAATTGTGGTTGTGGTTCAATAAGAACCATTGGTGATACTACTGCAACTTGACAGCCAGAAGCCTTCTTGGCTTCTAAATCTGCGACATTATTTCCCTTAATGACAAAAGTCATTGCCCTTTTTGTGGGCTTGACATTTAATGATAGCCAATCTTTTAGGTAACGTCATTGCAGAAATCAACTGTTCAATCTGTTCTGCATGTTAAATTAGGCTTCCATCACTTTTTCTAAAACCTCTTTGTTTCCATATTGTTCCAAACAGGTGACAAACACCATGAGCATAAGCCAAATCAGTGAAAATGTTAACTGTTTGTCCTTTAGCTAACTGACTTGCAGCAGTAAGAGCTTTTAATTCTGTTAGTTCAAATCTTTAATAAAACACAAACATTTCCTTTCTTTTTCAACATTCTCTTTACATTCAATACAACTTACTTTAGCCTTCTGTTCGAGCAGAGCTTTAATTTTACAACACCTAACTTATCCCCTCTTTTTTTAAGTCGAATAAGTCTCTAATGATTACTTTTCCCTTTCCTTACTCTCTCAGGAGAAGGAACTTCCATTCTATCTAATGAAACAACATAAATCACCTTTTTAAACAAACAGAAAAGTAAGTAAAAGTTTAAACAAAAGTAGTAAAGAGGCACAATGGAAATTCAAACAAATGTTTTTTCTTGTGTTTTGAAATAATTGATCAGTAAAATACACTACGTCCTTTTAATTTCTCATGTCTCTTATTTTTTATATTCAACTATTTCAGCATCATTTAATAAAAATGTTCAGTTATTATTCTCTTAATCTTATCAGCATTTCCTGACAAATTATTCAGTTAAATAGCAGAACCAAAAGTCACAGTGTAGAAACTGTATGCCTCTAAAGTGAAACTTTCATAGATTATTCTCAAAATAGAAATAATAGTACTAGAAAAAGACACTCAATCAACTTTTGTAGCACCCACTAACCCCCTTTTTTTTTTAAAGTGAGGGTACTCTCTGGAAAATTTGGGGGAGCAACCAATCCAATAGGTAACTAACTTTGCCATCAAGTTTGTAATATTTACTCTTTAAATCAACAACTCAGCGGTTAGATGCTGGATTTAAATTTAGACCCTCAGAACAATTTAGGTAAAACATAGTTAGTATCAAAGACACACACAAAACAGACGCATGAATATGAAGTTATTAACATTTATATTTGAGGAATTTACGATGTTCAATTTTAATCTTAATGTTTTTCCATGGGTTTCACCTGCTACCAATGAACAATTTTTCCTTAGCATTATAAATATTTTTTACAATAAAATACGTCACAGATATTTCTTAAATCTTCAAATCAGAACTTCTAGCATGAATGACATTTTCCATTTTATGCACTTCCAAAAGAAGAAAACTTCTATTTTGTTAAATATCAGAGCATCTGAGCAAAACTGTTTACAACGTTTACTTAGTTCTTCCTTCTTATAGAAGGTTGGGACGTTATATTCCATTTTATCTGGCAAGATTGGTCACAGAACAAACCCAAGAAAAAGCATCACAATATTTGCAAGGCTGCCACACATAAAGATCAAGAGAACAGATATTAAGAGCACAACTTCAGCAAATTGAAAAAGCAAAGAACATGAAATGATCCAAATCATTCTTAAATTTCTTTATTTTTAGTCTCAAAGGCAGCTCTCAGTGTACCCATGATCAACCAATGCCTACACTGTGTGTACAAAACAAGAAAATAAAAGAAAAATGTGGCAGCGGGGGCGTGGTTGAGCATCCGTCGAGGGAGAGCGGTAAGGGTGCATACACCTCAGCCAAATTATGACTAACACCTGTCTCTAATTGTAGTGAGATAAAAGGACCATGCCAGTGCCAGTTTGAGAGAGAGAGCCAGAGATCTAGAGTCCCGCTGAGTAGTTGATGTGTTAATGTGAAGCTAAAGAGTTAATGTAAAGCTAATGAGATACTGTGAAACTATTGAGTTATTGTGAAGCTGTAAGCTCAGAAAGTTGACAATTAAAAAAGCCTTATCTGAGACTGAAGAAACCCGGTTCCCTGTGTCCTCCTTCCTTACCTGTGTGAAGCTTTGTTACACTGGTGCCGAAATCCAGGACATAGAACCGAAGGAAGTACGCCCCATGGAGTCCTCACCACTGGCGGTAGTCCTCAAGTCCCTCGCCGGCCTGCACCACTCCCACAAACAGGCCCTGCTTGAGCTCCGTCAGGACCAGGATCGCCGCTTCTATGAGATCCTCAGGGCTCAAGCAGAGGACCGGCGGGCGATCCGAAGCCTCCTCAGCCAGGAGAAAGCCCCGGCTGTGACCCCAGACAACACTAGTCCCTTGCACCTGCCCTCACTCACGAAGATGAGAATCAATGTTAGCTTTTTTAAATCCTTTAAATCAACAATTATCAAAGATAATCGTTAATTGTTAACATCGATGAAACATTAATTAAAATTAACACTAGCTTATTGATCATTCAAATTCAATCATGAAAGATAATTATCAATTATCAAAAATCAATAGAATATTAATAAGGATTAACATTGATGGGGCACCACCCTGAAATCAGGGACTAATAACCAAATAGTAAAACAGTCTCAATATTAGATTGTTTTCTTAGGAAAATCGACGTCTGAAGAATATCGATTTTCCGGAAAAAACAATGAATGAAGGCTTGAATCCGAGCACTGACATCCCATCAGCATGACACAGGCGTATGCAAAACAAACCAAAACACTTCTCTTTGTGATATAAACAAAGTTTATTTATGCAGTAATATCAATTAATAATTAATACAATGCAGTCAATAAACTTCCGACTTACAACTACAAACTAAACAGTGATATGATTAGATATGGAAATAAAATAATCCTATAACACATAAGGTGTGTGTGTGGGTGTGGGTGTGTGGTTAGTACGAGAGAGAGAGAGAGAGATGACGGCCCTAAAGCCGATTTCGCGATAGTGGGAGAGAAAACAGCTGTCAGTTTATCACTCAGAGACGCGGTGGACAGCTCGTAAAAATCCCGCGTTATTTGACTCTTTAATGGATGAACTCAGTTGCTGTCTCACCCGCGATGGCGAAATTGCACAACAAGCCAATTTGGTTGGACCACAATACAGAAAAACAAACTTGTGATAATTAATACCCTGAGTATTAATAATGAGCGGACATGGCGGTCCGTAAACTGTACAAGCAAAACCTTGAAACACAAGAATAACACACTATATTCTATCCCTGCCCAGACGTAAACCTCTTACTTGAATCGCATGAGGACACAGGTAGAATGTGTTTTCCTCCGTCCTTTAACTCTGACCTGGTTCCTTGAGGCTTGTGTGATGACGGGAGGCCGTTTCCTCGCTCTGTCGGCGGGCACGGCTGTCGATTCTCGGCGGGCTGGCGGAGAACTCAGAAATGTCGACTTGATTGAAGATGGAAGAGAAATCTTTAATCTCTTCACTTCTGTAGGCAAACGGATGAAGATGCGAATTGCTCGGCGATCTCCTTCGGATCCGTTAGAGTGTTCGGTTGAACACAGAGTAATCTCAATTCGTCCAGCGAGATGGAGATTGTATGGCCACAGTTTCAAGTCGGACGTTACTTCCTTGTGCCACGAGGTTGCCAAAGAGCTGCGTCCACACACTGCAAACAAAGTCGCTGGAAGCAAATCCCGGAAGCATTTCAGAGGTATTTCAGAGGTCGTGTGCCTCATCCAATAGGAGTTGAGTGTTCGATCCTTTAGTGAGCAAGGCTTCATGGGATTTGTAGTCTGTTTTGGACTCCCTTTGTTTGATTTTGGTGCGACATTGCTCTGCAGAGCAACTCCAGCAACTGGGTTTCTTCCCACTTATATATGATCTACCAAGGCGTGGCTAATACATGTCACTATTATCTATCATTTTGTTCTGTGACTCCAGTCTGTTTTTTAAGGAGTGGACAGGAAACATCTGTGGAGGGGCCTCACCATATATTTTCTCAAAACAGGAAACTCAGTTTACCATATGTGAGCAGTTTACCATATGTGAGCACATTCCATTCCTACACAGGCCTCTACACAGACACACACAGTAAGATACATGCTTGACCATAAGAAATAATTGTAGAATAAAATGGCTATTATTTACATTGATTAAACTTGATTAATTTATATTCAATTTGATAAAAACATTCCATAGTGGAGACTGTATTGAGTTGGTCCATCCAGATGAAGTACCAAATATTTACAAAATATTTCCTCAAGCACATCTGAATATTATTTTTTGTTAACCCTGAAAACAAAAAGTAATATACAGATGTGCTTGAGGAATTTGCAAACTTTAAATCATGAGCCAGGACTTTTGCATTTTTTGCAAAACTTTTTTTTGCATCATGTTCATGACATGACGTCATGAACATGATATCAGATGTCTGTTGTGGGGGCATGGTGGTGTGTTCATCTGGGGAGAGGCAAAGCGGTAAGACTTTACCACTGGGTGATTATTATAACTAACAGCTGTCTCTTGTTGTAGTGATCATGGAAGAGTGATAAAACAGGAGCTGACACCAGAGGAGGGGAGGGAGAGATCTACAAAGCAGTGCCCGCGTTAGAGTGTGAAATCAATTCCTTTGAGTGTTTATTTTGTTGAATAAAGAGCTTAAACGTTACCTGAACCCCGCTTCCTCATTACGATAAATGTCCAAACCTGCTACTGTGGTGCCGAATCCCGGGAATCTGAGGAAGCTAGCACACCATCATGGAGTACTCACCGATGGCCAAAGTAATCCAATCCCTCGCCAGCATGCACCAGGCTCAACATCAAGCCCTGCTTGAGTTACATCGAGAACAAGATCAGCATTTCCAGGCAATTCTCCGAGCTCAAGCGGAGGACCAACAGGTGTTCTGGAGCTTACTACACCAGGGGGAAGGCCCAGCCATGACCCCGGACCCTGCAACCTCCATGCCTCCGGTCACCCTCCGGTCATCTCTCTCTCACTCTCCCTCTCCCGTGTCTGGTCCCCGCCCCACCACGTTTCACAGGAAATGGGGGATGTTTAACCCCGAACCGGCTCCTTGCTCACAGGGGTTTGCACTGCAGGGGGTCCCCCCTATCTGTTCTCACTCTTTCCCTCAGGTTGGTGAATCCACTGCTGCGGGTGCGAGCGTAGCATCTGGGCTGGATTGTTGGAGTTGCGGGGAGCCAGGGCACTTCCAGGACCACTCACACATGTGCTTGTCCATAGCCAGTGATGGAACTGGGAATGTTGGTCCTGGTCCCTGACATGCCACGGGCTGCCCCCGATCGAGCTGGAACAAACAGAATACCTGTGAGTATCAGGAGAAGTACATATCAAGCCTTGGTGGATACCGGTTATAACTAAATCTCTATCCACCAATGTTTGGTTCAAGATGAGGCTTTGGGCATGGGATGAAAGGTGAAGATGAGGTGTGTACACGGGGATATTCAAAGTTTCCCTCTAGAGACAGTCACTATTCAATTTCGGGGACAAAATCATAGTGTCGAGGCTGTGGTTAATCTATTTTTGGGGACAAATTGGTCAGCATTTATTTCCTTATTGAGGGGAATGTGTGTGGATGGGTCCTGTGACAAAACGTTTCAGTGTGTGGTGTGTGACTCACTGGCTGGGGAGGCAAAGCCAGGGCCATCAACATCAGCTCCACGTCAGGATGACGTAAGGGAGGGGGAAAGTTCGGCTTCCCCCGTCCTTAGCGGATTACCTGCTGGGGATTTCCTTTGGAGCAGTCGAGACCCTTAGGCACGCCTTTAAACAAGTGAAGTTGCACTCGCATACCAGTATTTTTCAATTAGTAAAGATAGGTTGTATTGAGTGATGCAGGATGCTCAGACAAAAGAAGATACAACCCAGTTGTTGATTCCGAAGAGCTGTCGGGAAATGCTGTTCCAGACGGCTCATCATAATCCAATGGCGGGTCACTTAGAGCGAGAAAAGATACTAAATCGTCTAATGGCCCATTTTTATTGGCTGGGTATGTTTCTTGTTCCCAGGCTTTGGGAATTCAACAAGAGAGAAACGTGATCAATTCAAGGAATGCAAGAAACTCTTACATCAATGGAAGGTCACATTTGCACTGATGTTTCCGGCTAAATTGAGAATAGATACTAAGGATGGCCACGAAATATTTACATGCCCACAGCAAGTGATGTCTTTCATAGAGACAATGGGGTGAGTAAGCCATTTGGTGATTTTCATGTTGCTCCCAAGTGAGCTTGACTCGTTGAACATACACTTGACTATCTGAGGAAGCGGGGCGCCTTTTTGTTTCTTTTTGTGTTGGTTCTGCCTATCAGCTGGAGTCTGTTTTGTGGAATAACACTCCTTTGGGACAGTTGTGGATGAATCTGCACGTGCCTTGTGTTTATGCCTCCTATTGGCTGGAGTTTGTTTTGTGAAGTATTTTTTGCAGGACATTGGAAGGATTAGGTCATCTGCTGCACTCATGAACAGCCGGCTCACTGAACATTCGTTTGACTGCCTCAGGAAACTGAACATTTTTTAAATTTATTTATTATTATTTTATTTTTTTGTGCTGGCTCCACTAGCGGCTGGAGTTTGTTTTGTGGAGGAACACACCTTGGGGACAGTTTTCTGAATGAATCTATATGTTCTTTGTGTTTATTCTGCCTATTGGCTGGAGTTTGTTTTATAGATGATTTTCTGTTATGTAATTCTGTCTCACAGAATTTGTATAGAAACACTGGACTTAAGTAATCCGATGGCAAAATTGTTGCAGGGACTCTCGTAGGCATGCATGTACTGGATGAGTTTAGAGGGATGGACGCCGGTTGCCGCTGTCGTGCATGGGGTTAATGCGCACGTTTTTCTTTTTTCTGTTTTTTTTTTTTTTTTTTTTTTCTGGGGAAAGTTTGGGGTTTGACTGTTGCACTAATGCTGGAATGTGGTCTTCATAATTTTATTTTTAACACACAATCTATTTTTTCCGCATCTGTCAAAATGTCAAATGTTAATATGAGTGGATTATCTCTCTCCACGTGGAATGTGAATGGGTTGGGGCACCCCATAAAAAGAAGGAAGGTTATTTATTTTCTTAAATGAAAGAAATTTGATATAGTGTTTCTTCAAGAAATGCATCATTCCCCACACAAAGCTGAAAAATTTGGGAAGATATGAGGTGGGCATGTTTTCTTTAGTGCTGGCTCAAGTAAGACAAGTAAACATCTAAAATTCAAATGTCTCAAACAGATTAAAGATAAATTAGGAAGAGTCATTGTTTTAGCAGAAATTCTGGGGCAAAGGTTGATTTTGGCTAATATTTAGGCACCTAACGTTGATGATCAGGGCTTTTTTTATAAATCTTGAAGGGATGTTGCAAGCCTCTGGCACCCCGCATGATATAATATTGGGAGGAGACTTTAATCTTTTGATGGATTCAGTCCTTGATCATAGTGAAGCAAAAGTGTGAAAGCCCCCTAGAGCAACACCGATGCTTCACAGGATGTGTAAAAATCTTGGTCTTTCAGATATTTGGAGACTTTTGAACCCATCTGGTAGGGACTATAATTTTTTTCATCAGTCCATAAGATTTATTCTAGAATATATATATATTTATAATATCTAAGTCCCTCATTTCATCTGTTGTTGATTGCTCAATTGGAAACATGTTAGTCTCAGATCACGCCCTGGTGAGTTTAGAGGTGTTGCCACATATGGAGAAAAAGCTGGCGCTTTAATGTATCCCTTTTGCAAAATCCTGATTTCCAACAAATGTTAAAGGCTTAAATCAATGTTTATATGGAGACCAACTCATCTTCAGTATCCTCTGTGGGCGTGGCTTGGGAGGCACTTAAGTTGGTTCTTAGGGGTCGGATTATACAGTATGCCTCATTCATCAAAAATCCAAAGCACGAGAACTCATGGAGCTGGAAGGGAATAGTAAAAGTGCCGAGGCAGAGCTGAAGCGCTGAATGTCATCTGATGGCCTCAGAGAATTGACCCGATTGAAATATAGATATAATACTATTTTGTCGCAGATGGTGGAGTTTTGGTTATTCAGGGCAGGACAGTCATATTTTGAGTCGGGGGACAAAAGCAGGGAAGATTTTGGCTAGATATATAAAGCAGAGAGTCTTTTTCTACCATTCCCTCAGTGAAATCTGCTGGTGGTGGAATGTTTACCTCGGCCACTGATATTAATAATGCTTTTAAAGAATTCTATCTTGATCTCTATAGTTCCACGTCTTTGTCTACTGATGAAGATATTAGAAATGTTGTGACGACTGAGCAAAAAAAAATTCTCTTGATTCTGAGATAACCTTGGAGGAGCTTGGCGAGGTAAATAAGGCCTTGCCTACAGGCAAAACTCCCAGGCCAGATGGATTTGCCGCTGAATTTATTAGATCTTATGCTACAGAATTGGCTCCAGTTTTATTAGAAGTTTAAACAGAATCATTAAAGAATGGAAAGCTTCCGCCAACCATGACACAAGCTCGGATCATTCTGATTTTTAAAAAGGACAAAGATCCAAGCGAGTGTAAGAGTTACCGTCCAATTTCCCTGATCCAGCTAGACGTTAAAATATTGTCAAAAAATTCTGGCTAACCAATTAACTAAAGTTATGACATCTCTTATACTTATAGATCAGGTGGGGTTTATATGGGGCCACAGCTCTTCTGATAACATCAGGTGTCTCATCAATATCATGTGGTCAGTGGTGAATGATCAGACTCCGGTTGCTGTCATCTCACTTGACGCTGAAAAGGCATTTAATATGGTAGAATGGGATTATCTTTTTAAGATTTTGGAAATATATGGGTTCGGGAACACTTTTATTGGGTGGATTCAGTTACTTTAAGTAAACGGTGGCAAAAGTTAAACACAGTTACAACACAGTTGTCACTGTTTACACACAAGGACTCAAAACTGTTCACACGTTTCTAATGATGTGATCAAACCAATTGTACAAAATACACAAAGTACAAAGAAGTGAAGCTGAGGCAGAATTACAGTTTTGCATAATTCCTAAGACACATTTCTTTAAAGGTTCACCCATTTTCTCACAACTGTAAACATAAAACCAAATCTTCAAACTACATTTACAAAACCGCTGACACTTCTGACTAAATCAAACAATCACCTCAAAACCATTTTAACTTTGGCCAAAACCAAAAAATGCTCTCGGATCATAAACACAGCCAGTCAAAATGTTAACGCTACTGAGCAAACATTAGACATTACACCAAAAATTTTTTTAAAAAGTGTTCAGGACATACAGGTACAGAAATAATGATTTATTGTGCATAAGGTCTTTTGTGTTTTTCATTCTCCATTGCCAAGTGCATAAAAACAAATATGAGAGACCAATTGCAACAATGACACATTTTATTTTCACAATAAATATTTACAGCATTGTATACAGCAAGTGGCAACTACAGTAGTGCACGTTCAGAATATAGCATGCATGAAAAAAAAACTTCAGTACAGCAAAAGGCCTAAAGAAAAAGAAAAATTAATAAATGAAAAGCAAACTACAATGCAGTGCAGTACACATATTGGGTAACAAAATTCGGGATTTTTACTGTGCCTCAGCATCACGCCTCTGTGCTGGGTCAGGCCAGAGGACTTCGTCAGCATCACATGCCACATTCTCCCATCCCAGGCAATGGGGGAAGAATCCTCTGGTGTGCCAAATCCAACCCTGACAGGACTCCACCTATATTCGGACCCTCCCCCTTCTTGGGCATGATAAAATAAGGGCTGTAAAAGCAACTCCGCTTCAGGAAGTTTGCGCAAGTTTCGCCAGAAGCGTGGAAACCTCCGCCCGGAGGACGGAGACACCCTCGCCCTGCACCATAGTGGAGAGGATGCCACTGAACCTGGGCAGGCATCTGGTGAACTGGATCGTGTAGTCGAGGTGAATCGTCCTGATGAGCCACAGCGAGGGGCTGGAGAGCGCTAACCAGGCCTCCAGATTCCGCGCCAGCGGCACCTAGAGGACGACTGGACTTACCTGTCCTTCTCTTGATGGAGAACGAGGGAACGGGAGGTCATGTGATTGACCGGAATGACTTCCAGCGCCTGGCCATCATGAGTGCGCTGACCCAGGGAATGAGGAAACTGCTGTTTTACCGACCATGTGGGCGCTGAGGCCCAGAGGGCACCCAGTGATATAATACTTACCATGCGCTGGCCAAGGGGCGATGGTGGGGCTGGAGAGTTCACCCGGGCCAGACTGGTTGGAGTCAGTCGCCTCATCCCCAGGTTGCCCGTGCCAGGGCCGCCTCGAAGCCCTTCCGAGGTTCTTTGGGGCCAGCTGACGGGCAGTTGGAGCCGACTTCCCGCAGGAGGATCTTCTTCTCTGAAGCTGGCATACAGGCTCTGATGGTGCTGGAGCCGGGGCTGGCACCGCTGGGGAACGGCTCTGGTGAAAAGCAGATGGGGCGTGGGACTTCGGAGGCCTGAAGGCGGCCGGGTCGTGCCTCGGCAAGATGTGCTTAATCACCTCGGTCTGCTTCCTCACTGTCAAGAACTGATGGGCGAAATCTTCGACGGTTTCGCCAAAAAGCCCCCCAAGTGGACTTTCTCGGCGTCACGCATCTCCGCAAGGTTAAGCCACAGGTGCCGCTCTTGGACCACAAGAGTAGACATCGTCCGGCCCAGGGCGTGCGCCGTGATTTTCGGTGCCCGTAAGGCAAGGTCAGTCGCAGTACGCAGTTCCTTCATCAGCCCTGGTTTGGTTCTACCCTCGTGCAGATCTTTCAGCACCTTGGCCTGGTGGTCCTGCAGGATGGCCATGGCGCGCAGGGTGGAAACGGCTTGACCCACTGCCTTTTAAGCCTTTGTCATTAATGAGGAAGAGAACTTACAGGCCTTGGAAGGGAGCCTTGGTCGGTCATGCCAGGTCGCTGCACCCTGCGGGCATAAATGCACCGCTACGGTGCGCTCTACCTGGGGGAGCTCGACATATCCCTTAGCCGCTCTGCTGTCGAGGGTACTTAGGATGGATGAGCCTGCATAGCGTGTACGGGCAGAAAAAGGTGCCTTCCATGACTCCGTAGCTCCTCGTGCACTTCCGGGAAGAAAGGCACCGGGGCGGGGCGCAGCCGTGAGTCGCGCTCCGAGCCCAGAAACCAATCATCCAGCTGCAAACACTCAGGGCAGGATGGAGGGTTCCACTTCAGCCTAATGTTCACAGCTGCCCAGGCAAGCACGGCTGCCATCTCAGTGTCCGCCTCATCCTGTGCTCTACCGCCTGTGGGCGGGAGCTCAGAAGATTCGTCTGCTTCCGACAGCAGAGGCCCACCCTCCGATGCTGTGACCGAAAGCTCATCCTCATCGCGAGCCGCGAACGACACATTAAATCCGCCCTGAGGCGGACCGCCTGTATCGCTCGAAAGTTCTTCCGGATAGAACGAGCATGCTGGGGGATGGGAGGTCCGCGAGGGTTGAGCTGGCGAAAACACTTCCATATCCACATCCAGACTGCCCGCGGTGCTTGCCGACCCGGCCGGCTGAGCATCAGCCCAGGACGGAGCGGGTTGGGGAGCAGCCACAGTGGCTCCTTGCTTCATAAATAAGGAAGTGAGCCGCGACCGCAACTTTCTGATAGGCATGTTCTCGCAATGAGAACATAACCCTTCCACGAAAGCTGACTCGGCCTGCTGGCGACCCAAGCACTCAAGACAGATTTCATGGCTGTCCGGCAGGGAGAGATTACGGCCACATCCAGTAGTGCAAACGTGGAAGGACGTCTTTAAAAAGACACCAAGCGTTTGCACAAGCTCTTTTAGAAGGAAATATACTCTTTTGAATATACTCTTTTAGCACCCGTGGACTCAGCTGCCGAAGCACCCAGGGGAAGCACAACACTCGACCTTGCGAGGGTGTCGGCTGATATGTGCCGTAAAATCCAGCAGTGTAAGCGAAAGGTGAGAGGACGAACACAAGCATGCATTCAGCTCCGAAGAAAAAATCTGAATGAGTGGTGCACGCCATCTCCTTTTATACCCGTATGTCCAGGGGCAGAAAAAGGCATGCAGATTCCACTCGCCAATTCTCATTGGCCTTTTCTATTTTAAGCAAAGGTGATTGGGGCTCTCAAGATCGAACCCCTAGTGTCACTACATCGACACAACGTCGAGTGAGTGAAAGACAGGGAACATATATACACTGAATCAACATTTAACTCCCATACTAACTCCAAAGAACCACCACCCGACCCCAAACGAACATCCCTGTGGTCTTACATAAGTACACACACACACAGAAAAAAATAAAATAAAAATAACGCCTCTCTCTCCACAGTCCCACTCCGAGAGTCCCCCAAAAACATCAAATATCTACCCCATTTCCCAATAAAAGAATCCCATATCCCCAGTCTTCTACACGTGACCTCTTCAAAGGCTGCCACCCTCCCCATCTCCTCGCACCACTCCCGAAATGAGGGCACTCCAGCTGACTTCCAACCACTTAAAACAATCTGCCTGCCTATCATCGCACTGGTCAGGACCCAATTTTTGATGTATTTATCTCCTACGTCGATGACAGCCCCATCACCCAAAACACAGAATCTGGGGCAAAACATAATCCGAATGCCCAACACATCACACACAAAACTCTGTACCTTCAACCAAAATTCCTGGATCTCAGAACACCCCCAAAAAACATGGGCCATGTCTCCATCCTCTGATTGGCAATGCCAGCAGGTGGGTGTGTCTTTAAGACCAAGCCTATACAGTCTAGAGGGGGTCCAATAGAATCTATGTAGAATCTTGAATTGCATAAGTCGCACCCTTGCATCTCTAGATACAGATTTGATGTTTTTTAGAATCCCAGCCCACACTCCCTCCTCCAATACCAAATTACAATCTTTCTCCCATAATCTCTTGATAGAGGTTAAAGCTCCATCCCCCAGACTCTGAACTAGCAGGGAGTAATACATTGATGCCTCATGACCTTCTCCAAAAGCAGTAATCACCACTCCCAGAGTGTCTGCCGCTTTAGGGGGGTGTATGCTACTCCCAAAAATAGTACAGAGCAGGTGGCGCAACTGTAAATACCTAAAAAACTGAGATCTGGGAATCCCAAAATGTTGAACCAAATTATCAAAGGATCTCAACACTCCACTCTCATATAGGTCTCCGAGCATAGAAACCCCCCTCACAATCCACTCTGACCAGCAGAAGGGGAACTTATCAATACATAATTTTGGGTTCAGCCATATGCTCGAGGCAGCATTCAAATAAATGTCCGAATCAAACACTCTGGACACTTTTGTCCATAACAAGTGCAAATGCAAGATAACGGGGTGAAACTTCACTTCTCCGGTTAGTTTGATAGAAAGGCTTTGCAATGGCAAAATAGGGGCAAGAATGTCCTGTTCAATACCAAACCAGGGAGGGGCTCTCTCAGGTGGAAGCGACCAATGAGCCAAATATCTGAAATCAAATGCATAATAATAAAACAAAATCTTGGGTAGGCCTAGCCCACCTTTGTCAATCGGCCTATGCAATTTGTTGAAATGCAATCTGGGACGTTTACCATTCCAAATAAAGGTCTTCACTATGCTATCAAATTGCTTGAAATAAGAGAGGGGGACATCTACAGGGAGAGACTGTCGCAGGTAGTTGAATTTTGGAATTCAGTTCATTTTAATAACATTAACCTTCCAAATCATAGATAAATATAATGAAGCCCACCTGCCCACACTGCTTGAAAACCTTTTTATTAAAGGGTCAAAATTAACTCACAATTTTGCTGGGAATAAAATGCCCAAATACTTGATGCCCTGTTTGGGCCACTGGAAGGTGCCCGGTTGAAAAGCCATTACTGGGCAGTACGCTGCCAGAGCCAAAGCTACAGACCAACTGACTCTGTATGCTGAGAATTTAGAGAAGGAATTAATAATCCTGTGGAGGCAAGGCATAGATCTAATGGGGTTGGAGACAAATAATAAAATATCATCTGTGTAAAGCAAAAGCTTATGCGCCACCCCTCCCGCCATCACCCCTGGAAAATCATCCTCTTTTCTTATCGCGGCTGCTAATGGTTCCAGGGCAAGACAGAACAATAATGGGGAAAGAGGGCAACCCTGCTGGGTGCCCCTGCCCAGAGTAAAATGATCTGAATTTAAACCATTTGTTTGTTTGGGTGTCTATAAAATAACAATCCATTCAATAAAAGTATTTCCGAACCCGTATATATCCAAAATCTTAAGAAGATAATCCCGTTCTACCATATCAAATGCCTTTTTGGCGTCAAGTGAGATGGCAGTGACCGGAGTCTGATCATTTGCCACTGACCACATGATATTGATGAAACGCCTAATGTTATCATATGAGCTACGACCCCTAATAAACCCCACCTGATCTATATGTATAAGAGATGTCATAACTTAATCAATTAGCCAGAATTTTTGACAAAATGTTAATGTCTAGCTGAATCAGGGAAACTGGACAGTAACCCTTACACTCGCTTGGATCGTTGACCTTTTTAAGTATCAGACTGATCCGGGCTTGTGTCATGGTTGGTGGAAGCTTTCCATTCTTTGATGTTTCCATATAAACTTCTAACAAAAGTGGAGCCAGTTCAGTAGCATAAGATCTAAAAAATTCAGCGGCAAAGCCATCTGGCCCCGGAGCCTTTCCTGTAAGTAAAGCCTTAATTACCTCATCAAGCTCCTCCAAGGCCATCTCAGAATCAAGAGAATTTTTTTGCTCATTCATCAGTTTAGGGAGATCTAATGGTTCCACAAAGGTTCTAATATCTTCATCAGTAGACAAAGACATGGAACTATAATGATCAAAATAGAATTCTTTAAAAGCATTATTAATATCAATGACCAAAGTAAATATTTCACCACTAGCAGTTTTCACTGAGGGAATGGTAGAAAAAGACTCTCTCTGCTTTATATATCTAGCCAAAAGCTTCCCTGGTTTATCCCCTGACTCAAAGTATGACTGTCTTGCCCTGAATAGCCAAAACTCCACCTTCCGTGACAAAATAGTATTACATCTGTATTTCAATTGGGTCAATTCTCTGAGGCCATCAGACGACATTTGGCGCTTCAGCTCTGCCTCTGCACTTTTAATATTCCCTTCTAACTCCACGAGTTCTCATGCTTTGGATTTTTTGATGAATGAGGCATACTGTATGATCCGACCCCTAACAATGCCTTAAGTGCCTCCCAAGCCATGCCCACAGAGGATACTGAGGACCAGTTGGTCTCCATATAAACATTAATTTCAGCCTTTAACATTTGTTGGAATTCAGGAGTTTGCAAAAGGGATACATTAAAGCACCAACTATATGATTTATTTTTCTCTGTATGTGGCAACACCTCTGATGAAATGAGGGACTTAGATATCAAAAGAAAATCTATTCTAGAATAAATCTTATGGGCTGATGAAAAAAATGTATAGTCCCTTAACAGATGGGTTCAAAAGTCTCCAAATATCTGTAAGACCAAGATTTTTACACATCCTGTGAAGCGTCACTGTTGTTCTAGGGGGCTTACACACTTTTGCTTCACTATGATCAAGGACTGAGTCCATCAAAAGATTAAAGTCTCCTCCCAATATTATATCATGAGGTTTGCCAGCGGCTTGCAACATCCCTTCAAGATCTATAAAAAAGCCCTGATCATCAATGTTAGGTGTGTAAATATTAGCCAAAATCAACCTTTGCCCCTGAATTTCTGCTAAAACAATAATGACTCTTCCTAATTTATCTTTAATCTGTTTGAGATCTTTGAATTGTAGATGTTTACTTATCAAATGTAATGACTCCCCTGCTCTTACTTGAGCCAGCACTAAAGAAAACATGTCCACCCCATATCTTCCCAAATTTTTCAGCTTCCTCCGGGGAAAGATGCGTTTCTTGAAGAAACACTATATCATATTACTTACGTTTAAGAAAAGAAATAACCTTCCTTCTTTTTATGGGTGCCCAAACCCATTCACATTCCACGTGGAGAGAGACAATCCACTCATATTAATATTTGACATGTTGACATATTAGAAAAAACTTCCCCCAGAACCAAACAAACAGAAAAAAGAAAAACGTGCACATTAACCCCGCACGGTCCATCCCTCTAAACTCAAACAGTCCATGCACGCCTACGAGAGCCCCCACTACAACTTTACAGCATTACAGACAGTTGCCAATGGATTTCTCCCGCCACACCGTCCAAACTGAGTCCCTGGTCTGCGGGCCTGTCTGAGGTATCAGCTTGGGCACGTAAGTGTCTTTTAATATCTCCAGAGCCCCAGGATTTTGAATTCTTTGACATGTTGACTTCATAGAACAGTTCTGTGGCAGGGTGTACTGAATCTCACCGGTTTATGACATAAAAATAATTAAAAACTAGCAAAGTGCGCAGAGCTCACTCTTCACATGTCTGAGCCTTGCATGGTGCCACGCGACTCCCCCATGTCGTCTTAGACTTACACTGACACCTAAGTCGCTTTTCCACCATCGGGCCGAACGGTTCGGAATGGTTACAGAAGCATTTCCACTTGAGCATGGTTTGGCACGACTATAAACCATTCTTGGTCCGAAATTCTCAGCACGGTTAGCTAACCGTACTCAACCGTTTTTAATCATGCTGGTGGAATGACTTTAGTACTTAGTGACTCGTTTAGTCATGGTTTTATTATGATGGTTTAACTAGTAGAGCTACGCGCCCACTAGAAGCCTGCGGTCGGCTAAGGAACGTCCCCTTGTTGTACCAACACAAAGAGGCACCAAAACACTTTCCCGGACTTTCAGCTTCAACATACCACGTTGGTGGAACAACCTTCCCAACTCCATCCGTGAAGCTGACTCGCTCTCCGTCTTCAAAAAACGACTAAAAACACATCTGATCCATGAGCACTTAACCAGTCAATAAAAATAAATAAAAAAAATTCCTGTTGCACTTTATTCCGTTTTGAATACTATTATGACACTAGTGATACTTTGTAATATAGCGCTTTACATACCACAGTCTCCTCAGATGATTCGCTTACCTTTTCTTCTTTTGTAAGTCGCTTTGGATAAAAGCGTCTGCCAAATGAATAAATGTAAATGTAGTATTGTAGCCTACATTTGTTTTTCTAAACACCTTTTGCATCAGGGAAGTAGATTACTAGCTCATTTAAACTCAGAATACATCAATATGTTCTCATATACTATTTTCATGTAATACTTATAATATTTTGTCAATAAATATCCTTTTTTAGTCTGGGAACTTGTATCTTTCTGCATGTTCGTGTCCGGTGGCAAACACAAACCCTCTGCAAATGATCGTAAACCTCTCGCCTTTTTCTATTTACTTTCCTTTTTGTGACATGGCTTTACAGAGTAAAACGAGGGAAAAAGCAGTCCTAATGACTGGAATATGCAATCATCCTCCATAGCACACTCGCTCCAATGTTTACATCTCACGCTGTCGCCAACAGACGGATCTGTTACGGACATTCTCCTGATTTGGAAAAGTGGAAAAAGAAACTGTAACCATGCCAGCTGGCCCAGATTGGCACAGAACGGTACGTTTTTGTGATGAGAACTGTTCAGCCCGATGGTGGAAAGCAGCTCTTGTGACCTGGATGCAGCATCATTCAAAAGCAATAGTTTTCAGTTTCACATGCCAATATAAAAAAATCACAGTTCACAGTCAGCCATTATTAATTTAATCCATGAGTGAAAGCATCCAATAACAGGGCAGTTACTGAGATTAAGCATGTAGTATTTGGCTGGTCATGTGATTCTAGCATGGCAGCCCCCATGAGTGGACCCTCTCCATGTAGAATAAAACAGTCTTTATCTCATGTGAGTGGTCATGATTTTATACACGTTTCAGCATATGTACTGCTTTTTTTTTATGAGGAAAAAATTACTGAGTGCACCTTTAAGCAATCTTACTTAACCTCAGGTTAATTTTTTTTATTATTTCCATGAACATTGTAACATCTGTAGGACTTTTAGTGCACCAGGCGGCAAAACATTCCAAAGGACACACAAAGCAATAAGCAGAACCTTAGGACAGTGACATAGGGCAGACTCAGTATGACTTTCTGAACTTTTCCACGCAGGCACTGAACTTTTGACTCTCTATGCATCTCACTCCAAGATGCCCAAGCTCTCTGTTGGACCAAACATAATTTTAAAACATAATTTTATACACCAGGCTTAGCCTGACTATATCATCTACAATAATAGATAATCAAGCATCACCATGCTATAAGTTAATGGAGTAACCATTCTTACTTTTAATCTGATATCCTATTAGGAAGCTCTCAGTCAACGAAAAAAGGAGGGGGTTACACTCAGGACAGCAAGATCTGAAGCCTTGAAATTTCAAGACTTTGTTTACTAATATTTTACCCATTAAATACATGGAACTAACATTATTCTTGTCTTTCTCATATGTATATCTACTTCAGAGATTGTCAGACTACCTCATGTAATGTTATCCTTGCTTTAACCATATGATTTATTCTTATTACTCTTTTAATAGCATGTCATGCATGTTATTACCATTGCAATTTTTATTATTACCCTCATGTTTGGAATCAATGAGGTCCATTAGTTAATTTCCAGAATGTTGATGTTGGGAAAAATCCTATAACTTGCATTGAATTGTTGCTATCAAAGTTTAGGATTGAAATACCTCTAGTCAGAGCAGGAAACTAAAGAAAAGCATGTAACAAGAGAATGATATGCTAATTAACTTGAGATGGGAAAGCTGTTTACGCCCCATGATCAAGTTAATTTCTGACTGGTCAGAAGTCTTTTGGGTTGTGCCCAGTCAGAAAGGTTAAAACCTCATGACACTAAACAAACCATTGAGTCTATGCCTAATACGTGTCTATGCTGAGCACTGAATCTACACTGAACAAAGTCTACGCTGAGTCTGTTTTCTTTTGAGCTGTTAGCAGTACCAGCCAGTCTTTGTCTTCCACAAAGTCTTTCGCGATAGTCGTTTACTTCGCCTTGAACGCACCACAGCAACCTGCTATGAATGAAACCCGGCTCATTCATCTCTTGACTCGTCATTCCCGATTGGCTTCTCCGACCCCTCACGTCATCTTTGGCTCGACTCCCAGACCGCCGACGCAACAAAGGAAACAACCTATCAACTGACCAAGTAACCAAGTACAGTATTTCCATGTCTCACTAAACTGGTGTATTAGATAAAAATCGATAACACTATTGCAGGCTAATACGAAGGTGAAACAGATAGATTGATGGTTCGTTCTGTCATGGTTTGCTTAATTTCTTACATTGTCATAACACAATATTCTGCATTTCCAGTATTCAAAATCTTGTTTTCTTTAGTTTATTTTGTGTGCTTGTGTGTGCGCTAGATTAGTTTATGTATTAGGCTTAGAATAGTTTAATAAAGTCCCATTTGTATTCAAAGAGAAGTGTCTTGTACTTCATGCTCATAAGTTTAATGTCTTAAACTGTCTGATCCTTTTACTGGCTTATAAAGTGTTCACATTAAATTTAGGATATTATTTTTTTGGCCACAAGGTGATATTCCTCCCAGAATTGATAAAGACGCTAGTTTCAACATATCGGTGTACGAATACGTTGATTGGGTGTTAAATATTAATTCTGTTAGATTCCCTAGAGATAAGATCATTATTCCCCCTTTAACCAATAATGAGCTAAAAGTTTTACACATTTGCAAATATCTATCTCATTAAAGCATCAACAAATCCTAGGTAGAAAAAAGGGAAACAAACACTTAAAGCTAGGGTGTGTAATCCGGAGAGGCTAGCAGTTAGCAAGCTAGCTTTGAAAGCATAGAGGCCACCCTCGCTTCAGAGGTGTCTCCAAAGCCACGCCTCCTCTATCACACATGAACACACATACACACATTAACTAACACACACACACACACACACACACACACACACACACACACACACACACACACACACACGAGAGAGAGCAGAGTCTAAATGCTGTAGAAGTTTCTAACACGGTGTTTCTTTTCTTGTTTCCTTTTACTGGTGGTTCAGGAGGAACATAAGGTAGTTGCGGTTCGCCTTCCATTCTCGCGCTCGCTCTGCACAGCGTCAAGGAACCCGCGCTGATGACGGGCGATTGTCTGCGCGAACAAGTTGCACGGCGGTATGCAAATATAGATTGACAAACAGGAAGGACATTCTATCATTACATTCAGACCGAATGCAATGATTGGTCGATCATTTTTTAGTCCTGTCCCTTCCACAGAATATATATATATATATATATATATATATATATATATATATATATATATATATTTTTTTTTTTTTTTTTTTTTTTTTACACATTTAGACCACTTAAATTATTGATTGCTATCAGGATGTGAAGAGACTTTCAACCAGTATAACAAAAAATGTTTCTGGAAAAGATTGCGCAACCTAGCTTTAATGAATTTAATTCCTCTTTATTAAGCAAATAATTTTTTGACATAAAAAGTGAAATGTGCTAAAACAAAATCACTAATATTCACTGGTTATGAACGTATATGATTATATACTTTTTCGAGTTCAGTGTTTTACAGCTCCTTTTTGGCTTTTCAGATCAGAAACCCTATAGAATATGTCTGACATCAATTATGGTAAATATACACTAATAGTAACTACGTTTACATTCAAGGATTTTTTGCGAAAAGTGTTTTGTAAAATAAAGCTGATGGAAACGCAAATTATCGCTAAAATGTCAAGTGTCGACATAATATTTTTCCGTTTAACTCTAGCGCATAAACTCTATGTCGATACTTCAAATGTCACGAAAAACTGGTTTGGAAACACTTTCTGTCAAGAAAACTGGCATTAACACAAAAATGTAGTGTCACATGACAGAGTTCACCCCAATCGTTAGCCTGTGTTAATCATGACTACAGTATACATCCTTGAAAGCCAATTTATTGTACGTGATTATGGATTGATCTTAATGGCATATAAATCCGATGCTGCAAACATGACACCACCAGGAGTGCCAAAATTACCAAACGAAAAAAGCATTAAATTAAAAAAATATCTTTCCAAACAAAAACAAATATATATTTTTAGACCTATATAGGCCTTTTCTTTACACAAACTTAAATTAGCTTTACCCTGTTCTGTAGACAAAAAAAAATCCAAAAAAAAAAAAAAAGAAATCGGCTAAATTACACTGTCAGAATGTTCTGCACTTTTTTCAAGACTATAAACTATCAGAACTATTTGTCCAATGCTGAGTTAACTTTCAGAAAATGAGCTTTTGAACATTTTAAAATGTTTAAATATTTTAAATCTAACCCTCTTTAACTCGGATCGCATTTGCTGAGCTTCTTCAGAAAATGTAAATTGCATTATGACACTAAAATTAATTTGAGATGACAATCAAGTTCAGTTGGTCGTTAAAAGTTGCTGGACAAATATGCGGGACATAATGCAGCTGTGATGGTGATGCTTTAGATTAGATGATTGTTAAAAATAGCCTGCTGAATATCAGGAATGCATCATATGTAAACCCTGATATTACACCGCATCAGTGTTTCTTTAATAGCTCTGCACACAGCATATACACGTCAATGGATGGTCCTTATACTAAGACTGAAAGTTTCCCCCACTACTTGGTGCAGGTTGCCAGCTTGAACAAGGCCATGACAATGTTGCGATAGGTGCAACATCAGGACCAGTATTACAGTCCTATCAGAAGGACAACTGCTCCCTTTTGATTGCAATTCCTCCTCTTCTGATTGCTTTTATTTGTGAAATTTGTGAAAATTTCGTCTCAATACTCTCCCCATTTTACCAAAACTTAGGAGGAAAAAAATTAGGGACATCTGGGAGGCAAATTAGTGATAAACACACATTTCTGTATGGAAATGGCTTAAGGGCAGATTTCTTTTGCGATAAATGAAAACTTATGCGACGAAGTATTTTTTTAGGCATGACGTCATCACGCACAACATTTTTATCGATAAAAGGCCATTTGAATGGAAACAGGCAGAAGACGGCAAATTTTGCAAAAAAATGTTTTACGCATTTTCACTTTGTCGATAACAAAATGGATGGAAACTAGGCTATAGAGTGGGTCACATGTAGTTTTACACTAACAGACTTTTTTTTAGGGGTCTCAACAGCTTCCACATCAAATGTCCATGTGATTTTTCCATTTCACCGTAGGGAAGCCATGTTATTTATTATTGACTAATTGATGTCTTCTGGATGAAATTCCCAAAGTTTACACAATTTGTTAGGCATGGACAACAGGACATTTTGGAAAAATCCCTAATTTCAGTAAATTCTAGTCCTGGGGGTGCTATACAAATCCCAACAAAAACAACAACAAAAACTGCTCAACTGTTTAAGGATATTTTTGGCATGCTAACATAATCCTAAACTATCAACTGGACATATGAACAAACATGGTTGCTAATGGTCAATTTTCATCAGTTAATAATTTCAGTTGTCAATGGCATAACATGCTTCAAACATGAACTGTATCCACACAGCATCTACTCTACCAAGTTTGGCAACTGTGGTAATTCTTGTCTAATTTAAACACAAATAAAACTGTCAGTTAAATAATAATTGAATGTTAATTTGTAATTGATTGCCACAAGTTTACTATACTATACTTATGCTTGAAACTGTTATAACAGGTTGGTGTGTCCATGCTAAGGTTAAACATTAAAAAAACAGGCTGCACTTCACCAATTAAGCAATAACTGATAGGTGACATCACATACAGTTAACTGCATAATCAAAAATATAGAGTAATACAAACATACAGGAAGTATGTCTACTTCAACGTAGAAATGCTCAAAGTTTAGCTAAATATGTCTTCAGATGACGCATAGTTCAAATAGTTGATCACAAAAACCATTTTGAAATTATTCTGCTGCTCAACGACTACACATAAATCATCTTTTCACTGTTCGCTGCATCTCTTTCCCATTGCTTACGGCACTTCCTCCCACACCTGGACTAGGTGTCCATCTGTCTCCATTTCCGCTACTCACTCGTCCACTCGGCTGTCCATTAGTGGAGTTACCAGAGCTTTGAAAATTCACCCCATTAGCAGTGTCGTTCCCTTTAAACATTGAATCAGTTACTTATGTTAGATAAAAATAAATAAAAAAAATAAAAAATCAATTGATTGTGAAAAATGACAATATTTTTTACTTTTTTTTTTAAATTTTTATATTGTGATATTTTAGTACATACAGTATATATATATATATATATATATATATATACACACACATACATACTAATAATATATATATGTTTTATCAAATAATTGGATTCCCAAATTGTTTTAATTAAAATTATTACAAAGGAAAAGTTCAAATGCCAGATGCCAGTGATCAAATACAGAAACCACTTGCTACTTATATACTTATACCTGCAGAGGCAGCAGTGCTGCTGTTCACATTGCTCTGGTCATTCAGTACCTTACAGGAAAAAGAAAAATGTGAATTCCCATGACCAATAGGTACAACAACATTTAAGATAAGATACCACCAAAACCGGACATACTGTTTTATTCGTCTGGGCCAAATATTCTGGATTTGGTTCACTAAAGTTTGGCACCTCAGAGTACACCATACAGAACCTTAGAAATTGGATACATAGTTAATTCATTAACAATAAAATATTTCTGGGCAAGATGAAGTTTAATGTAAATACTGTTTGTATTTTCACTTGTATAGATATAGATCAGTTTTTTGTGGTATTTTAATGCAACACAATTCTTATTTAAATAGTCATGTTTTCCATAAACAGTTGTAGCACTGTGGTGAAATGGCAAAAGACATCAGTGTTTTTACTTTTTCTATAATGATCAAATAATATCACAAGTGTATAAAACCCATCTTCAACATACTCGCCGATTTTCTGTAGCTCGCCTCCCCTTCCAGTATACAGTGTCAAACAGCCTTTAAAAACTGAGGCATACCTGCAAAAAATGCAAATATTCTGTAAACAAACTGTAAACTGTTACATTTGTATATGAACAGCTGTAGTTGCACTTAGTACTATAATTGATGTTGTTTTTAGGCAGCTACTGACTTTTGAAAATAGTATACAATCACAAGTCTTATAGAATGAATACAACAGACATTCAGTGTGAATCATTGATATTAAACACAGCCTCACCCTTTGGTAAGTCTGATGATGTCACCAGCCTGAATGAGTCCCCCAACTTCATCCCAAACTGATATACTGATGCTACCTGTCTTGTCGGCCACTTTACACGTGCGCACCTCATGTCCGTCTTTGGTCTTCGTCACTCGGCCTTCAATAAGATTGTGTGAGAAAAGATTTAGAACTTCATTCACACTTTCTGCTGGGCTGTCTATTCCAGACTAAGATTTAACCTGCAACCACTATTTATCTGTGTCAGAGGAGTTTGTTTATGATTACCATATGCCATTATTTGGGGCAAGCCCAGAAGCAGCGAAGCCCCATAGTATCTGTTCTCAGGGGTCAAGCCAATACTGTATCTGTTAGATTTCTTATTATGGGCCAAGCACCGAAGGGGCATAGCTCCTATTATTATTATTATTATTATTATTAGGGGCCGAGCCCTTATGGGGCTTACCAATTAAAATGTTTTCAACATTGGCCATATTTCCTCTCTGCCATTTAAAATTTTTATATAAATTGATGTATCTTTTGAATGCTTTGTCAGAAAAAGAAAATTAGTATGTGTCATTGACATCATGCCATGAGGGTACTTGAACAGTTTGAAAAAGGCACTACCTAAAGTTCAAAAGAAAATGGTTTGGTTAGCATGTTTAGCATGCTAAATGCTATGATAATCTTATCATGTTAACCAAACTGTAAAGTATTCTATCTTTTAAGGCTGTTTGGATACCATGCTATCCGTAGGCAACATAAGCTTAGCATGTTATAAGTTTAACATGCAAACCAAAGCTTTTGAGTGTTGCCTAAATTTGGCATTTCTCTTTGCTATTTTTGAGACGTGTCAACTGAGTGGCACAGATGTTAAAGCTCTGGACAACATTTCAAAAGATGCAGTGTTCGAGTCCTACACAGGATGGTTTAAAAATGTGTACTTCAGTTGACCACCTTCTTCACAATGGGCTTTCTACAATGTAGGCCTTACTTCATTGTATAATTTCGGCTTCATTAAAAACCTCATAGCTGTAATAAAATTTTCTCAGCAATCGTTTTGTACTCTTAACTTGGAATGTTTCTTTGGCGTCATTTAGACTTGTCGATTGTGTGGCACAGTGGTAACCCTCTGGGGTCGACGGACGCGCCGGCACGTCCTGCTGGATTTTTTCCTCGTAACAGCGGAAACAACTTAAAATACTCCGTCATTTTTGGGCATACAGATAAGTGTAAGACATCATTAGAAACTATAAAGGCTCTACTTTTATTTGTGTACACTCACAATAACAACAAAACCATATGCTTTTGTAAAATAAAGAAAATAAACAGGGTGCGCTTTCAGCCGTCTCTGTCTCCGTGAGCAACTTTCCGAAACACGTCACAAAAATGAACTGAAACTCCACGAATACTTATCAGACAAACATGAAACATATGTCTAAAGAAAGCTTAAAATGTCTACTTTTAAATAAAACAATTCAAATTTAAAACACATATTCTCCTGCAATGTAATCTGTATGAAACAAAGTGATGTAGAGTTTCTCCTGGCTCAGCTAATTATGGCTAATGTGATCACACCCACCAGCAAAGCGTGCTATTCATACGGTAATGTGCTGAGACGATCAATGTAAATGGTAAACGCACCCAATAATGCCTTAAAAAAACATCAAGTTCATTCACTTTTCTGTGCGTTTGGAAGATGGCACGCTACACAGGTGAGGAAGCTCCTGGATAGTGACGAAGAGTTCACATTTTCCTCAGAATAAGAGCGGAAATCCGACGATGAACATCTGCATTTTGAAGAGCGACTTGATCCAGCCGAGGATACAATTTCGGATGAGTAAGTCATTAAGTTTTACTTACATATTAGTTGACATGCTATTTTATATAAAAATTGACATATTTTACTAGTTGGACTATTTCCAGACTTGCCAGCCAGTATTCAGAGTATTGAAATTTGAAATATGTCCTAATAGGCAAGTTTTACATTTTACATTTAAATGTTGTTTCGGCTAAAGCAGGTATTTAAATTGTATATTTAAATTGTATGCTGTATGATATAAATATGATATGTAATATGATATAAAAATAATATGAATGTTTAGATTATATTTTAACTAGTGTTTATGTTGCCTCAGTATCATCAATGAAGCTTGTGCTTGCAAATATCTGTTCGGGTGTAAATGTGTAAAATGTGCTGTAAATATGCCCATATTAGAAAATCAGCATATTAGAATGATTTCTGAAGGATCATGTGACACTGAAGACTGCAGTAATGATGCTGAAAATTCAGCTTTGATCACAGGAATAAATTGCATTTTACAATATATTCAAATAGAAAACTCTTATTTTAAATTGTAAAAATATTTCACAATATCACTGTTTTTGCTGTATTTTGGATCAAAATAAATGCAGCCTTGGTGAGCAGAAGAGACTTCTTTTAAAAACATTAAAAAATCTTACAGATCTAAAACTTTAAATGGTAGTGTAGGTCTAAAGTTAAGTCTTTATGTAAAGAAAATGTATAGTCAGATTACTTCTTTTAACTTAAACTTGATTTTGTGAATAAGCTACAAACAATACATTAAATCATTAAGTCTCCTCAAATTAATTCTCTCTCAGGGGAGGGGGTCTTTGTCTCCTCAGGTGTGAATCACATCAATATTCATGATCATCCACGCCTCCTGGCATATGGCTTTTCTAACACTAAAAGTGTCTTACAAAGGTTAAATGACTATATTGTTTTGTATGAATGAGTGCTCAGTATGGTTTTCACATCATTTCGTACCAAAAACTCTAGGCTACAATATCCAGTTCTCAAAAGTCTTGAACAAATGTTTAGTATGTATTATATGGCCTTATTTCAGTGACTTAAAATTTTTGTTTTTTCAAAAACCACGCATAAACGTTATTTTCTCAAAAATACAAACACGTACATACATGTTGTTCACATATTATTCTAGCCCAGTTTGTGCTGAATACAGAGTTATCAGACTTTAGCCATTAATATGTTTTTAAGCAACTGAAAAAAACACAAATATCAAGGCATGTCAAAACACCCTCAGACCCAAGAGGGTTAAAGCTCTGGACTACGCTTCCAAAGAATTGGTGTTTGAATTTTGCAAAAAAAAATAGTTTTAAGAATTATACTTCTGTTGACCTTTGAGTCTTCATTTTGTGCTTACTACAATGTAAGCCATACTTCACTGCATAATTCCTGCTTCAATTCAAAACTGCTTAGCTGTAACGACAACATTTTCTCAGCAATCGTTTTGTACACTCTCAACTTGGTATGTCTCTTTGGCATAATTTAAACTTGTCATTTGTGTGGTGGAGTGGTTTAAGCTCTGGACTATGATTCAAAACATTGGATGTTCAAACCCCAAACATTTAATATACAAGTTTAATTTAATATATATAAGTTTGCATACCCTGGCAGAAATTGTGAAATTTTGGCATTGATTTTGAAAATATGACTGATCATGCAAAAATTGTCTTTTATTTAAGGATAGTGATCATATGAAACCATTTATAATCACATAGTTGTTTGGCTCCTTTTTAAATCATAATGATAACAGAAATCACCCAAATGGTCCTGATCAAAAGTTTACATACCTTTGAATGTTTGGCCTTGTTACAGACACACAAGGTGACAAAAACAGGTTTAAATGGCAATTAAAGGTTAATTTCCCACACCTGTGGCTTTTTAAATTGCAATTAGTGTCTGTGTATAAATAGTCAATGAGTTTGTTAGCTCTCACGTGGATGCACTGAGCAGGCTAGATACTGAGCCATGGGGAGCAGGAAAGAACTGTCAAACGACCTGCGTAACAAGGTAATGGAACTTTATAAAGATGGAAAAGGATATAAAAATATATCCAAAGCCTTGAAAATACCAGTCAGTACTGTTCAATCACTTATTAAGAAGTGGAAAATTAGGGGATCTCTTGATAACAAGCCAAGGTCAGGTAGACCAAGAAAGATTTCAGCCACAACTGCCAGAAGAACTGTTCAGGATACAAAGAAAAACCCATAGGTAACCTCAGGAGAAATACAGGCTGCTCTGGAAAAAGACCGTGTGGTTGTTTCAAGGAGCACAATACGACGATACTTGAACAAAAATAGCTGCATGGTCAAGTTGCCAGAAAGAAGCCTTTACTGCACCAATGCCACAAAAAAGCCCAGTTACAATATGCCCGACAACACCGTGACACACCTCACAGCTTCTGGCACACTGTAATTTGGAGTGACGAGACCAAAATAGAGCTTTATGGTCACAATCATAAGCGCTTTGTTTGGAGAGGGGTCAACAAGGCCTATAGTGAAAAGAACACCATCCCCACTGTGAAGCATGGTGGTGGCTCACTGGTGTTTTGGGGGTGTGTGAGCACTAAAGGTACGGGGAATCTTGTGAAAACTGATGGCAGCATGTTATCAGAAAATACTGGCAGACAATTTGCATTCTTCTGCACGAAAGCTGTGCATGGGACTCTCTTGGACTTTCCAGCACGAAAATGACCTTAAGCACAAGGCCAAGTTGACCCACCAGTGGTTACAGCAGAAAAAGGTGAAGGTTCTGGAGTGGCCATCACAGTCTCCTGACCTTAATATCATCGAGCCACTCTGGGGAGATCTCAAACGTGCGGTTCATGCAAGACGACCAAAGACTTTGCGTGACCTGGAGGCATTTTGCCAAGATGAATGGGCAGCTATAACACCTGCAAGAATTCGGGGCCTCATAGACAACTATTACAAAAGCTGCACGCTGTCATTGATGCTAAAGGGGCAATACACAGTATTAAGAACTAAGGGTATGCAGACTTTTGAACAGGGGTCATTTCATTTTTTTCTTTGTTGCCATGTTTTGTTTTATGATTGTGCCATTCTGTTATAACCTACAGTTGAATATGAATCACATAAGAAATAAAAGAAATGTGTTTTGCCTGCTCACTCACGTTTTCTTTAAAAATGGTACAAATATGACCAATTCTCCAAGGGTATGCAAACTTTTGAGCACAACAAGTATATACATTATATATATGATTTCCAACCCATGTATATATATATAGAGAGAGAGAGAGAGAGAGAGAGAGAGAGAGAGAGAGGTTGGAAATTAACTTTTCCAAGAAAGCGCAATATTTGCACCCTTTAATTGATTTCCAGGAGCATTTTTTTTTCCTTTGTAAGAGCAATTTTTTTCTAACATTATACAATGACTCTGTGTCATCCTTTTATGTCAAATACTGTACTTCAATTTAATTAATTTAATTTGAATAATGGGATGTTTCAATAAGTACAGAATTGCCTGATCTCTACACTCCATAATGTGCATCGTGACTGAAATACATTCCTCGTTCACTTTTTTCCTGCATATTTCCAAATATTTTGGCTATTAAGTTCACATAGCATACAAAACGGATTTAATGAAATGACACAGAGGAGAAGACAAACATGACAAGGAGCAGGGTGGGGCCAGGCCGTGACTACGCACACCCTGCCCGCAGTCAGGCTAATCAGCTGAGGAGGGGGATAAAGGCAGCCAGATGCGGCAGTTCGAGAGAGAGAGAAAGCCACACGCAGCTGCCGTGTGTTTATGTTTTGTCTTTATGTTTTAATTTTACATTACATGTTACTTTGACTGTTCAGCCAGTTCCCACCTTCTCCTTTCCCATTTTAACCACCCTGTTACAAGGTTTCTCCAAATTTGTAATGAAAAGCTTAATTAAAAACCCAACCCCTTACATGTGCAGGGCCTTGGCCCACTTAAAATGGCAGCGGAGACCGCATGGCCCTTTGTTCTATGATCAAAAGGAGAGACATTGAACTCAGTTTCCCAGGATCCTTCACAAATTCACAACTGGATGCGAAGTCCCGCCCATGGACCCAGTCTCAAACGCCATTGGTCGAGCGGCCTACGACCGATGACGTCATCTCGTCAACAAAACCCCGGACAGATGAATTTCGGCCTCTCTGTGCTAAGCTCTGCCTGGCTGTTAAGGGACATCTGTACTGTGCACGTACTGAAGGAGTTTTCCCTCCGTTTGGACTGAGAACAAAGAGACCACGTTTTTCTAACCTCGCCATTTGGCCACGGTAGAGTAAGATTAACTTAGCTTTGTTCAAGTCTTATAGTATACTTTTATCAACCGGTTCAGTTTCACTGTAAAGCAACAGTGAATTTATTTTGAAAAACGGAAAGGCGACCAGTTTCCCTTCTCCCTCTTTTTCATTCAACGTTGACTACTTTCTGCATTCTTCTCCGTCGCTGGATCCGAAGAATAAAGCAGAGACGCGTCTTTTCGCCTACGAGCGTAAGACAAGGGACCATCCAGACCGTTTCTCCTGACCGCTCAATGCAACAGGAATTCCAACGGACAAACCTACTGAAATCATACAGGATTTCCCAAGTAAGGCTTGATATCTGGGCAGATTTAGTTTAGAAACTGTGATTTTTCTTGTGAATCTAAATCGTATTTTTGATTCTAAATGCTGATGTTTTGAGTATATTTGTATGTTAAACTCTGCTCGCTGCTTCGAGTTGGGAGATTTGTTTTAGTTTCTTTTGGGGTTACGTTTGTTTTGTTGAGTGATTTGAACTAGTAATTCAGTCCTGCTGTTACAAGCGGTTACCCTTAACTAAACTGCATGCATTTTTCCTCCCTCTCTCGCTCTCATTCTCTCTCTCTCACTGATATTCATTGAGTGAGCGGCGCCTCGGTTTGTGTTCGACTCAGGCTGGTGAACCAAATTCTCCCGCCTGTTTCGTCAGTTCCTTTGTGTGTCCGCTCATTTCCATCCGCACGTGGTATCAGCTCCATTTTGGACTTAACCCTCCATTTTGAACCTGATCCTCCATTTTGATTCCTTTGTTACCACACCTGGACACACACACACACACACACACTAGCATATAGCTCCACTGTTAGTTTAGGATTTCCTTGATTTTATTTTTGGATTATATTCAGATAGTATTGGCTGTGTTCACTACTGCTTGATTATAATAAATCTTGAAATATTATAATAAGTACTCCTGTTTGTTTTTTTGTTTGAATATTGTGTTGAAGCCAACCTCTGCCACGTGAAGAACTCCCAAGTTACCTCAGAGTACTATTATGTTATTGGTGTTAGAAACTAACTGTAACTAGATTACTATTAGATTTGTATACCAATAATTTAACTAGTTTTTCCCCTTTTTGATTATTTTGATTAACAATTAAGATACTCAACCTACAGGGTAGATTTTGTTTTATGAGACTCAATCAGTAATTTGCTATCATTTTTCTCTTTTCAAAGAGTGGTGCCCCGAGAATAGAGTTTAATGAATTAAATTCTATTTAATTACTATTTAGTTATTTAATTGTTATTTGATTATTCCATAATTAATAACAATTAATTATTGATTATTTCTGGAGAATAGTTTAATGAGTTAAATTCTATTTAATTACTATTTAGTTATTTAATTGTTATTTGATTATTCCATAATTAATAGCAATTAAGTACTGATTATTTCTGATAGTAAAACTGATTTAAACAACCAGTAGCACCTACACATGCCAGTTGAAAAAAAAAGACAGAAATAAAACATTTCACAATTAACATTAGTCAAATATATAATTAACTAAAAGTGGTTAATGTTCTGCATAAGTATTACTGTATTATTAATATAATATATAATATTAATATAATTTTATTTACATTTATCTGTATTTAACAATACAGATATTATTAATTTATTGTTATTATTAAGTCAATTTTAACATTTGGTTACATTATATTTTGTGATTTCTCAGACCTTACTAAATATATTCCATCCCTCCCACACTTTTGCCCTCAAGCATTTGAGGAGGCTTTTCAGACAGACAGATAGCAGCATACAATAAGTGAGATGGGCCGATGGGCAGGGAAACAGCAATAGCACAGGGAGTGATGGTGTTACTTAGGATTGTTTATTCTGAACGTGATGGGCGAACGGTCACGGAAATTAACACGGGAGCAAGACATAGAATAGATTAAATTACTCTGACGTCACACCGCAGGAAACCACGCTTCCGGGTTCTTTCGAGCAGCAGATTTCAATGGTGGAAATAAGCAGCGCTGCAGTTTTAATAATCTCTTCAGCTTTATTGTATGTAATAATGTCTGTTAATTTTAATACAAGTTATAATAAAGGAATATCTATGGTTTACAGGGAAGAAATTATGGGGGTTATTTTCTGAAATATTGGCAAAACAAGTTTAAACTTGATTCAATATGCCTGTATGATTATGTCGGACATGTAATAAATGCAAACATTATTTTAGCAGTATGACATTTTTATTCACTCATCCATTCACAAACAATAGTCCATGAGCTGTGGTGGAGACGGTTCCTGTTCCGCACGTTCTATCATATATGTTGGTCTTGATCAAAGAAGATCATCGTTAGACCATATTTGACCTAATATCTTTCACAGCGACAGCACTTTGGAAATTAAAAACAGCTGTTTGCGATCTGAGTTTGTACGATTTCTTCGTAAAATAAGTTTCAACCAACAGCTGCTGCAGGTCAATTGTGTCCAAAAGAGCAGACGCTATAACAATGACGGTGATCCGTGAATTATCATAATTTATGTAAAATCGTGAGTTTACCCTGATGCAATGATTTGGTGGAAATTTAAAGAAGCACTAATCTCTAATGATCTGTGGGAAACGGGGTGTTTCAACCCCACAAACAGCACATTTTGGGCAGTTTCAAAGCAATTTGAGCACAGCGCCCAAAGACAACTGTCCTTTTCTGGGCTACTAAAAGAACCCCGAAGTGGCAGGGCAGAGCGTTTGTTTGTAAACAGTAACTTCATGCGGAGCAAGAAAAGCAGAATGTCCGTCTATGCGGGTCAATGGTGCTAGAATCCATCAGACTCATCATCTGGCAATATTTGCACGACGGACGGCACACAACAAATAATGTTCAGCGAAAATTTAAATGAAGATTGCGATGTAGCCTATGTATTTGTAACTATAACAGATGTTATTTATATTTTCAAGAATCAGTAACTCATTGCAGGGGCTTTTTCTGCCCTCATTTGTTGAATTTCGGAGGAATTTATGTTAGTTACATTTTTGCAATGAGCCCCGTAAATTTCCGACCATGATATATACTGTATATTATATTAAGCATATTTTTATTATATTTTACTACTAACTAAATACAATGACAAATGGAGCCACTAATAAAAAGGTACCAAAAAGTAGGCTAACCTAAAGTGCCTTCTAGATACCATAGTACATCAATATGATAATAATACAGCACTATTGTATATGGTGCCATTGTTTTACCATGGTTTAATATATAATGCATATGATGTATTTTTTATTATTATTATTATTTGTAAATCACTTTTGATAACAATGTCTGCTAGATACCAAAAGTAATTTTTCTCCATTACTTTGACTACCCACTATATGTTATGTGATGTTAGGACACCTGTTTCCAGCACAATGAAGATGACATTGAGATTCTTGAGTCCAGCTTTAATGTCCTTTACATGAGTCTCTGTGCTCATGATCAGTGTGTGTCTGTCCAGATCCAGCAAAACCTGAGATACAACACAGTGTGATGCATTCTACACACGTTAAAACAGCATCTCAATAAGACAATATAAATATTTATCTTCAGAAATTAACATTATTTTGGCGACTTGAAGCATGTACGGACAGCTGATATTACACATTTACAAACAAGGAAACTAATGTAAACACTTACTGGTTAGCATCGAGCGACAGTGACTTTCTGTTTTATCAGTAGTTATGCTATTCATCTGCAGCGCCTTCTATGAATAATACTCTACACGCTCACACCTCGTGACGTGAATGAAAGCGCTACTTGTTCTGACAGCTGTCAATCATTTCAGTCAATAGGCTCGCTCGAAATACCAAACGCCTCGCCTTGAAAGTAGACGAGAGTAGGCGACTGTAGTCAGGGAAAGAGTGAAATAAATAACAATTGTCAAGTCGGACAGTTCTCACATCTCGTGGAGGGTCAGACACCTTCGAGATCAAAGGCAGATATCGCGGGATTCACGTTCATACGCTGTTGCTTCTTCTTCTTCTGTTTTATTGGCGGATCGTAACTTAACAGTGCATTACCGCCACCTGCTGTTACGCGCTGTTGCTGACAAAGTGGACATAATTTAAAGGAATTTATATGGAAGAACAAACTACATTATATTAAAAAGGGTACATTATATTTGTAGGTCAAAGATTGAAGGAGGATTGAATGTTTTGGATTTTAAGACTTCAAACATTATATTTAAATTAAAACGGTTGCAAAATTGTTTAAAAAATAAACAAAGTATTTCAAAAAGTAGGTAGTATAGAGTTTTTATTGAAATGTGATTTTGATATTAACAAGATACCAATAAAACTTTCAAGTTTCCACAAACAGGTATTATTTTCATGGACACTTATGTACAATCATAATTCATTGATGAATTATGATTGTACATAATCCATAAATGTACAATTTGGAACAATAAATATATGAGTTAGAAACAAAACAATTTTTTATGAAAATTGGTTTAAAAAAGGAATTATTTGGGTTAAGCAACTGATTAAAAATTAGGATGTTTTATGTAGTTATACTGAATTTATCAATATTTATAATTTCTCAGTTGAACCCAGCCAATAGGCTTCTTAATGGTATTGCATGCAATTCCCAGGAACATTTTAAGGCTTTTACAATGTGGTAATATTTATCCATTAGAAACAGCTGAAGAGTTTACTTCCAGCATTAGGTTGCACAGCAAGGATTTTTCGAGTTATGGATGTAATAATATATGTTTTTTTTACGTTCCCTTATGCAAACAAAAGATATTCTTGCTGTTATAGCTAAATGGAATTTTCTGTTTGATTTGAGTAAAATATGGATGACACCTTACAAGTATTGTGTTACAAATAAGGTGAAGGTTTCATATAAGTTTGTACATCGAGTATACCCAGTTAAGACACTGGTGATACAGTGATTTAAAGTTAATGTGGAGGATAATTGTGTTTTTTTGTAAAAGTGCCCCTGAGTCTATTTATCATTTATTTTGGGAGTGTCCTAAGGTACATGTCTTTTGGAGAGAGTTAGAAAATTATTTCCAAAAAGAAGCTTGTATTGTTGTTAATTTATAAGAAAGTGATGTGAAGTTAAAATGTTTCTCAATTGATAAAGATAAAAATCTAGTATTTATATGTTATTTCATTATTATTATGGCACGTTATTATATACATAAAGTCAAATGGATGAAAAAATACATGTTTTTGAACAATTTAAAATTGACATTAAAACATATTTGGAAATGATTTCTAAAAGTAAAAATATGAAAGCAATACGAACTATGCAACTGTTTACTATGTACAAACTCATAAATATATTTTTGTTGCTTTTTATGTAATGTCTCATAAAAACCCCTGACATGTATTGTTATATGTACTCTTGTTTGTACAATTTTCATTGTATGTATATAATTTAAAGGAATGTCCCAGGTTCTATACAAGTTGAGCTCAATCAACAGCATTTGTGGCATAATACTGATTACCACAAAAACATATTTTGACTCGTCCCTCCTTTTCTTAAAAAAAAAAAAAAAAAAAAAAAAGCAAAAATCTTGGTTCCATTGAGGCACTTATACTGGAAGTGAATGGGGGCCATTTTCTGCACATTAAAATACTCACTGTTTACAAAGTATTGCCACAACACAAGACATAAAACATATGTATGTAAAAATTATTTTAGCGTGATAAAATCACTTACTAACTTTTCTGTGTCAAGTTATAGACAATTTTACAACTTTGTTTCCATGACGATGTCAACAAACCTTAAAACTCTAAAAGGACTGTAAAAATGACAATTTAAACAACTTTACAGCTCAAATAATACACAAGTTTTAACAGAAGAATTACTGCATGCTTTTTTAAAATTATAAGCTCACATTTCTGTTTAAACCCTCCAAAAATTGGCCACACTTACTTTCATAGTCCCCATATACTTCCATTGTAAGTGCCTCACTGAAACCCAGATTTTTTTTTGTTGTTGTTGTTGTTGTTTTGTTTTTAAAGAAAAGGAGTTTAGGAGTCTAAACTAATTTTTGTGGTAATCAGCATTATGCCACATTATGACTCGATTGAACGTAACATTCCTTTAAATTCTGTTTCTTTAAAATGAACAATACACTATTAGCTGTGTCCGAAATCTCTCACTTTTTCACTCATTCCCTATTTCCTATATAGTGGATGTCTGTGCGTGCCCTACATCAGGCAAGGAGTGAACCAAATGAGTGAGTGATTTCGGACACTGACGTATACACGGAGCATCGGAGAAAGCGGGTGAGAGAGCGCTGAAGATGACGCAGAAACAACTTCGTCTCATATGCACTTTTATCTTACATGTAGGATAATAATAATAATCATAATTACAACAATAATAATACTTGTTATTCTTATAAAATTGTATATAAACAATAAATCTTCATTCTGTTTATCATGTTTAATATATATTTTCATAATGATTAAAATAATAATACTGCTAAAAACTGCCAAGAAGAATAAACATTTGAACAAGTGTAAATGTATTTATTTATTATTATTAGCATGTATTTGCAATCACAAAGCTTTCCGTGTCCGCCCAAGGACGGCATCCAGTGGCGTGGCTGAAGGTCTCTGCACGTTCTGTCTTATCGTGCGCATTCAGTTTAAGTTAGTTTGTTCCAATTAAATAACTATATTATTCGTTTTATGATCCCCGTTTATTTTATCTGACTCCAATTATAAAAGTTTCCAAGGATATATTAATGTTCCAATCTTAATTATTATGATTAAATTCGGTTTAACATTTGATCATCGTATTTAACTCTATTTTATATTGTACTCGTTCATTCGGATTCCTGTCGCTGAGAGAGTCTCGCGCCGGCCGTGTACACAGATCTCATTCACAAATATGGCAGTATTGGTCATTAAAACAGTAATTGACTAAATACTAATTAGATGGCTGCTCATGCTTGCCTTTTTATCTAAAAGTATTTTGTTTAGTCCCCTTAGATAGTAAACACTTAATTAGAGTAACATTATCTCTACCCAGAGGTCATGACCACTACATTTACAAAGGTAGACCAACAATACCTAAGTTAAAATAGCTTTATATGATCATGCCATGGTTTCCTATGTACACTTAGCTAGAAAATATTACAATAACCAGAGGTTTAGACTTCACCCTATTTAGGCCTGGCCAACAACTTCATGTTGTCCTAAATGGAAATTCCATAACGAGCCTGTACACTCTAAGTACACTAGAAGTAATGCCAATTTGTTAGTCGGAGCTCTAAAGTCTCAGTCGGTGTGCCCCATGCTCCACTCAGAACTGAGCTTTAGTCCACTACTAACCTGGTCGTGGATTTGCGGAAACATGGACTTAACGTAATCTACTAAACACAATAGTTTCAGAGTAAATCAGAATAAACTCAAATGTAACAATTTATTTACCAGGTAAAATAATACATTCATCAATTCCAATTAGACAATAATAAGTCAAATTTAGACATTTTATCAAAACATAAGAAATTCGAATTGCAATTCCCTGGTAACTACACACAATGTTTTCTGTGTGGATCATCTGGCTACAGAGATCTGTATACCTAATCTGTATACAGCATCTGGTCTCTATGAGAGATCTGGGAGGGGTCATGCCCTTGATAGAATACAGTATTTTACTAAGTTCTTAAATCTTACTTGTGATTTGACTTTGCTGAAAGGTAATGAGACTGTTTTACCAGTTGCACTGAGACCTCTTGAATGATACCAAACATGTATGATCAGAAAACCTTTTACATTACAGAACAGGATACGTCATAACTTAGTTTTTTGGTGTCCTTAAAGAGACCTGAAGTGAGAGAGAGAGAACAGATGTGAGTGTGATTTGCGTTTTATGGTCCCTAATCAAATCAAATCAAATCAAATCACTTTTATTGTCACACAGCCATATACACAAGTGCAATGGTGTGTGAAATTCTTGGGTGCAGTTCCAATCAACACAGCAGTCATGACAGTGATGAGACATATACCAATTTACAATAACATCAAATTAACACTGCACAATTTAAAGTCTAATATACACAATTACAACACAATATACAAATAATAACATACACTGTACAGTATACAATACACACAATATAGATACACATATTATTAAAAAAAAAGTATATATAGTAGTATATATAGAATGTACAGTAGGTTGTATTGTACTGTATTGACATTCAGGCTGTCGGTTGATAGTAAGTTGTTAAGAGAGAATATAATATAATAATAATATAATTTATGACAGTCCGGTGTGAGATATAAGAGTAATAAAGTGCAGTGCTGATGTATTTTGATCGTGGGAGATTAAGAGTTCAAAAGTCTGATTGCTTGGGGGAAGAAGCTATCATGGAGTCGGCTGGTGCGGGTCGTGATGCTGCGATACCGCCTGCCTGATGGTAGCAGTGAGAACAGCCCATGGCTCGGGTGGCTGGAGTCTCTGATGATTCTTCGAGCTTTTTTCACACACCGCCTGGTATATATTTCCTGGAGGGGGGGATGATGTGTCTGGCAGTTCGCACCACCATTTGCAGTGCTTTGCGGTTGTGGGCTGTGCTATTGCCATACCAGGCAGAGATGCAGCCTGTCAGGATGCTCTCTACAGTGCAGGTGTAGAACCGTGTGAGGATGTGGCGGTTCATTCCAAACTTCCTCAGCCGTCTCAGGAAGAAGAGGCGCAGATGAGCCTTCTTCACAATGACTTCAGTGTGGATGGACCATGTGAGTTCCTCAGTGAGGTGGACACCCAGGAACTTGAAGCTGCTGACTCTCTCCACTGGTGCTCCATTGATGGTGATGGGACTGTGTTCTCTGTCTTTTCTTCTGAAGTCCACCACAAGCTCCTTTGTCTTATTGACATTGAGGGAGAGGTTGTGCTCCTGACACCAGTGTGTCAGAGTGTGCACCTCCTCTCTGTAGGCTGTTTCATCATTGTCAGTGATCAGACCTACCGTCGTGTCATCAGCAAACTGTGATGGCATTGGAGTTATGTGTTGCCACACAGTCATGTGTGTACAAGGAATACAGGAGTGGGCTGAGAACACAGCCCTGTGGGGCTCCAGTGTTGAGGGTTAGTGATGAGGAGATGTTGCTGCCTATTCTAACCACCTGGCGTCTGCTTGACAGGAAGTCCAGGATCCAGCTGCACAGCGAGCTGTTTAAGCCCAGAGCCCGGGCGGCAAGGGACTGTTATGAGTGAGTCAGTCAGCAGACTATTCAACCATTTCAGTCAAAAAGGCTGCTTTATTCAGGAACAAACAATGCCATGGTTATCAATATGTCAATCATTGCTATTTCAAGAGTGAATCCCGCATTTATATGCGGATGTAATTCCCGAAACATTGCAGCGTGTACGTGGCCGTTGGTCCTCCTCTTAGCAGCATGAAAAACAAGTTTTATACAAATTCTGAATGGATTATGTATAGCATAGAAAGCGCACAACGAGCGCTCCCTTTATAATCACTAAAAGGCTGTCACTCATCTTCATTGTGATCTCTAGCACCCCCGTAGAACCAGGCCTATTAATAATGAAAAATGAGTAAGCCTAAATGTTTCCAATTTATGCAAGGAATACAAAAGCCCCGACATGGAGTGGATAGATATAGTAGAAAGATATATAGAGAGAGAAAATTACCCCTCAAAAAAGTCAGTAAGAAGCTTTCTATTCCCGACTGCAAGTGGAGGTTTATTATTCTCCATTTTTTATCTAAAATTAGCTTCACTGGAGCAGTGCTAAGCAAGCAGTCATTTCAACGATGTCATGCGCTTAGCGGTCTTTAGATGTGGGGCGGGGCATTTACATTTTAAAGGGACATGACAACGAGCCTATAAACAAATTAATATAAATTATTGTAAATAATTCACAAAATTTACCGTATCCACTGTATGAATTTAATCAGATTTGTCATTATTAGTTTTACTAAAATATAAGTATCTTGGGGACCTCCCTAAGTCTATTTTTTACTTCTTATAGGGGGTCCCTAATGCCTTTATGGGGGGGTCCTGAAAATTGGAAACATTGGAAAAATCCCCATTCACTTACACTGATGGAATGTTCAGACTATTCAAACTCCAACTGTCAAAAATTCAAAAGTATACAGCCACACAGAAGGCCTTTAATATGCCTTTAGCTGCTCTATCTAATTTACCACTCATCCTTTCTATCTATCTATATATCACTCCATCACTTTCTTTTCTATCTTTACATCACACCACTCTTTTTATTCTTTCTTTCACTCTATCACTTTAACACCCTAGCAACTGCATACAACCTAGCAACCATTTAGTGCACATTAGCAACCAAATCCCACTGACTGCATTTCAAAATGTCTTAGATGGATATCTCCGGATCAGAATGTCATAGAGTCTTCAGGTTTGTCTCATTACACTCAGTCCAGCAAGCAGCCTTTTTAAGATCACCATGGCAACTTCCTAGCAACCAGATGGACTTACCCTAACAACCGTATAGCAAAACACCACAACATCGTAGAGATTTTAACTTTGGCTTATTTGACTCAGACCAGCAAGAAGCCTTGTTAATTATCACCTTGGTAACTGCCTAGCAATCAGATGGGGTTACCCTAGCAACCAAGAAACAAATAACATATCTCTGCACCAGAAAATCATAGAGACTTCTGGGTTGACAGCAAGAAGCCTTGTTAAGTATCACCTTGGTAACTGCCTAGCAACCCGATGGGGTTACCCTAGCAACCAAGTAACAAATCACATATATCTGCACCAGAACATCGTAGAGATTCTGGGTTGACTTATTTCATTCAGGATGGCACAGAGGCTTGATAAGTATCACCCTGGTACATGCCTAGCAACCATATGGGGTTACCCTACATTTTCTCTAGTGGCAAAACATAAGACTCAAGTTTACTATATATGAGTACCATATGTGAGCACACATTCCCTTTTAAGAGGGCCTCATTTTCACAGGCCTCTACACACAAACCCACACAGTAAAATACATGCTTGACCATCAGAAATAATTGTAGAATAAAATGGCTATATATACATTGATTATACTTGATTCATTTATATTTAACTTGATAAAAAATATTCCACACACCCTGGTAACTGCTTAGCAACCATATGGGATTACCCTAGCAACCAAGTAACAAATCACGCATCTCTGCACCAGAACATCGTAGAGACTTCCGGGCTGACATATTTCACTCAGGATAGCAAGGAGCCTTTATAAGTATCACCCTGGTAACTGCCTAGCAACCAGATGGAACACCCTAGCAACCATGGAACAACACCAATATCTCTGCACCAGTACATCCTACTGTCATGGGGGTGGCAACTTTCAACTTGGGGCAGTTGGTGGTACATCGTTTTGATGAATTTTGCCACGGTAAGCACCACTCACATTTTCTTCAGGAAATGTTCCTATCCATACAAGCTTCGGCACCTAAATCGACCGGCCTATTGACAACACCTGTGCTATGACTTTTCTAAGGGGTCAGGGGTATGGTGCACCCCTGGAGGGCATAAAATGTCCCTTAAATATCCCTTAGATATACTATGGCAAGGGTCTCACCCATGAAAACAATTGTTTTTTCCTACTATGACAAGATACTGAATTTTGAGGGATCATATCTCCCAATCAGAATGTCATAGAGACATGGGGGTGGTCTCATATCAATCGGGCTACCAATCAGTCTTTAAGGATCATCTTGGAAATGGCGTAGGCATGCCCTAGCAACCATTTATGGCTCCCTAGCAATCAACCCATAGACTTCCATTCAAAATGGCTCAGAAGGATATCTTCAGAACAGAATGTCGTAGACACTTGGGGATTGGCACTTTTGAGTCAGTTTAGTAATCAGCCAATAAGAATCTCTCTGGTTACTTACTAGCCATGCCCTAGCAACCATTTAGAGCACCCTAGCAACTATAGTATATTTTTAAATATCAAACATAGAAAAAAGGTACTAATATAGAAAGGTCTGGGCATTATGTTAACCAGAAACATGTACATGAGGCTGTATGGCCTACGTGGCTATGCTATGGGAAACACACATATGCTGTCTTATGTAAGATGTACACTCAGCAATATTATATATAGAATGGTACACAGTGGAAAAAGCATTCCTTAGACACTGGATGGAACAGCCAATAGCCAAGTTATCTTATTATGCTTAGACTGTTATATTCTATTTACTTAAAATGTATACTTTATAATAAATGAATTTAAAAGTTATTTTAAAAAATAAGTTAAGTGTTAAGATTCCACCATTAAAAAATAAGTCAGATGGTCTGTTAAATGATGGTGGCAGACAGAGACAGATAGGGAAGTGAGCTCATTGGTTAAGATAACAGAAATGAGACTTTAACACTCCACAACATATTCATTGGCAACCACGAAGGGACTGGAAGGGGGCCAAGACAGCAGGAAGGCCACTGCAGGTTTGCTGGCACGGATTACACAAAATCACTTTCACCAAAAACTGAGGTAAGCAATTTTGCTTAAATTGTGTTTTGTGTAGTCTGCTGTTGGTTTGACCTGGGTAGTGGTAACCTAATTAAATGATTAATTGAATAAAATAGAAAAACTGGGTTCCAGATCTCAAAAACTGTGCATGCAATGTAAATAAGTGTTGAAAATAAGATGAAGCACACAAAATCCTATGGATACCGCTCTCCTAGGCAGGATAGGGCTGAATTGGTAGGTCTCGCAAGAAGCGAGCACACCCAAGAGGGGTGTTGAAATCCTGCGGATACCGCTTTCTGAATTTGTGGGTTTTTGCCCAAGAGGAGTATTGAAATATATAAAGTATTTGTATTATTTATAAAGCCCAGGCTGAATATTCAGGGATTAGTAATCATTTTTGGAAAGAGTCTGAATATGTAGATTATGAGGGACAAAAAGGGAATTGACAGAACAAAAGAAGAAAGGGTTTCTGGAAAAATGGACTACAATCACAAATTTGAGGGGAATGGCCATATGTGGATTGGCAAACAGTAGTAAATAAACATTTGACCATTGAGCCATTGATAAAACAATTGGAGGGACATTATATGCTGAGTCCTACTCAATTGGGGCAATTAGAAATATCAGCCATTAACTCAGTGTACATTCCCTATCTCAGATGAGCTGTTCCCTATCTCAGAAGGAATCCAGGGGGCCTTCAGTCAGAGAAGCTAGGAGGATCAACAGTATTAAAGAATGTTAACCTTGCTGTCAGCTCAGACATACAACCGGTGCAGTGGAAAAGTATGATATTACTTCATAGAGAACAAGATGAAGAAATAATGCCAGTCTACACAATGTATGGGACTATAGAAAGGCTGAAGGTAACAATTGTCATAAGAAGACATCCAGAACAAATACAACAGGTGTGGATGGAAATACACAGAGGCAAGAGAAAATAAAAAGAAGAAACATATTTAGCAATCAACCATTGTAAATAATGAGTGATTTTTATAAAAATAGAAGAGGAAGGAAGAGAGGGAGGACATTTTTAAATGCAGCAGAGGGAAGCCCTTATTGACTTCCTTGAACCTTTTCATTTAGAATATTGTGTTAGAAGTGAATTAAATAATTCTGTGGTTCTATGGGGAGGGTGTCAAGTAGAATTAACACCATCTGTCACTTTTATGCATTGGGCAGGAGGAATAGCTGCCACAGGTCACTGGTTTGCTGATGACGAGCTTTGGAGTTTTGACATAATTAGCATAAGAGGAGACATTATCTGGATGTAGAACAATTCACATTGGTTAGGAGCAAAGGAATTGCCTGTAAAACCACTAACTAGAAAACAGGTAAATGTTGTTTTAAAATACCTGAGAAAGACTAAGCAAATACCTTAAAAATTGTGACAAGTCCTCAACCCAGCAAAAGTCCAGGGGAAGTCAGGGGTCGGATACTTTTAGTGATCCTCGTCTGACCAGTCTAGTGAAGGCTAGGTTAAGAAAAAAGACAAGCTGGGGTTAGAGAGGTACAAAAAAGACAAAAAACATACTTTAATAATCAGTAACAATTGCATCAACACCTGTAGAATAGATGTGTACAGAATTTCCAATATGCAAAGACACCATAAGGGAATTTTCAAAAAAATGGGGGAAAAGAACGAAAGTGTAAACACAAAATGGCCAGCAGAGGGCACATTTGATGTAGCTTTGTGTAGAGAAATGGAGGCATTAATAAAAAAAACATAAGGCTAAAGACAAAGGCAAGAGGAGGAAAGAAAAAAGGGAGAAAGAAAAATGGATACTGCATTTGTTCAAAAACCATGGGATAAGACTACTAAAAAGTCAAAGACAGCCAAAAAAATTATTGGATGATAAAACTGAAGAAAAAAGAGAGGTCACCTCCCTATGCACCGCCTCTCGATCAATTTGAGACGCAGATGCCTTTCATAACAGGAACAGTAGATATAAGAGGTAAGGTAGAAATAGAGGATGATACACACAAAATAATTAATGAAGAAAGGGGAAGTGAGATTTCAACTTACAGGGATGAGGCAAAAATAGAAGAAAGGAAGGGAGGAAGAAAAGCATATAAAGGCACGAAAGTTTGCATGCCTATCAGGAATTATCACAAGCACTAAAAGAGATGACAAAGAGACAAGGAAATATCAAGGGAAAGATTTACACCTAAGAGAAATCTAATAGAAATGATAGAGGAACTGCAACAAGAGATAATAGAGACTGGGGAATGAATATCAAGAGAAGAGAAGTGTAGTGAAAAGAGACCTGACAAGATTGGAATCCGGAGAAAGACAAAGATGCTCAAGGACAAGAGCCCACTCAAACAGCCCTAAGAGAGAATATAAATATGTTTCAGGCAGCCTACACTTTGAAGATGTGCCAGACGGGAAACCACAATGGAAAAGAAGTGAAAAGGGCAGATTGGCAAGAACCACAAGCAGTATGTATCAACCTAACGAATATCCAAGCAACATGTATATGCCAGATGAAGATCTAAGCTACATGCATCAACCCAGAGAATATCTGAGCAACATGCATACATCCAGTGAATATCAAAAACAGTGTCCAATTCTGATCAAAGGAACACAAGGCAGTATGATCCATGGGTCAATCAGGATCTTGATGGACTGATAGCACGCCTTCCAGACATCCATGAGGGAGCTGGAAAATGGATCAGAATGGTGGAGGAGGAAACAATGGGCAAATTACTGGCAATTGGAGATGTCAAAGCACTACTAGCTAAATATGTGGGAGGATCCAAGATGAATGAGATCCTCAATACAGTGTGTCTATAACAAGCAACTGGCAATACAGGAGTGGATGGAGTTCCTTTTGACAGGTGTTGTACTAATTTATGGACAGCCTTAAGAAAAGACTACCGACACGGATGGACCCAAAATCCCTGAAAGGAGAACCAATAGGTGAGACAGAAAATCCTACAACCTATATTCAGAGATAACTGAGAAGATGGAAGCAAGAACTGGAAAGAGACCCAGAGAAAGATCTAGTGATGACAACACTGTTCAGAACCACCATAGTGGATGCTATGCCACCCCAGTGAAGGACAAGCTGGAAGATGTAGTTGAACTGAACTCCAAGACACAAAGGGAGTTCTGTGAACATGTGACTCATGCTGTGGAACAATACAAGAATGCGCTGAGACTAAAAAAATCAGGACTGCAGAGAAAGCTGACACAACTACAACTAACTGGAAAAAGAAGAAGATTCAAGCTGCAGTAAAAGAAAAAGAACAACAATCAGCAGTAATGGCTCCTGTGAACATGCCTGTACCTGCTGTCCAGACTGCACTAATACCACAGTTATACAGTTTGGAAGCAAAGGGGGTTCAAAAAGAGTGATGGGACACCAATTCAGCACAGTGACCAAATAATTAATCTCATTTCAGCCATGATGCATCCAAAGAGACTGGCTATCATCAAATGTCAAGCACATAAAAAAGGCAACAATTTTGTCATTTAAGGTAATAATGCTGCAGATTTATATGCCAAAAGGGCCTAAGGATGCCAAGTAGCAATAATGGCAGCTTCAATTTTCATCCAACCTCAATTGGATGATATTGCACGTATGCAACATCAAGCTGGCCCTTATGAACACAGGGTATGGCAGCAATGAGGTGCCAGTAGAGATATAAATGGTATATGGCACTTGACTGAATGTGAAATCTGTGCAGAAAATAATGTCAGAATGGGTACATCTGCAGCAATAGGTCACATACCAGTTCCAGAAGAACCATTCAAACATCTGGTAATAGATTATGTGGACATGATAAAAATCAGTAAGAGGAAAAAGATACATGTTGGTAATAATAGACAGATTCAGCAGATGGGTAGAAGCAGTACCTTCAGCAGATCAGGGAGCTTAAACTGTGATTAAAGTTTTGACCAGAGAGATCATTCCAAGATTCGGCATACCATCTCAAATTATTTCTGACAATGGTTCAGCATTCATTCAAAGAACAGTGAAAACAGTGTTGCAACAGCTGAAAATAAAACAAAGACTAGGGTGTGTCTATCATCCACAGTCATAGGGAATGGTAGAAAGAGTGAATGGAACTCTGAAAGCTAAGCTCAACAAAATTTGCACTGACACTAAACTCAATTGGGTTGATGCTCTACCTCTTGCATTAATGAATTACCGCATGCAGACCAATAGAATTACTAACACCGCGTGAAATGCTAAGAGGCAGACCTATGCCAGTACCATATTTGAGAGGTACTTATGAAGGCCCACCTCTAGAACAGTTGCAGTTGGAATTAAGGGCTTACATGAGACAACTAACTGCTATACATGAAGCCATTTATTCACAGGAACAGAACAGGGGACCCAGACAAGAAGAAGAAGTGCCCTGTCCCATAGTTCCTGGAGACCGAGTGTACCTGAGAGTTTTTAGGAGGAAATGGAATGAACCCAGAGGGGAAGGACCTTATAAAGTAGTAAGGGCAACCCCAAAAGCAGTGCAGGTAGAAGGTAACACAACGTGGTATCATTTGAATCACTGCACTAGCACGCCAAGACCAAGGAGACCAGAAAACCAAGTAGATAGAGCAGAAGAGAATCAGGAAGACCCAAACGTGGCTCCCCCTGAGGCTGAAAGAGAACTTGAACCCCTTGACCACGAAAGGGAAGAACAAGGGGAAAGAAGTGAAGAGCAGAAAGGAGAGAATAGTAATTTTGTTACACCTCATTCTAGGGCAACTGAACATGCTGAAGCAAGAGATGAAGTACAGATGCAGGAGGATGTACCGTAGACAGTGGAGACAGGACAGGAAGGTGAGAGAGGTTCTGACATTGATACTGATGTTGGTACATCTGATGCAGCAGTTACCCCAGACCCAAGGTTTCCCAGATACCAATCCCCAAGGCTTTCCAAGACCAATCCCCAGACCCAGGGCAGGAAAGGTCTCCCAAACTCAACTTCTCACCAGGGCCGGGAGAGTTTCCCACAATTGACTTCTCAGAACTTGAAGGGTTTCAGTTTCTCGGATGATCTCCATAATGCCACTAACACAACACAATGTACCCAAGTAAATACATCTATTAAGAAGAGTACTATTCATGATTATGAAGACTATCAAAACCCTTGTGGTCCAGAGGATCAGTCCATAGATTGGAAGACCTCTTATAATAAGAACTACCAGCCTACACAGTTGCAATTAGAAACATCTTATGATGACATAGATTATGGAATTGACCAAACAGAGGAAAGGGAAAGCTTGCTAGAGAATGCACATCAAAATGACTGGTTTATATGGGCAGAGTATACAGCAAAACAATCAGGAATGTCTAATTGTTTGTTATGTTCACCATCACCTCTGAAAAAGCTTATGATAGTGCCCAATCAATATGATTATGCACAATGTGCTCAACATTATTCAGAAAATTGTTCACAGTATTGTAGAGCGAGAAAAGCACCATTTTGCCCAGCTGAGTGTCTAGCATGTCTAGGACATCCAAAATATCCAAAATATTACAATGAAGAATATTGGGGTACTGAGTGTAAGCATTTAGACATTAGAGTAGGTGCAAGAAAAAAAGAAAATCCTTTAAAATATGACATAAACCTTGGGTTTGAATATTAGTGTTTTAACAGATCCATTGGAAAGGTTAATGTGGGAAAATTTTGAGGCAATTGTGCAATAATTTGGCATATGGATGAAGAAATATATGAGCAGCAAAAAGTGTTTGAGCACAATGGAACAGTATTTGCAGCAGCTAGAATAAAGGGAAAAATTACATTAGTAGAAGCCCCAAACTATATGTTTAAATCTGATGAAGAATGCTTATCACTTTGTAACAACCAAACTTTGACTCCTCCTCTATTAGAATTATATGAGGAACAAACAGCAGCTATAGCAGATTATTATTGGATCTGTGGAGGAAAACAGTTAAGAGCTATATTACCCAAAATTTGGAAAGGAATATGTACCAGAGTAAGACTAGTGCAAGAAACAATGATGTTAATGTATTGCAGAGTTTGGTAATATATTTTTGAAACAAAGATAAGCAATATTGTGGTGGCCTGCAAATAACAACTATGATTATATCAAGTTTATTGAGTTGACATATTATGCACTCTCTGTTAACATTGGGAATGTCCAAAATCTTGTAATCATTATTAGTTCTATAGTATATGCCAACACCACCATGTTTTTGATGTCGAATTGAGTTTAATAGAGGGTTGTCTGTACTGTAAGCAAAACAACATGGAGCACTGTGAAAGTGGTAGCCTTCAATGCAAGTGGATTCACTTGATATGTTTGCAGGCAGCCATGTCTCTGTTACAGCTATACAGCTAAAATTATAGGATTGGATTGAAGCTGGTAAATCTAGCAAATGGCAGTGTAAACCCTGAACATTCTTTAGGAAAATTGAAAAAGATTTGCTGGTGTTATATGGTGAAATATTGTAAATTTCAAACTGTGGCATTGTGTTGATAAAATCTTTTTTAGTGATATGACTGCTTCATTGACAGTTAATCCTTACACTTTGTGTACAGTGCAAGCAAATGCCAACTTTAATGGGAACTGCTTATGCAACCCAACCTTGCTGTTAACTCACTTTTCCTCTAAAGTAATTGAAGTGGAATTCATGATGTTTCTAGTTGGTGGTGTATGCTTTCTAGTTGTATTCCCAACTTTATCATCATCAAACTGAACAAATACTACATTCACAATTGTGTTGTTTGTATTAAGGGCCATATCTGTTACAGTACCACAGACACCATTTACAAGCCCATCAGCGACGTCAATATTCTTAATTAACATGACTCGTGCACCTTTACCTAATAGAAACGTTTCCGGTAAACAGGAATTAACTACTTTGGAAAAGTGTCCCTTTTTAAGTTGCATTTGTCCAGTTTGTTGATTTTTCTGAAAATCCTGAGCCTCTACACAAATGTGGCCTGGGCAATATGCAATTATCTGTTTGATGTTATGCTCTTCCACTTGCGTATTTGTTGGGAAAATGTATAAAGTGGAAGAGGTTTGCCCAGTTTCCCTACTTTTGTGCATATTTAAGACATTAAGTGATAATGGGGAACTCTTGCTACGTGTATGCAATCTGTTCAATATTTCCACAAAGTCTGAGTCTTTTTGTCTAACAGTGATTGTTAATTCTGACAGTGCAAATGTGCTGTTCTACAAATCCAATAGAGCATTTTGCATACACAATGGTTTTCCTCTCAGGTGGCAATTGGAATAAATCTCCCACAGCAATTATACTAACTTTACAAAATGGAGAGTAGTCACCTGTCTGCTTTATTTGCCTAAGCCTACTGTGGACATAGGCTAGTAGGCTGTGGTTTACCATGAAAATGTAATCTATAATCAGTATATGCAAGTCACTAAATACCACACATATTGTATTTAATTTTCTTCACCTAAAGGTGTGTAAGGCAATTTTACATCTGTCCCGATTGAAAATGTACTATGGATGGTCTTGGCACCCAAGTTGAAAGCAGCAATTCCAGTAGGTGCTGTCAATAGAACCGAAACTTTGTCTGGTGCAGTTGCAATTTGGGATAATAATCTGGTCGCTTCATAATGAATAGCTCTTATTAAATGTGACTTTCCTGTTCCTGCAACAAATACATGGAAAGGCTCTGGCTTTTTACCTCTAACTTTCTCTAAGCATCACTGTCTTACATGATAGAAAATATATTTTTGTTTGGAGTTCAGAGACCTATGTAGATTGACAGCATCTGATCTACACAAGACATTCAAACTAGATTCAAATCGATTGCTTCTTTCATTTTGAATGGATAGGTCAGGAATTATATCAACATGCTCATCAAGTTCTTTTGATGAATTTCTAATTTCTTGTTGACGTTCCAAGCGCTCTGACTCCTGCTCAGGACACATCTCAAACGTTTGCCAGTTTGCTCTGGCTACATTTTGCGAGGGCCCTACATCCCCATGTGACAGGGGGACCCCTCGTTAGGGCCCGAGCACAGGAGGTGCTAAAGCCCTATTGTTCTGTAATGTTTTTCACAATTATTATTAGGGTCCAAGTATTGAAAGTGCGGAGCCCTATTGTTCTTCTAAGGATTATTATTTTATTTTTATTTTTTCTTCTTCTTTTCAAGGTTTTCGGTACTTTTGGGGTACATAACATGCGTGAAAACTCTTGAAAGTTTGCACACACATCAGAGTCGCTGGCCATTAGGGCGTGGCAAAGTTACAGGTGAGGGGGGGCTACAGTCACCAAACTTTGTACACATATAGATCTCATGAAGCCGGACAACTTTCGTGCTGACAGTCATAAGCTCTGCCCAAAAGGAAGTTGGCCATTTTGGATTGTTTTAAAAATGTATGCTCAGGAATTTGGTATACTCCTCCCAGGTATTTTATGTTACAGGTACCAAATGTGGGCGACATCATGCCAAGACACTGACGATGCTAAATTGCGAAGGGATTTTTGATATATCGAACGGTGTTGCCATGGCGAAGTGATAAAATAACTTCAAATAAATGGAATAAGGAAATTTCTCATATATTCTGCATGCATGGCATGATTTTACATAAATATTGAGCCAAATGTTTGTTCTTGCAGGCTGATCACATTGATGTGGCTATTGTGGGTCACGGCCATAGCGCCACCAACTGGTGGAAGGAAGTGTGTCACTTTTAAAAGACTTTGAAATATCCCTATTATGTTAACCTGAATTGCTTCAAAAGACAGTGCAGATTTGGGAGCCTGGGTATCTCAGTGGTAAAAGACGCTGGCTACCACCCCTGGAGTTTGCTAGTTCGAATCCCAGGGCGTGCTGAGTGACTACAGCCAGGTCCCCTAAGCAACCAAATTGGCCCGGTTGCTAGGGAGGGTAGAGTCACATGGGGTAAACTCCTCATGGTCACTATAATGTGGTTCGTTCTCGGTGGTGCGCGTGGTCAGTTGAGCATAGTTGCCACGGTGGATGGCGTGAAGCCTCCACACGCGTTATGTCTCCGTAGCAGTGTGCTCAACAAGCCACGTGATAAGATGCACGGGTTGACGGTCTCAGACGTGGAGGCAACTGGAATTCGTCCTCCGCCACCTGGACTGAGGCGAATCACTACGCGACCACAGGACTTAAAAGCACATTGGGAATTGGGCATTCCAAATTGGGAGAAAAAGGGGATAAATCAAAAAAAAGAAAAAAGAAAAAGACAGTGCAGATTTAAAATTATGAAGGAATTCTAGATATCTTAAATACTGTTGCCATGGCAATGCATTAAATCTCATTATTCCTTTTTGTGCATATTCACATGTTTTGAAGAATTTGGTAAGCTTGGTTTTTAAAGTTTATTGTTAATAAACATATGTCTTAATTTTTATATAAATAAAATATAATAAAAATATCAACTGAAATGTGAAAATAATAGAAAACTGTCATAATGTGTATATGTATTGAGTGGCAATTACAAGAAATGTTCAATAGAGGGCATCCAAGCTCCATGAATGATTCCCAAAATAACAGAAGATATTTGGTGTCTTGTTAAGAAGGGATCCCTGTTTCGTACATTATGTATATAAATTATGTGTAACTACGTTCTTCAGTTAATTATATTTCTGATTTCATGTGTTAAACATCTCCAGTTCTTGAGATGGAGTTTGATTCATTTGATCTGTGTATGTTTTGATTGCCGATCCGGCACTGGAATGTGTTATTTTGAATTTATGATAAATGTTTGTTCTGGCTGTTATCAATGTCGTTTAGTGTCAGCAGTTTTTTTTCTGCAGCTCGTGCTCTTTTCCAGGAAATAGAAAAGTGAAATATGTCCCCCATTGTGATTGCTTTCTCGGCCATATTGATTGTGTTTGTAGAGCATGTGTTTTGTCTTTATCTCTCTCTCTCTCTCTTAATCGCTCTCAGGTGTGGGGTAACCAGGTGATCTGATTGTTAATGTGCAGCGCCGGCATGCAGTATGTTTTCTTCCTATATAAACCGAGTGTTTCATGGCTCTGTTGTGCCATGGGGGTTTGTGAGCTGTGCCATCTTGGTCACAGGTGCTTTTGCGCAAATCCCCGGAGCGGATTTCCCGCAATTTTTTTTTTTTTTTTATCTACGCAGTGTTGATATGGCAAAAAGTAAACAAATTAAGTTTTGTCTTTCCAGCGTGTGTGACAATTAACCCCGTGTTTGCGTTTGAGCTCTTTTCCAGTCGAATCCCATAGAAAAATGCAAACAAATGTGTCCCCACTCATTATATACATCAACTGAGGTGCGGATGCAATCTTTGTTAATTAAAACGTATAGTTTTATATGAATGGATTAGAACTTTTAGCCTCTTGTGCAACGTGCCATTCACATGCTTGAATGCGTTTGTTTTTGCACTAAAATTACACGCAGCGCCACAAAAGAGCAAAACGTATGTGTCTTGACTCGAGACGTTTCACAGTTTGTTCTTTTTAACTTGACATGGCATCTAAAAACACAAACAAGCCATCAAAGACGTCTATCTAGCGCACGTTTACATTGAAATCATTTTTAAAACAGCGCAGACAGACACAAACGGGCTTAATGTGAATGGCCCATCAGTGTAAGACTAGAACTCTGTAGAAAAGTTTGATCACAGTTGTCTATTCTTTATTATTTGTTACTGCAAATTTTCACTTTAAGTAAATTTTAAGTAAAATTTTGTAAGTTAAATTAGACTGCTTGAGCATTCAGTGTCGGATCAAGTTTCGCAAAGAAATCGCAAATATTATTAGAGAGTTTTTCTTTTTCTTTGTATTAGACCTCCTTGGTTCTGGCTTTCGTGCGTGGACGTGTTTTTAAAATGTCAATTGGTATTATTAGTTGACTGCCATGTAATATATGATGGGCATATGGCGTCTTATTCATTGTGAAACTGTGTTTTCTTAATGGCATGAATCGCACTGAAGGCTTAGACAAGTTTTATTGCATTCTCTGAGGAGAAAATTTGAATACAAAAATAATTAAGGATATTTCATTAAATGTATATTTTTGTGTACAATTTTTTTTATTTTTTTTGGTTGCTAACTGCATGTTCAGTTATTATGCACTAAAATATTTACATGTAATAGGATTTAAAATGTAATTAACACAATTACATAGGTATATAATGATTATTTTTGAGTTTCCACTGCAAAACAACCCCAAAAAATGCAGATAATTGCATTGCAAAATTTGAGAAAAGCAGCAGCAAATTCAGCCATTTTGTAATTCCAGCTAGCCAAATTACATGGCCATTTCCTAACTATACCGTAACTTGATGACCAAACTTTAGTTGTGGCAATGTAACTGATTACGTTGTGACAACCGAAAAAGTGAAATTTCTGTATTCGTTGCCAGAACGTAACTTTGGAGCGGTGCCAGTCTGTCATGACAATGTTGTGGCAAGGTCGTGGTTCAATAGTGTTACAGAGGGGAGAAAGCACACAAAAGCAGAGATGACGGTTCAGTGGTTTTATTAACAAAGTTCTCTATGTCAAGATAAGGTGCACCTGGCACCGGCTGCAGAAGGCTGAAATCCAGCGAGCCACAATGGGCTAGTGAAGGGTGTGTTCTTATGATAAGTGTGCTTTGTGGAAGTCAGGAACAATCCGAAGAGAATCAGTTGAAGTTGGTGTATTGCGAAGCAAAGCCCAGATGATATAGCCCTCAAGACACGGGCAGAGACCGAGGAATCCTCCTCCACATGAACTGCGCACAAAACTGCTGAGGGTGACGGCAAGCAGGAAGGTAACCGCACCTCTACAGAGGGGCAACCAACAGACACATGAGCATGCTCCAACTACACAAGAGAGCACAGTTAACATGACAGTTAACAATAAATGGGCAAATAACGAGGTGACACACAAGGAATAAGTAGGGAGTGCAATCAGAGTGAAGCAGATGGTAACAGATGAGTAAATCATTGCTGTGATCAGCATCTCATCGAGATCGATCACCGTTCCCATGGAAACGCTGATCGCGTGCCGTCTCCCCCTGTGTGACACAAGGGAGAGAGAAAAACAAACAACAGGTGAACTTGTAGCATTCTAAACTAATTTATGTCCTCATTTGCCCTACATTAATTTAGAGGCTATTTAAACAGTTGTGCATATGAATAATAAATGCAGACTTCATTTATTTTAACAGTGCACAGAGAAAAAAATTTTTTACAACAGAATTGCAATGAAATTACAAACCTAAATGACTTCTGTGCTCATATTAAAATCTACTTGGACTACCCTAACACCTAGTGCCATGAATTACATTTGTTAATTTAAATCTGGTTTATGGATAAATAAAAATGGTAAATAACTTCATTACAATATAATCTTCAGATCTACATATTTTTTTCAATAAAGAATAATATTAAATTATAGCAAAAATGTTAAATTAATCAGTTAGCAAAATTTTTAAATTACAATTAAAAATAGATAGATTCTCTGAATGGTGATTCATGAGACTGTCACCACATTTAGACAACATTATGCCAAGACATCGAAGATGAAAAATTGTGAACAGATTTTTAAATATCGAACGGTGTTGCCATGGCAATTCACTAAATTAATGGCAAAAATAGTCTAATTTTTTCCGCGTGCATTGTGTGATTTAGATTAAAATTAAGTTGTATGTTTTTTCTTGGGGGCTAATCACATGGATGTGGCTATTGTTGGTCACAGTCATAGTGCCACCAACTGGCAGCAGGAAGTGTGGCACTTACAACCGACTTTGAAAAAGTTCTCTTACCCAAATTGGTTAAATTGTTTAAACACTGCTAATGGAACATTTTGTGAAGTTGTAGTCAAACTGGAATGATGGCATATATCTATTACTCATTGTATGTTTAAGGTCCAAGTTTACATTAATGCTGTGTCAATCATGCATTGTTTTCCAAAAGCCACCGAGTGGAAATGGACCCATGGTGCTTGGGCCCATCATCACTGCTTGCAGCTAAATTTATTATTATTATTATAAATTTTATTTTTCACTCATTCACCCATTTATAAGGCATTCATCATGCTTGAAAACTCAAGGAACTTGGCACACACATCAGACCTGTGTAAAATCAAAAAGTGATGTAGTGTTTAGGCTTGGGGTGGTCGAGGAGATCTACAGTGCCTCCAAACGCAGGCAATGGTTGGGATGAAGTTGCTCAGATGTGCACAAGACTTGGTATGGTTACTGCTCTCATCATGTTAGACAAAGTTCACTTGGTTGTATTTGACTCCGCCCAACAGGAAGTGAGCCATGTTGGATGGAATGTGGGATTTTCACATTTTCCCACAGTGTTTTGAGGGGCTTACAATGGCTGAAAACTCATGAAAGTTTACACATACATTTTTCTAAGGACATCTTTTGATTTGATATCGCAATTCAGCATAGACATGCCTCCTCGGTTCCACAGTGCCCCCTAGTTTGTAAATGCTTATTACTTTTTCAAAACTCTTGAAACTTGGCACACCCGTCAAAGTTTGGCAAGATTTTCAAATTCTTTTGTCATTTGTCTTGGGTGTGGCCAGTGGACTCCATAGCGCCCCCTAACATTTTGAGTGAGTTTATCACTGTGGTTGCCACAGAGTTTGTCTGATATTCACAAGTTTTGGTGAGGACATTGTTATCACCATGACAGACATATTTCCCATTGGCTTGTATTAGCTCCACCCAACAGGAAGTCGGCCATTTTGGTTTGTTTGAAAAATGAATGCTCTGGAATTTGAAACATTCCTCCTAGGGATTTCATGTTATGGGTACCAAATGTGCGCGACATCATGGAAAGATATTGATGATGCTAAATTGTGAAAGGACCTTTTACATATTGAACAGTCTTGCCATGGCGATGTGATAAAATAATGTCAAAAAATTGGAATAAGGAAATATCTCATCTTCTGCATGCAGAAAATTTAAAACATAAAAATAGAGCCAAATGTTTGTTCTTGCAGGCTGATCACATCGATGTGGCTATTGTGGGTCACAGTCGTAGCGCCACCAACTGGTGGAAGGAAGTGTGTCACTTTTAACAGACTTTGAAATATCTCTTATTTTTTTTACCTGAATTGCTTCAACAACAAAAAAATATGTCAAGACAGTGCAGATTTAAAATTCTTAAGGGATTCTTGATATCTTAAATACTGTTGCCATGGCAATGCATTAAATGTCATCATTCATTTTTGTGTATATTCACATGTTTTGAGGTATTTGCCATGCTTTATTATCAAGTTTATTGTTAATAAATATTTCTTATCTTTTATATAAATAAAAATATCAAATGAAATGTAAAAATTCTAGAAAATACTGCCATTTGTCTCTGCTCAGCTCTGAGTGGCAATTACAAGAAATGTCCAATAGAGGTCAGCCAAGCTCCATTGTTGAATGATTCCCAAAGACTCAGTGACTCACTCTCGTTTTAGGCCTGGTTCTACGGAGGTGCTTGAGGGTGCTAAATAAAGCTTTACTTACTCACAGCACCCTCAATTGCAGACCAGGGCAAACTACTGCCTGCAGGTCGAATTATCATTAAAGTTTTTTATTAGATCTTTCATTTATCTGGCTTTGGGACCTATCGCACATCTACAAACTTGTAATATGGTCAGGGTTGCCAGATAATAGTGCAAAACACCCCAAGCAGAGATTTATACTTGCACAAATAGGAAATATTTCGCCTATTGTCATACTTAATTTATGCAATCTGGCAACTTTGTATGCGAGTGCACGCTCTGTCTCCTCTTCAGAAATAAATAAATAAAATACTTAGCCATCAATAGTGCAATATTATGCTCAAAGAAAAGTGTGATGCAGCAAATCCGTGTCCATTCACGAGGCTGCGTGTGCTGTTTAGTGCCAAGTCTGTGAGCAAACCTTTTCAGTGACGAACTTTAGTAAAATCCCAATAGATCTTTGCATCATTCGCAGATGGAGGGGACACACAAGCAAAACCAAGTGAGAGGAATACGTTTGTTCTTTGTGTTATTTGTGAAATTCTGAAGTCCCTCACACCTGTATGCAAATGTTACTCTGGCAGTAATCATTTATCAGTGTCATGCAGACTGTTTTATTCAGTTGTGTACTCAATGGGATGCCAAACAACACCTGCGGGTCCTTAAAATGTCTTATAAATTCTTAAATTTACTTTTTAAAATTTAAGGTCATAAAAAGTCTTAAATATATTACAAGAAGTCTCACGTTTCATTTGCTGAGGTCTTAAATTTTGGGGCATGAATAGAGGACATGCAAAAAACAGCAGAAGCTGCGCTAGTCATAATCATTCTCTCTCTCTCTCGTACATTTAGCAGCTGACGCTTGAGTTTAGTGTGAACGCGCACAGGGAAGCGCATTTTTACTGAATTTACGATGTTACACATGTATAAACCTTCAGAAACCCATTAGTCAGAAATGCAAATGCTGTTATTATGCATCTCAGTAAGCGAGCAATACGTGTTGTGGAGCATGGAAAACTTTTCTTCCCTCTCTGTAAGAAAACTCTCGGAGTCAGGAGTTCCAGGTGTCAAAAGTTAGAGTTTATTGAGCAAACCAACAAACCCGAGATGTCAGCTGAGATCTGACTCTCTTAGTCAAACCCTCCTTTTTTATACAGTTTGTTATCTAGCATTACCTCATGTCTACGGCCTCTTAATATTTTTTGTATCCAATGGATTCTGTTTCCCACCATTATTTCAAAGAGCCTCTGACCTCTTTTTAACGGTGGGAACCTGGCTTTTAGTCCAAAACAAAATAACATTTTAAATTCATTTATCATTAAAGAATACTTTCAGTGTGAATAATACATCATAATTTGAGCATAATATACACTATATGGACAAAAGTATTGGGACACCTACACATTACACCTACTGGAGCTTTTATGACATCCCATTCTAAATCCATAGGCATTAATATCAAGTTGGTTCCCCCTTTGCAGCTATAATAGCTTCCACTCTTCTGGGAAGGCTTTCTACAAGATTTTGGAGTGTGTCTGTTGGAATTTTTGCCCATTCTTCCAGAAGAATTTGTGAGGTCATACACTGATGTTGGATGAGAGGGCCCGCAATCTCAGTTCTAGTTCATCCCAAAGGTGTTCGATAGGGTTGAGGTCAGGGCTCTGTGCGGGCCAGTCAAGTTCTTCCACACCAAACTCATCCAGCCATGCCTTTATGAGAATAGAATTTTACGAAATGTTAATGCCTCTGCTTACCAAGACATTTTGGAAAATTCTATGCTTCCAACTTTGTGGAAACAGTTTGGAGAAGCCCTTTTTTGTTCCAGCATGACTGTGCCCCAGTGCACAAAGCAAGGTCCATAAAGGAATGGTTGGATGAGTTTGGTGTGGAAGAACTTGACTGGTCCGCACAGAGCCCTGACCTCAACCCTATCGAACACCTTTGGGATGAACTAGAACAGAGATTGCAAGCCAGGCCCTATCATCCAACATCAGTGTCTGACCTCACAAATGCTCTTCTGGAAGAATGGGCAAAAATTCCAACAGACACACTCCAAAATCTTGTAGAAAGCCTTCCCAGAAGAGAGGAAGCTGTTATAGCTGCAGAGGGGGGACCAACTCGATATTAATGCCTATGGATTTAGAATGGGATGTCATAAAAGCTCCTGTAGGTGTAATGTGTAGGTGTCCCAATACTTTTGTCCATATAGTGTAGTTACTTTTGATTATTGGATGTGTTAGTCTTTAACTTTTGCTGTGCTTCCCAGAGTTTTCTTGTATCATTGTATCATTGTCTCTGCTACAACTGAGGACACAGAGTGTTTCTTGTAACATCAGCACTTTTAGTAACCTCATATGCCCTCTCCTGGGCCACACTTCTATATTAGTACTATTCTACATTTGATATATAAAAATCTATTATATATTCCCTCCTTTGAGACTTATAAAAAGTCTCACCTTCTACCGCCCTTTCCCAGAGTGCAACCTCACAATCCAGTCTCCTTCATTTCGTCCAAGTGACCAATATAAGTCACACATTCCTCTAACAATGTCTTCTCTTATGGAACTGCACGCCGGAGGAGCAATAAGGCCAAACATCTCCCTCCACATTTGACTAGAAGGAAGTAAAGGATCTCATCGCTCCCTAGCTAAGTTCTTTTCTGGAGGGTATCAGTAATCAAATTCTTGTATAAAGCATGTGCATGCAAAGGTGGCCTTGCATTATGTAGAGTACATCATTGATTAGACTTATTTCAGTAGGTTAACATACTATAGTGATTAGACAATATTAGTAGATCATTCAGCATATGATACGTCCCACGGTGCCAGAGGAACTCGCAGACATTTCCGGTAGCCTGGAGTGCAATCTGGTGGCGTTGGAGCAGACAGCGGGTTTTTAAACCACCAGTAGAGTCTTGCTCTTGCTGCTAAGCACTGAGGTGCTCGTCGATCCTGTCTTTGTAATGTTTAATTCTCTGGACCTCCAGTGGCACTTTCAGTGTTTTTAGAGTTCATAAATGCACATTCTATAGTAATTTACTTGGTTATTAGTACCTTCAGAGATGATTCGAACATCTTAAACATTTATAAAGTACATATAGTACAGATAATCATAGTACACCTTCTTTCATTTTTAATTCTGGTTACATTACCTAGTTACATTACCTCATAACATGGATAATGATCTGCTTCAGACCTTCATCATTCCCTTTCATTCACATGGTTTGATTAAACAACAAACATCATTTAAAAGAAAATAATCACTTCAGGAAAGGGTATATCCAAAAACAAGAGAAAATTGAAAATAAAGAGTCAAAACAAAAGGCTCCCCTCCCCTACCATTCTTGTGTCAGCTGCAACAGTGGCCATCATTGATCTGAAGAGAGGCACAACACAACACAATACCACAAAAATAACAATAACTACAGCCATTATTATTATTCCTACTTTAGTAAGCCATTCTCCCCAGGATCCAAATAGGTTGTCAAACCATTTGCCAATATATTGATCACTCCCAGCATTCGCAGTCACTTCTTCTCGTACGTTTTTCAGCTTTTTCATGGCTATGGTAAAGGATCCATTTGGAGCTGTCAGCTCCAAACATTACACAAACTCCGCCTTTTTCTGCCAGTAGCCAGTTGTTGGTCCTCAGGTATTCAGATAGAAGACAAAGGCAGGCCTAACACAGCCATAAAACCTAACTCAGGCCCTCATAAGTCATAAATCTTACTGATAAAAACCGCGCCAAAATCAAACAAAGGGAGTCCAAAACAGACTACAAATCCCATGAAGCCTTGCTCACTAAAGGATCGAACTCTCAGCTCCTATTGGATGAGGCCCACGACAGAACGCACCTCAACCATGACATCATCAGGAGTAGAAATACCTCTGAAATGCTTCCGGGATTTGCTTCCAGCAACTTTGCTCGCCATGTGTAGACGCAGCTCATCGCTACTCTCAGCCATAGCCTCGTGGCACAAGGAAGTAACGTCCGACTTGAAACTGTGGCCATACAATCTCCATCTCGCTGGACGAGTTGAGATTACTCTGTGTTCCACCGAACACTCTAACGGATCCGAAGGAGACCGCCGAGCAATCCGCATCTTCATCCGTTTGCCTGCAGAAGTGAAGAGAGAAAAGATTTCTCTTCCATCTTCAATCAAGTCGATGTCGCTGATTTCTCCGCCAGCCCGCCGAGAATCAGCAGCTGTACCACCCGCCGACAGAGCGAGGAAACGGCCTCCCGTCATCACCCGAGCCTCGAGGAACTGAGTCTGAGTTAAAGGACGGATGAACACACATTCTGCATCCTCATGCGATTCAAGTAAGAGGTTTATGTCTGGGCAGAGATAGAATATTATAGTGTGTTATTCTTGTGTATCAAGGTTATTGCTTGTACAGTTTACGGACCGCCATGTCCGCCCATTATTAATTATCATGAATTTGATTTGCTGTATTGTAGTCCAACCACATTGGACTGTTGTGCATTTCCGCCATCGCGGGTGAGACCGGCAAACTGAGTTTATCCATTAAAGAATCAAAGACCGTGGGACGGTTTACGAGTTTACGCGTCTCTGAGTGATAAACTAACAGCTGCTTTCTCTCCCACAATTGCGAAATCGGCTTTGGGGCCGTCACTTAATTCTCTCTCTCTCTCATACTAACCACACACACACACACACACACACACACACACACACACACACACGCGCGCGCGCGCGCACGCGAGCGACCCCTCAAAAACATTCTCGCACACATTTTTGGCTAGTAGATAGCTTCGTGATAAAGCTCAGCTTTGTCCCTAAGCTATCGTACAAGGAGATACCGGGGCTCCAGTAAATGTAGTGTGCTACGTTTAGGAGCAAGTTTGGTTATTAGCAATAATTAATAATTATCAAAGATAATTATTAATTATTAAAATCAATAGAACATTGATAAGAATCAATGTTAGCTTTTTTTTTTAATCCTTTAAAATCAACAATTATCAAAGATAATCGTTAATTGTTAACATCGATGAAACATTAATTAAAATTAACACTAGCTTATTGATCATTCAAATTCAACAATCATCAAAGATAATTATCAATTATCAAAAATCAATAGAATATTAATAAGGATTAACATTGACGGGGCACCACCCTGGAATCAGGGACTAATAACCAGATAGTAAAACAGTCTCAATATTAGATTGTTTTCTTAGGAAAATCCGAACATCCGAAGAATATCGATTTTCGGGAAAAAAAACAATGAATGAAGGCTTGAATCCGAGCACTGACATTCCGTTAGCATGACACAGGCATATGCAAAACAAACCAAAACACTTCTCTTTGTAATATAAACAAAAATTATTTATGCAGTAATATCAATTAATAATTAATACAATGCAGTCAATAAACTTCAGACTTACAATTACAAACTAAACAGTGATATGATTAGATATGGAAATAAAAATAATCTTATAACACACAAGGTGTGTGTGTGTGTGTGTGTGTGTGTGTGTGTGTGTGTGTGTGTGGTTAGTACGAGAGAGAGAGAGAGAATTAAGTGATGGCCCTAAAGCCGATTTCACGATCGTGGGAGAGAAAGCAGCTGTTAGTTTATCACTCAGAGACACGGTGGACGGCTCGTAAAAGTCCCGCGTTCTTTGACTCTTTAATGGATAACTCAGTTTGCCGGTTTCACCCGCGATGGCGAAAATGCACAACAGTCCAATTTGGTTGGACCACAATACAGCAAAACAAATTCGTGATAATTAATACCCTGAGTATTAATAATGAGCGGACATGGCGGTCTGTAAACTGTACAAGCAAAAACCTTGAAACACAAGAATAACACACTATAATATTCTATCTCTGCCCAGACGTAAACCCCTTACTTGAATCGCATGAGGACAGAATGTGTGTTCATCCGTCCTTTAATTCCAACCCGGTTCCTTGAGGCTCGTGTGATGATGGGAGGCCGTTTCCTCACTCTGTTGGCGGGCACGGCTGTTGATTCTCGGCGGGCTAGGAGAGAACTCAGAAATGTCGACTTGATTGAAGATGGAAGAGAAATCTTTAATCTCTTCACTTCTGCAGGCAAACGGATGAAGATGCGGATTGTTCAGCAGTCTCCTTCGGATCCGTTAGAGTGTTCGGTTGAACACAGAGTAATCTCAACTCATCCAGCGAGATGGAGATTGTATGGCCACAGTTTCAAGTCGGACGTTACTTCCTTGTGCCACGAGGTTGCACCTGAGAGCAGCGATGAGCTGTGTCTACACACTGCAAACAAAGTTGCTGGAAGCAAATCCCGGAAGCATTTCAGAGGTATTTCTACTCCTGATGATGTCATAGTTTGAGGTGCGTTCTGTTGTGTGCCTCATCCAATAGGAGTTGAGAGTTCGATCCTTTAGTAAGCAAGGCTTTATGGGATTTGTAGTCTGTTTTGGACTCCCTTTGTTTGATTTTGGTGCGATTTTTATCAATATAATTTACGACTTGGAATGTGGGGGCTTGAGTTAGGTTTTTATGACTGTGTAAGGCCTTTCTGTGTCAAGGGAAAATTAGTTGATGTGATACAGATAGTGAGAGACCTTGGGAAACAGGAGGAGACGGGATGTATGTGATAAGCGAATGAGTAGGGAGTTTTAAGATAAGGAACACCTGTGGCATTTTACCTCCTCTAAGGAGAATTACAGCCTTTCTGTGTATGACCCTGAAACATTTTGTGTATTGATACTAAAGGGATGATCTAATGTTTTTAATTAGAACTCTGCCTGGCACCTGCCTGAAGGAGGCAGAGGACCCATGTGTGTTAATTAGTGCTAGAAATGAGATGAAACAAATGTATGTGGGAAACTGCAAGCTAAGCTGTTTTCCATAGTTTCAGACTGCATCAGAGTAAATCAGAGTATTAAATCAATAAAAGAATGATTAAATATGTAACACATCATTCATCTCCTCATACATACAGTATCTTCATTGCAGGAATCAATTTCCTCCCAATTTGGTCTTTCTGTCCATCCAGGGTAATTGTCAATGTATTGCATTGGAGCATTCACATTGATCATTGTCATCTGCTTCGTTATAGCTCGGATCAAGAATGATTTGAACAATGGTAACACACAACAGAATATTATTCCTCCAACAAGAATTGTTGTTTCAATCATTATACCAATTTTAGCCAACCATGCATCCATTTAGATTGTTATAAACAAACAAGACAAGCAATCTTAATCTTTAGTCACCACCATGTTTTTTTTCACTCTTCATTACTATTAAAATGTACATGAGTTCAATAAAAGCATAAGTAAAAGTAATAAAAAAATCTTTCAATCTAAATTATCATACAAACATTCCCAGGTTTGTTTCATACTTCTTTAATAAGTCAGGCACTCCTTTGTCTGCAATGGTTCTCAAAACTTTTCCCCCAAAACCAATCTATAAATAATCTTCTACACAGGGTATGATCCCCTGATGGCACAGTGACAGAATGCTTGGTATTTAACACTGTGATAAGTTGTTATAGTAAAGCGGTTATTAAAATGCAGTCGGGCTGAGTGGAACTCACAATTTTCGGGCAGGTCTCTTCTATACCTCCCTTTTGATGCTTCTGACCTATTCATCCACTTCCTTAAAGCCTTATCAAACCTTCCTGGTCAGGTTTCCAGGGCGGTGATGCCCTGCCTTAGGTTGCCCCCTTTTATGCCACTGGAGAGTCTTACCCGTCATTGGGTCATCATCTCTTGCCACTGGTCTCGATACCACTCAGTCCTATTGGCCAATCCTTAATTTGGTATCAGTAGACAGATACTTTCTTTTCAGGGAGTATCACATGAGAACCGTCACAGCCAATGGAACCATCTACAAATGCTTAAATATAAAGACAATTCAAAACATGGTTAAATTCAAAAAGCATTATTTAAAATTCAACAATCTATTAAAATTGTCCAAATTAAAAGTGAAATAACAATGCTAAAATTGAACTCATTTACAGATCATTAATTTCCATTCAGGTTGTATTTCTACTACTTTAGAAAACATCACAAAAGACCCCTTATCATGGTGGGGACTAACATCAGAACAAAAGAAAATAAAGGTAGCCTCTGTCAAACTTCTAGGAAGCTTAATTTAAAAATATCACCTTAATTCAATAATAGTTTCTAGATTGTTTGAACCTACATTAAGTGCATCAGATCAACTATGAACTGAAATTCTTGTCTTTAGTATAAACCCTTAACTTTAGATTGCCCTCTGAATATATCAAATCTTTAATCATGATGAGGAAAGCTGTTTGAACCTCTCCTTCATATCACTGTATCTAATATTATTGTCAAATCACATCATTTTCCAAATAAAAATCAAATCAAAAGAAAATAAAACAACTTAGAGATGTGCCTTTAAAATCTGCTCTTGTGTTTCTGTTTCAAGTAGACACTTATCAAACTTAGCCTGAGAGTGAGAGAGTGTAGGGCAGGGGAGAAATTAGGAGGAGGGACATTCCACTCCCTCATGCTGTTTCTAATCTCATTAGAGCTATTCCTTCTTTTTTCATTTTTGTATCTCACAATAATATATTTGTTATTCTTCAACAGTGAAAATAGTAATAATAACTCTCTTATGTTTACTTTCTCCATTTCTTTACTCTCTCAGGAGAAGGAACTTCAATTCTATCTAATAAAATAACATTAATCAAGTTTTTAAACTAACAGAAAAGTAAGTAAAAGTTTAAACAGGATGAAGTAGTAAAGAGGCACAATGGAAAAAATTGCTCAGTAAAATACACTACGTCCTTTTAATTTCTCATGACTCTTATTTCCTTCCTATATATCCAAATATTTCAGCATCATTTAACAATAAGATTTTTCAGTTATTATTCTCTTATACTTATCAGCATTATTATTCAGTTAAATAGCAAAAGCAAAATTCACAGTGCAGAACCTGTATGCCTCTAAAATGATACTTTCATGGATTAACTATGGCAAATAAAAATAGTAGTAATAGAAAAGCCACTCAATCAACTCTTTGTACTGAGGGTACTCTCTGGAAAATTTGGGGAGTAACCAATCCAATAGGTAACTCTAACTTTGACATCAAGTTTGTAATATTTACTCTTCAAATCAATAAATCAGTGGTTAGATGCTGGATTTAAATTTAGACCCTCAGAACAATTTAGACATAGGTATTGAACCCACTGATGGCAGTCTGGAGAATCATAAACCCAATTAGTCATATAAGACTGAAATCAACTTATCCAGAGACATTTTAATCCACATTAGAAATGGCAAATCAGCAATGATTACCAGCAGTAATGAGAGAAGGAGGACCAATCAGATAATAGCCCATATAATTTTCAGTCTTCTTTTTCTCCGGATTTTCACCTGCAGTATTATTAACTTCAATAAATCATCTGGCCCAGCCATCTGCAGTGGTGAGAGACTGGTTCCAGAATGAGTTGGTGAAACAACATAGACATACTGATGACAAAAGAAAGGGTAAAACATAGAATATGAAGTTATTAACATTCATAATTGAGGAAGTTATGATGTTCAATTTAATCTTAATGTTTCTCCATGGGTTTCACCCGCCACCACAGACCAATTTTTCCTTAGCATTATCAACAATTTTTTACAATCAAATACATCCAAGATATTTCTTAATTCTTAAAATCAGAACTTCTAGCACAAATAACATTTTCCATTATATGCACTTTCAAAAGAAGAAAACGTATATTTTATTAGATATCAGAGCATCTGAGCAAAACTGTTTACAATGTTTGCTTAGTTCTTCCTCCTTATTGGGAGGTTGGAACTTTATTTTCCATTTTATCTGGCATGATTGGTCACAGATCAAACCCAAGGAAAAAGCATCACAATGTTGGCAAGGCTGCCACACATAAAAATCAGAAACCAGGTATTAAGAGCACAACTTCAGCGGATTGAAACTGCAGAGTACATGAAATTATCCAAATCATTTTTAAATTTCTTTTCCTTTAATTTTAGTCTCAAAGGCAGCTTCTCAGGGTACCCATGATCAACCAATTCCTACACTGTGTATATAAACCAAAAAACTAAAAATAAATAGGAAAATAAATATCTAAACTAAAAGAATCTGCCATCTATCTTTTCTAAATTTGGGGTGCCCCTGTCTGAGTGGAGACATCAAGAGAGACCAGTTTTCCCATTCAAAGTCTGCAAACAATCATTTGCAGTATGGAGTATAACCCCTCCCGCTCACTCTGCTTACAGAGCAGCGTCTTACTCAATCTCTCCACCAGACAGTCCCTAACAAAATAATAAACTCTACCGATCTTGTTGTTGTTGGTTGATCAAGTTTACACCGATAAAGCTGTAACTCACATGTAAATTTGCTCTCCAGACATACTCGGACACATAGAAAATCAAGAACAAAACATGTAATCATGGGTTCTTACATTTAAATATCAAGACTTTACAGTGTTTAATTTAATATTGTTCAAAATTTTATTCTCTCATAAAGTGGACCAGAAAGAATGTAAAACAGACACATGAATGTGAAGTTTTCACATTTAAGGTTTACTTTTCATACTCAAGTTACAAAATAGAATCTGGTTTTGGAAACATTTTTCTTATTAGTCAGTTTCACCTTTTTTTTTTTCCCCTCTCCCATTTCTTTAAGATTTTATTAATACATTTTTACACAGTAGATTTCTAGATGTTAGTATTTCCACTGGAGTGTTTGCCATAATTATACCTTATTGTAATGTAACTACACTTATCTTCAATACAACTTTTGTTTAAAATCCTATTATTTAGTTGACTTTAGTTTAAAGTAATACACTGGACTCAAAACGTTATTGTTTGTCCAGATAATGATATACCACTTGCTCTTTCTCAGTTTAGTTAATCTTATATTACGCTTCCTTCATGGCATGAACAGAACAGCCCAAGGCTGAATCTTATCCAGCCAGCTAAGAGTTAACTGTTTGCTTTCATTCACACTTTTACAAACAGTCGCACTTCACAGTCACTTCACACACACTTTCAGACACAGATACAAACATTCTCACAAACACAGAAACTTTAACACTTTTTACAAACATAAGGCCTTTGTAAACACAGAGCTCTCAAAAAATACAATAAAATTCTAAAACAAAATCATGACTTCAGCCCCTCCCTTCGCTCTCCTTCTCTCAGTCACACACTCTCAATCCTGTACTCATTTACTCCCACTGTGGAAGAGAGAAACAGGTGCTTTTTCTTAACTTTAACTTAGTTTCTTTATTAATAATTTTATTTCTTTATCTGGATCACACCAACTACAATTTGGATGATGTCCAAATAGTCAGCAAAGCCCATATCTTGGAACATTTGTAGTTCTTGGAATTATTTTTCTAACTTCTTTTCACAATTTATATAATTCATTTTATAACTATCAAATACTAGGCCTACTATCTCTGTTTCTCTACAACACATTTCTCATGAGAAAAACAATTACATGGACACATATCAGTACACTCAACCACACACTCACAGCCTGATCTCACACACATACAGCATAGCACATTGCAGCCAGCATAAGCACAATACAGTCATCATAAACACATCAACCAACGCAGCCAACATACAACAGCAATACAATTACTTTTGGACACAACTTAAATACTTATTTACATCAACTTATTCAACATATCAACATATTTACACTATTCAGCATGTAATTTTAAATATCAAAACATCTTAACTATCACTATGCCCCTCTTAGGCGACCACACCTCTTGAGCGCCTGACAATTTCCCTAAATGCAGTGCTATTTTGAGAACAAGGCCAACCATCATGTGGGCTCCTTGTTTCTCAGCTAGTTCAAAGGCCAACCATCCATGTGGGCTCCTCATCCTCACTGGTGTCACTGCATTCAGCATTATTCACAGAATTCAAAACACCCCTCTTCTGGGTGACCAACCAGAGCTGCTCACCATGCAGTATCCGTAGGATTTGCACGCCCTTGCATGACCTACCAGAGCTGCTCACCCCTTTACTGCCTAGAGGTGCAGTATCCGTAGGATTTGCGTGCTTCAACTTATTTATAAGACATATTTACATTTGCATGCATAGTTTTTGAAACCTGGAACCCAATTCTCTTTTTCATCCAATTAGTCATTTAATTCAGTTTGAGACTGGAAAGGCCTTTTTAGAGTTACCACCTGGGCCATACCTTGCAACAGACTTCACAAAAACACCATTTAAGCAAAAATTGCTTACCTCAGTTTTTTGGCACCAGTGAGTTTGTGCAGTCAGTGCAAGTAAGCCCACAGCGGCTCCACTTGGCCCTGTGCCAGTCCCTTCATGGTCGGCAATTTTATGTTGTGGAGCGTGGAAAACTTTTCTTCCCTCTCTGTAAGAAAACTCTTGGAGTCAGGAGTTCCAGGTGTCAAAGAGTTTATTGAGCAAACCAACAAACCCGAGATGTCAGCTGAGATCTGACTCTCTTGGTCAAATCCTCCTTTTTTATAAAGTCTGTTATCTAGCATTACCTCATGTCTACGGCCTCTTAATATTTTTTATATCCAATGGATTCTGTTTTCCACCATTATTTCACAGAGCCTCTGACCTCTTTTTAATGGTGGGAACCTGGCTTTTAGTCCAAAACAAAATAATATTTTAAATTCATTTAATCATGAAAGTATACTTTCAGAGTGAATAATACATCACAATCTGAGCATAATATAATTACTTTTGATTATTGGTTGTGTTAATCTTTAACATTTGCTGTGCTTCCCAGAGTTTTCTTGTATCATTGTATCATTGTCTCTGCTACAGCTGAGGACACAGAGTGTTTCCTGTAACATCAGCACTTTTAGTAACCTCATATGCCCTCTCCTGGGTCACACAAATCCACACTTCTATATTAGTACTTTTCTACATTTGATAAATAAAAATCTACTATATACGCTAGCACTGTCGCTCCTGCTTATAATCGACAAAGCTGTCAACATTGTAATTTGCAAGCGCTCGAGGTTGGAGCGTCTTTTGATGTCTTTCAAATCATGGCACTTCCTTATTTCACATTACCTTTGACAAGAATAGTAAAGCTAACAGAACTACTCAGCTGCAGAGTTACACCTGTTATATCTCTCATCTTATATCTCTCATCTCATGTTACGTGCCGTTCACATGCTTGAATGCGTTTGTTGTTGTTCTAAAATTACATGCACCACCACAAAAGAGCAAAACGTATGTGTCTCAACTCGAGACATTTAACAGTTTAAGTTCTTTTTAACTTGACATGGCGTCTAAAAACACAAACAAGCCGTATCTAGTGCATGTTTACATTGAAATCATTTATAAAACAGCGCAGATGGCGCATATTTATTTATATGACCCTATTATTATCCAGTTTGTTTCCTAATTTCAAACATCATTCAAACTGAACATACATATTACACAGGAGAAAAGGCTCCTCATTACCATGGTTAGGTCAATGTAGCTAGTCTAATAGTAATAATAATAATATAGTATTTATGAAGTACTAGCCAAAACACATTTTGAAACTTTAACTACAACTGCCACTGTTGAATTAAAAATGAGGTCTAATAGATTCTACCTACATTTTATTTCATATGAAACTATAACATTTTGTTGAAATATAACAGTTACCTTTACTCAGGTATAACTGTGAAACAATTATGTAAAGGTGATGAGGTGTAATTAATTTTTTATTTTATTTTATATTTTTAGCACCTAATACAGTGTTACTCTTTCCACCTCAGTGCTGTTTGGCATGTCTGGGCTGCCTACTGTTTGAAAGGTTTGACTGACTTCCTCCGTAACGCTTCAAACAAGAAAAGTCTCACTAGAATTGAAACTGGTCTCGTCAGTTTTGAGGTCTGCGCAGTGTGCACCACAATATTAAGGGAAGCCAGGTTTTTGAGCGCGTGTGCCAGAGAGCAGAGCAGATCACGAGCGCGAACTGGTTCCATTACACTCACGTGAAAGCTTCAATCGGACCGCGAAAAATATAGCAGTGCAAATGAGAAGCCTTTAGCTGAATGCGAGATTTTCATTAAATTTGCCTTTGCAGTCCAAAATGGACTATCACTTGGATAGTCACCCTAAAACTCTTCAATGGGAGAACCATGACATTGTTCTTTCCCTGCTGTCCGCGACCCCGTCCGCATAGACATGTGACCCACTTTTGGGTCATGACCCACCAGCTGAGAATCACTGCACTAGACCAATCAGTCATGTTCTTGATTAAATTGCTGATCTATGTGTTCATCTACTGACCAACAAAATCCCAAGGCTGATAGTGGCAGATGTAGAGATAAAATTACCGTATTATGTGAAATATCTATTTGAGTGATTGAATAGGTCATTAAGAACGACTGTTTATCAAAATAGGTGATTTAAAATAATCTCTTACTGTGCATAAAATAATTAATATTCATGACTTTTGCAGCACTGCCATCCAAGGTACAGTTTTCCAAGAGTTTATTTTTGTTTAGAACTAATTTTGTGTTAATGTTCCCTTTCAAATGGCTTATTCCAGCTGTTAAAAAGTTGATAGGCCTACAGGATTTTATTAGCAGAATAACATTGAATATGCATGCACTCTCCATCCATGGGTACACTTAAAAAAAAATTGTTCTTCATAATGTGAAGTTTATTCCAGATTGCCAGTTTTATGTCAAGCTAAGGAACATTTAGAATTTGTTGATGTGTTTAATAGACAATATATTGGTACTCTGGAGATGGTTTTTTTTTTTTTTTTTATGTTGGCAAATCAGTAGCAAAATTGTTACTAAGTGATTCCTGTGGAAATGCAGTTGTATCGCAAATTCATGGATATTTATAATTTGATTGTGACTCCAATTAATGAACTAGTACTTGTTGCAATGAAGCTTGGTACATTAATCCATAAGATCTATGCATGGGCGCTTGCTTTGGTGTTGCCACCCCTCATAGTACATAGTACAAACTCTAATTGTATTTTTTTGTATACGGCCATATACCAGATTTAAATATCAGAAAATTTAAATATTGCAACAGTCCTAATTATTTAATTCTCATTTATCTTTTTAGTTTACAGATTTATTGTACATGTATTTTAACCTTAGATATGTTGTCTTGCATTACCTAACTGCACCGTAATTTGATGACCAAGCTTTTGTTGTGGCAATGTATTTGATTATGTTGTGACAGCCATAAAAGTGAATTTCCTATATTCGTAGCCACAATGTAACTTTGGACCGGTGCCAGTCCGTCATTACCACGTTGTGGCAGCATCGAGGAACAATAGTTGTTTGTTGGTTACCAGTTGGTAATTTTTGCTTTTAATGATTATTCTATGGGCGGACATGCAGTAGTGTAACCTAATTATGTCCTTATTTTCCCAACACAATTTAAAGGTGTAACACTTAAAGATGGGAAAGGAGGAAGCTGAGACCAGCTTGACAAACACATAGACATTTAATAACACTTTTCAGCGCCCAAAGAAACAAAAATACGCACTGCTTCTCAGCCAGCTGCGTCAAATCCTAAAGGCACGCGGACAAGTTTCGTATACCTCTCTCCTGTCTGCCGCTGTTTCTTCTCCTTAAATACTCCCGCCGCCCCTCGCTGGAACGTGAGGCAGGTGTGACGCGCAGGTGGAAGTCATTTGCCACTTATCTTCTCGGCCTCGCTCTGCATAGACGCCGCTCGGCTCCACCCTGCTCCCCACAAAAGGCTATTTAAACAGTTGCGTATGAATACAGAATGCAGACTAAAAGTTAATGTACTTAATTTTTTTCAAAAGAGAACAGAGAAAAAAAAATGCAACAATAAAAGAAACTGAGACCTAGTGCTACATAATTGCAACAAAATTATAAGGCTAAAATATAGCTGCAAGCAGCAATTGTCGGGGTTCAAGCCTTTTAAGAACTTTCAAAGTATGCAAAAAAAGGTATGTATTTGTATATGTACTTTGTAAGTTGCTGAATTTGCAAACTGGTGTTAAATATGACTCTGATGTCTTGTGTTCAACGATCCTGAAACAGAATAATTGTTATGGTGGTAATTTTTTTTAAGATTTTTTAACTGTTATAAAGCCACAAAGCACCCAATCTCCTAAAAGGTTTTAGAAATTTGAATATTTATTTTAGGAATTATAGGCTTTTGGATACACTTGGTCAAACCCACATGATAAATGCAACCCCTAAATAACTAAAGTTCAACTTTTCTTTGATAATTATTGACCTAGGGAGTCCTAGGTGTAGTTCACAATAGCAGGTAACATTGGATAATATACAATAATTTACACACCATTTATACCGCCATTTTGCTGAAATTTGATTGGCTCCTGGCGGCCATGCTTTTTATTTGTCAGAGTCATATTGTAGAATATGTTAGCATATGGCCCCTACAAGAAGCATACCAATTTTCAACTTCATTGATAATACAGTTTCGGAGTTATGAGCATTTTTTAGTTGTAGCGCCCCCTAAAGGCTAATTTTTTTCACGATTTTGCATGCAGACTCAAAATATGCTGTTGTATAATTGTATCAATTTTCATAACATTTGGCCTTTTCGTTTGGGATATTGGTCAATTCGTTGGCTTATATCTTCGCAGCGCTTCGACAAATCAAAATTCCTTTGATAACTTTTTGTCAGGAGGGTTCATAGTAGATACACACCAATTTTTGTGAGAATCGGATATACGGCCTAGGAAGCGTTCGAAAAAGTAGGTTTTTTGAATTATGCAAATTAGCGCAAACATTTTCATGATGGAAATTAAATCGGAGATATACGTTTTGTTCGTCTTGAGCCAAGGAATCCAATGATGTAAGACTCTTGAGTGTGCCAGTTATGGGCCATAACGTAAACATGATCACTATAGCGCCACCTTGAGGCCGCTGATACGCTGTAGTACTCTGGGGGACTACCTTCCCTCAAAGTTTCAGCTCTCTACGACTTACGGTTTGGTCTGCATGATCAGTTTTAGGGCAGAATAATAATAATAAACATTTTTAAAAATCCTTACAATTACAGTAGGGTTTCAGCCCTTCGGGCTTGAACCCCTAATAAAAATCAGAACAAATACAATAGGGTTCTTGCACCTTCGGTGCTTGGACCCCTAATAATAAAAAGATAATCCGTACAAATACAATAGGGTTCCTGCCCCTTCGGTGCTTGGACCCCTAATAAAAAGAAAATCAGTACAAATACAGTAGGGTTCCAGCACTTCGTGCTTGGACCCCTAATAATAAGAAAATCAGAACAAATACAATAGGGTTCCTGCACCTTCGGTGCTTGGACCCCTAATAATAAAAAGAAAATCAGTACAAATACAATAGGGTTCCAGCACTTCATGCTTGGACCCCTAAATATAGCTGCTAGCAGCAATTATCGGGGTTCAAGCACCGTAGGGCCTTTAAGCGCATGTTCTGGACTGTATTAGGCATTTCTCAAACATTATGTAACAAAGACAATGCACAAATTAAATACAAAATGACAACTCAATCGGAAAAGTGGTAACATTGTTACATCCACTTTAAATTTTTTCATTGTTATTGCGCCACCAAGTGGCCAAGATCCATTTCTTTGTATGTTTGTCCTCAGAATGAGCCCTTACATAAGTGTGCCAAATTTTGTTACACTATCTCATTACATTTAAGAGTTATAGCTATATAAGTGGCAAATATTTGGTTGAACGGTTTGACGGACGGTTTGGTTCTTGAGGTAAAGTTGTTCAGAATGAGAACAGCTATCATATGATATGAATTACTTGTGTTTTTTTAAAAACACTGTGTTATTTACAACCGTTAACACGCACAAAAATCGTGATAGCGCCACCCAGTGGCCGATTTTTTTTAAAAACGTTGCACAGACCTCTTAGGGCAAGAGTCAAATAGGTCGACCGAGTACCATTCCGATCAACCTTTGTTAACCTTGTCTAATAGCTGCTGAAAGCTGATTGGCTGATGCCGGCCATGTTTTTAAACGTACGCAAATGTCCTCATAGACATTGATGGGAACTGAGACAAAGACACTGCATGCAAAGATTGAAGTCAGTCGGACCAACGGTTCCATAGTTACAGCTATTTTAATGTTTTTCCCTGTTATAGCGCCGTCAAGTGGCAAAACTGCGCTGATTTTTTTGTGCATCCTCAGATAGAACCCATACATAAGTTTGTCAGATTTAGTGAAGATATCTAATTTTGTTCAAGAGTTATAGCATTTACGTAAAAGTGGCCACACCTACTTCCTGTGTTTTCACATATTGTAGCTAACATAAATCGAAAGTTCAATTTGTTTTTAATAATTATTGATATTGACAGTCCATAGAATCGTTTGGCATTGGTTTGGTCCCGATTGGACGAACGGCCTAGGACTAGTTTGCAAAAGTAGGTTTTGCAAAACATCCAAGATGGCAGAACATTTTTCATTTTTCAATTAAATTGGAGACATGCATTTTGTTCGTCTTGAGCCACAGATTCCATTGCTATAAGACACTTGAGTGACAAACGGTTAAAAAGTTATGGCCATCTTTCTAAAAAAGAATTGTTTTGCTCACTATAGTGCCACTGTCTGGCCAATCAGGGCGAGACTTTGTGCCTGAGTAGCGACAGTGAGTACTACCTTCTGGCCAAGTTTCATGTCTCTATGCCTTACGGTTTGGGCTCCACGATCAGTTTTAAGGCAGAAAAATAATAATAATAATAACTAGAGAAAACAACGGCAATTGAACCTGAGGAAACAATGTAACAAGCAGTGGTGGTGTCAGAAGTTTCCTTTAAGATTAGCCTGGACTTGCCCTGTCCATAAAGTACAAGGCCTAACAATGAACAAAGCTGTTGTATCACTTAAAAAGATGTTTGCTCCAGGACAAGCATATGTGGCATTAAGTTGTGTGACTTCTCTTGATGGGCTCACAATAGAAGATTTCAATGAGAAAGCAATTTTTGCAAAAGACTACATTGAGCAAACACTACAGACCATGCCTTCATTTATTCTAAAATACTTGAAAATCCCTTATTCAAAATCTTTTTACACAATGTTGAAGAACTCAATCCACATATTGAAGATGTTCAAAAAGATAACATATTTTCTAGCAGATATAATATGTTTAACAGAAACATGGCTAAAGCCAAACCCTTTTGCAGATGATGCTAGTCTTTCTGGATACTCTTTCCATTGCAGAGCATGATCTCTTTCATATGACACAAGTCAAGACGTTTTTGCAGAACTAAAAGAGCAAAATCATGGTGGTGTTGGTATATATCATAAAGAGGATGTCAAATGTACTTTGGTTGATTTCATCAGTCCATGACCAGTTTATCCTTCTCCATCCAAATCCAGGGATAAAAGAAGACTACGTTAATGGTGTCCTTTACAATTGCAAGTTGACACATACACAGAAGATGCATTACATTCTTCAAGCTGTCTGTGATGCTTAACTTGCCATCAGAACACTTCCACTAATTTGAAGATTTTATAGTTGTCATCTACAGCAACATTTCCTGTATTTCAAAATCAGGTGAAACTAAAATATTCTTTAACTGTGAAAATTTCCACAATACAAATGGCTAGTAACTTGTGGAACAGACATGGAGTAGACTACACTAGATCAGACTTGTTTTACTTGGAATGACATAGAAAGATTTCAGTGGGACAAAGTCCCTATCCCAAATGGCACACTTCATGTGCACTTGCGGTCCTGCTGAATTACAATGGCCATGACATGGGTTTGACCATGAAGTCCACAAGACTGTAGGTTCTCCCATTTATCATTTTAGATTTCAGAAGGGTGCTCATGAGCACCTTCCTTCGCAACTGCTATGCATCCTCAATGCACTCTTCTGTTTAGCCTGTACAGTGGACTACTAGCTGACTGTCAAATAGGCATTACATCCCTAAACTGTGAACTTGGAGGAAGACTGCAAGGACTTAGAGTGCCATTTGAAACAAGGCCTAAGAAAGATATACTTTGAGGTCTATCAGCATAACAAGGACAATCATGCGGTTATATGACAATATGTTTAACACGTTTCATGTTTATTTATTTTAAAGGACAATATCACCATTTTTAATTATTTTTATTTTTTTAACAAAAGAAAACTTACAGCAACACAAAAACATACACACACACAGACAAATAGGGCACAATGGCGTAACCACTACATTTTACTAAACACAATACTAAACACAATTTTCTCATGGAAATATCTGTGTTTGAAAAAAGCACATGGAAAATGTAAATTGTGTTTTAACCAGCAAGTTAATGTAGGGATTACTTTACTTTAAATTGTATTTTATTTTGAAGATTATTTTAATCGGGTGTAGTATGATATATTATTATCGTCTACTACTAACTGTAAATTTTAGTTTTATATATTGTCATACATTAACCCAAAAACAAAGAAACAAACTAATTTAAAACATAGACATTTACATTTATTCATTTAGCAGACACTTTTTTCCAAAGCGAGTTACAAATGAGGAACATCACAAGCAATTTTTCATAAAAGCCAACAATATTCGTAGTGCATATTGCCAAGTATATGGTGTAAGCTAGATTAGTACACAAACTAGAGAAGAAGAAGAATGCGGATAAGAAGGGAAAGAGAGTTGTTGTTTTTTTTAATTATTTATTTTATAAATAAGAGTTATAGTAACTGCCTTTGATTATGGTTGTGGGTTAGTCAAGTGCATTCGAAATAGGCAGGTCTTGAGCTGTTTCTTCAGGTAGAGGACATAGACATGGTTCTTTTTATCCCTAATTGGTTTTATATTATTCTTGTTATATTTACAATTTTATTTTCATTTAAAATTAAATAAAATTGGATTTTTTACAATTTTATTTTACAATAAAAATTTTATTGAAATTGAAATTTGACATTTAAAGAAATATCTATTACATTTACTAATAATATAATTTCTCTAAACCTATAAGGCAACTTAAAAACTGCCTCTTTCTTTTACACCCTACATTCAAAACAGCTTCTACTTGTAATCATATATGCAATAAAATACCTAAATCATGTAATTACACATACATACAGAAATCTAATGAATTAATTAATGAATCTATTTAATCATTTTTTATGTTTGTGAAATGACTGCATTAAAATTTGGTCATTGTGTAAATTGTTGTTGTTTTTGTGAAATTACCACCTTAAAATGTGTTACTTGTGTGAATTTTGTGTTTTCATATTTTTTAATAAATTGATCTAATACCATATACAATATAATAATTAGTAATTCTTGAGATATGGTACTAACCATCCCTGACCTTTTCACATGCCATTATAAAGAGGAAATGTTGCTATTTTCAGAAGTAATCAATTATAAATACTGTAGTGAGGTCAGTGATTCCCCTTTATGGTTACTTGGGGATTGCTAGCAGTATTTACTCACTACATATGTAGTACTCACTACATGTTTTGTGCTACTGTCTTGTTTTAGTTCAGAGTTTCCTGTCTTTATTATTTCCAGGTGTATTTTGTTATGCCATTACTTTATTTAAACCTTCAAACCTTTCCTGTGTACTTTGTGAGGTATTTTCCATTCGTTACTGGATTGTTTAGTTGGGTTGGTTTTTCTCTTGTTCTGTCTGATGGCTTAGTTCTGTTTTGTTGCTCTTTGCAAACTCTGCTTAATGAATACACAGCATTAGCTTAAAAGTTCCAACTGTATCGCCACCAAGTGGTCAATCTCCATTTAATTTGTCTAAAATGGAGTTATAGCCATTTAAGTAAAACAGCCCAGTCCACTACACGCATTTTGGCTGGCTGTACCCACCTTGATTGGGAAAATAAACATGTTTTTACATAATTAGTGATCTAGGGACTGCAAACAAATCATTCTAGATTGGTTTCACAATGCATTTATGAGGGTGTCCGAGTACTGTCACTCTTACTGAGTATAGCCTACAACTAGCATCTGCTTTTTTATTGCCTGATCGTGGCCAAGTTTATGATATATACAAATATGCCCCTTCATATGTGTATAAACTGTGATGGTGTTACATTATTATGTTACATAATAGCCATTTAAGTAAAACTGGACATATACAGTCTTTAGCATGCAAGAAAAACGCAAGTGCACCTTGTGGATGCTTTGCACGCACCATTGAGACCAAGAGTCAAAAAGTTCCACCATGTTTCATTCAAATCAGCCTTTGCTGACCTTGTCTGATGGCTGCTGAAAGTTGATAGGTCAATGGTAGCCATGTTTTTCAAGATATGCAGATTTCTCCAAAGACCTTGTTGGGACCTTGGACAAAGACACTGCATGCATAATTTCAAGTTATTTGGACTAACGGTTCTATATTTAGAGCCATTTGAAAATTTGTAAATTTTCCCAGGAAAATTCATTACAGATACTCACTTTGATGCCTTACAAATTTGTCTTAAGTTTGGTCAAGATTGCTCATTGCGTTCAGGAGTTATCACCTTTTAAGTGTTTTTGGCTCCGCCCACAAGATTTGACTGGTCTATTATAGCCATGCAAAATATAAAACTCAACATGTTTTTGATAGTTTTTGATGAAGGGACTCCAAAGAATCTTTCTAAACTGGTTTAATTTTGATTGAACTTAAAACATATAACTAGTTCACAAAAGTAGATTTTTCAAATAAACTCAAATATTTAATGAACAATTTGATTGACACTTATGGTTTTTGAGGCAAAGTTGTTCAGAACAAGGAGAGCTATCATATGAAATGAATTACTTGTGTTTTTTTAAAACACTGTGCAACCGTTAAAAGGCACAAAAATCGTGATAGCGCCACCCAGTTGCCGATTTTCTTGAAACTTTGCACAGACCTCTTAGGCCAAGCGTCAAATAGGTCCACTGAGTTTCGTTCTGATCAGCCTATGATAACCCTGTGTAATAGCTGTTTAAATGTGATACTTGATACTTGATAGTAGCTTGGACAAAGACACAGCATGCAAAATTTCAAGCTGATCGGACCAACGGTTCCATAGTTACAGCTGTTTTAATATTTTAAATTATTATAGTGCCACCAAGAGGCAGAGCCACGTAATTTTTTTCATGTGTCCTCAGAATGACTCCATACATAACTGTACCAAATTGGGTGAGAATATCTCATCCCGTTCAAGACTTATAACCGTTTAAGCAAAAGTTGCCACTTGCGCTACGTACAATTTAGCATTCCGTTGTGAAGATTAATCGAAATTTAAATTTTTTAAAATAATTTTTCAAAAGGGTACTCTGCTGAATCTTTCTGCACTGGTTTGGTTCCGATGGGGCAATTCGGATAGCCATTTGTTCGTCTCGAGCCAAGGATTGCAAAGATATAAAACACTTGATAATATGACAAACGGTTCAGGAGTTATGGCCCAAAACGTGTTTTCCTTTGTTACAGCTGTAGACTGTGGGAGTACTACCTACCCTCAAAGTTTCAGTTCTCTACGACTTACGGTTTGGTCTGCACGATCAGTTTTACGGCAGAATAATAATAATATAATAATATAGCTGTGAGCAGCAATTAACGGGGTTCAAGCGGTTTAAGGCCTTTAAGCACATGCGTAAAAAGGTATTATGTTTTATTTAGCAAGCATATTGCCAATACAGGCAATTTACTAAGGAAATACAAGGTTTTTCAAACTTTTTAAAGCTCATAGTGCCAGCTATGGTCCGATCTCCATAAAAGTCTGCATGCTTGTTTAGAATCATATGTCGCATGTGCTCAGCTTATTTGTACACTTGACCACGCCCATTTTCTAAATGACTCTGTTATAGTTACCAAAGGGTAAAGGGTGTCCGATTTATTTCAAATTTCTCACAGACCTCTAGGGCCAGGAGTCGAACAGGCCCACCGAGTTTTGTGCCGATCGGCCTCCGTTAACCTTGTCTAATAGGTGCTCAAACTTCATTGGCCGATGGCAGCCATGTTTTTTGAGATACGCCAATGTCCTCATAGTCGTGGCACCTTGGACAAAGACACTGCATGCTGATTTTCAACTCAATCAGGCTAACAGTTGCGTAGTTAGAGCTGTTTTCAATTTTTTCCTGTTATAGCGCCACCAAGTGGCCAAACTCTGCATTTTTGTTTTACTGTGACCTCAGATTGAGCTCATACACATGTATATCGAGTTTGGTGAAAATATTTCGTTCAGGCGTTATAGCCATTTTAGTAAAAATGGCCCGCCTTTTCGAACGTTTTGGCACCCCTTAGCGACCGTGAGTCGAAATGTCAACTTTTTTTTTGATAATTATTGATAAACAGACACCATAGTATATTTCTGCACTGGTTTGCTTCCGATCGGGCAAAAAACCTAGGACTAGTTCGCAAAAGTAAGTTTGTAACATTATCTGAAATATGTACCGAACGGTTTGACAGACACCAATGCTTCTTGAGGCAAAGTTGTTTAGAATGAGAAGAGCTGTCAAATGATATATACTACTTGTGTTTTTTTACAACACTGCATTATATACAACCATTAACACCGACAAAAATCATGATAGCACCACCTAGTGGCCGATTTTTTTAAAACTTTGCACAACCTTCTCAGACCAAGTGTCAAATAGGTCCACAAAGTTTCATTCCGATCGGTCATTGTTTCTTTGTGATTAACATTTTTATTAATTTTTCAAAACAAAGAAAAAAAAACATCTTGCGTAATAAGTACACACATATACAGAGAATAAAATAATAATAAATAAATATATATATACATACACACATACATATACATGTGTGTATATATATATATATATATATATATATATATATATATATATATATATATATATATACATACACACACACACACACACACATATATATATATATATATATATATATATATATATATATATATATATATATATATATATATATATACACACACATATACATACATACATACATACACATATAATAAACACACAACTCTAAACTATACCTCTCTCTCCACAGACCCACTGCGATAGCCCCCCAAAAACATCAAATATCTACCCCATTTCCCAATAAAAGAATCCCATATCCCCAGCCTTCTACATGTTACCTCTTCGAAGGCTGCCACCCTTCCCATCTCTTCGCACCACTCCCCAATTGAGGGTGCTCCCACCGACTTTCAACCCCTTAAAACAATCTGCCTGCCTATCATCGCACTGGTGAGGACCCAATTGTTTATGTATTTGTCACCTACGTCGATGACCGCCCCATCACCCAAAACACAGAGTCTGGGGCAAAACGAAATCCGAATGCCCAACATGTCAAACAGAACACTCTGTACCTTCAACCAAAATTCCTGAATCTCAGTGCACCACCAAAAAACATGGGCCATGTCTCCATCCTCTGATTGGCATCGCCAGCAGGTGGGTGTGTCTTTAAGACCAAGCCTATACAATTTAGAGGGGGTCCAATAGAACCGATGTAAAATCTTGAATTGTATAAGGCGCACCCTTGCATCTCTCGATGTAGTTTTTATATTTTTTAAAATCCTAGCCCATTCTCTCTCCTCCAATTCCAGGTTTAAATCTTTCTCCCATAATCTGTTGAGAGTGGTTGAGACTCCGTCCCCCAGACTCTGAATTAATAAGGAGTAATACACTGATGCCTCATGGCCCTTTCCAAAAGCAGAAATCACCTCTCCTAGAGTATCTGCTGGTTTAGAGGGGAGTATGCTATTCCTAAAAATAGTACAGAGCAAATGACGTAACTGAAGATAACTAAAAAACTGAGATTTGGGGATCCCAAAATATTGAACCAGATTTTCAAAGGATCTCATCACACCGCTCTCATAAAGATCACCAAGTGAATTAAACCCCCTCGCAATCCACTCTGACCAACAAAAAGGGGACTTATTAATGCATAGTTTGGGGTTTAGCCATAGGCTCGAGTCAACATTTAGATAAATATCTGAATTAAACACTCTGGACACTTTTGTCCATACTGAGTGTAAATGTAAAATAACGGGGTGTGATTTAACTTCTCTATTTAGTTTGATGGAAGGCTTTGCAATGGCAAAATAGGGGCAAAAAGTTCTTGTTCAATGCAGAACCAGGGAGGGGCTCTTTCAGGTGGAAGCGACCAATGAGCCAAATGTCTGACACCGAATGCTTAATAATAAAACAAAATCTTGGGTAGGCCTAGCCCACCTTTGTCAATCGGCCTATGTAACTTATTGTAATGTAGTCTGGGGCGCTTACCACTCCAAATGAAAGACTTCGCTATGCTCTCAAATTGCTTGAAATAAGAGAAGGGGACATCTACCGGGAGAGACTGTAGCAAGTAGTTACATTTTGGAATACAGATCATTTTAATAACATTAACCTTCCCAATCATCGATAAGTGTAATGAAGCCCACCTGTCTACATCGCTCGAAAACTGTTTTATTAAAGGGTCAAAATTAACTCTAAATCAGACAAATTTGTTGGGAATAAAATGCCCAAATACTTAATGCCCTGTTTGGGCCACTGGAAGGCGCCTGGCTGGAAGGCCGTTACTGGACAGTACGCTGTCAAAGCCAAAGCTTTGGATTTAGACCAGTTGACTTTGTATCCTGAGAATTTGGAAAAGGAATGAATAATTCTGTGGAGGCAAGGCATAGATTTAGTAGGTTCAGAGACAAATAATAAAATATCATCTGCGTAAAGCAGAAGCTTATGCGCCACGCCTTCCGCCGTCACCACTGGAAAATCATCCTCCTTTCTTATCGCGGCTGCTAATGGTTCCAGGTCAAGACAGAACAATAATGGGAAAAGAGGGCAACCCTGACGGGTGCCCCTATCCAGAGTAATATAATCTGAAATTAATCCATTTGTTTGTACTGCTGCTACAGGGTGTCTATAAAGTAACTTGATCCAACCAACAAACGTACTCCCGAACCCATACATTTCCAAAATCTTAAAAAGATAATCCCATTCTACCATATCAAACGCCTTTTTGGCATCAAGTGAGATGGCAGCGACTGGAGTCTGATCATTCGCCACTGACCACATGATATTGATGAAACGCCTAATATTATCAGAAGACCTACGACCCCGAATAAACCCCACCTGATCTATATGTATAAGAGGTGTCATAACTTTACTTAATCGGTTAGCCAATATTTTTGTCAAACTTTTTACATCTAGCTGGATCAGGGAAATTGGATGGTAACTTTTACACTCGTTTGGATCTTTGTCTTTTTTAAGAATCAGACTGATCCGGGCTTGTGTCATGGTTGGCGGAAGCTTTCCATTCTTTAATGATTCAGTATAAACTTCTAACAAAAGTGGAGCCAATTCTGTAGCATAAGATCTAAAAAATTCAGTGGCAAAACCATCTGGCCCCGGAGCCTTGCCTGTAGGTAAGGAGTTAATTACCTCGTCCTAATTTCCTCCAAGGTTATCTCAGAATCAAGAGAGCTTTTTTTGCTCATTCATCAGTTTAGGGAGTTCTAATGGTTCCACAAAGTTTCTAATATCTTCATCAGTAGACGAAGACGTGGAACTATAGAGATCAATATAGATTTCTTTAAAGGCATTATTAATATCAATGGCTGAGGTAAAAATTTCACCACCAGCAGATTTCACTGAGGGAATGGTAGAAAAAGACTCTCTCTGCTTCATATATCTAGCCAAAAGCTTCCCTGCTTTGTCCCCTGACTCAAAGTATGATTGTCTTGCCCTGAACAACCAAAACTCCACTTTCCGCGACAAAATAGTATTATATCTATATTTCAATTGGGTCAATTCTCTGAGACCATCAGACGACATTCGGCGCTTCAGCTCCGCTTTTATTATTTCCTTCCAACTCCACGAATTCTCGTGCTTTGGATTTTTTGGTGAATGAGGCATACTGTATGATCCGACCCCTAAGAACCGCCTTAAGTGCCTCCCAAGCCACGCCCACAGAAGATACTGAGGACCAGTTGGTTTCCATATAAACATTGATTTCAGTCTTTAACATTTGTTGGAAATCAGGATTTTGCAAAATCAGGATTTTTCTCTGTATGTGGCAAGATCTCTAAGTTCACCAGGGCATGATCTGAGACTAAAATGTTTCCAATTGAGCAATCCACAACAGATGAAATGAGGGACTTAGATATAAAAAAAAAAAATCTATTCTAGAGTAAATCTTATGAACTGATGAAAAAAATGTATAATCCCGACCAGATGGGTTCAAAAGTCGCCAGATATCTGCAAGACCAAGATTTTACAGATCCCGTGAAGCATCAGTGTTGCTCCAGGGGGCTTACACACTTTTGCTTCACTATGATCAAGGACTGAGTCCATCAAAATATTAAAGTCTCCTCCCAATATTATGTCACGAGAGATGCCAGCAGCTTGCAACATCCCATCAAGATCTATAAAAAAAGCCCTGATCATAAACGTTAGGTGCGTAAATATTAGCCAAAATCAACCTTTGCCCCAGAATTTCTCCTAAAACAACAATGACTCTTCCTAGTTTATCTTTAATCTGTTTGAGACATTTGAACTGTAGATGCTTATTTATCATTGTAATGACTCCTCTGCTCTTACTTGAACCAGCACTAAAGAAAACATGTCCACCCCATATCTTACCAAATTTTGCAGCTTCCTGCAGGGAAAGATGTGTTTCTTGAAGAAACACAATATCATATTTCTTACATTTAAGAAAAGAAATAACCTATCTTCTTTTTATAGGGTGCCCCAACCCATTCACATTCCATGTGGAGAGAGACAACTTATTCATATTAACATTTGACATATTGATAAAATAAAAATAAAAAAATGTGTGAGTCAAGATTACACAGACCACATTCCCCATTAATGCAACAATCAAACCCCAAACTTCCCCCCCAAACAAAACAAACAGAAAAAAGAAAAACATGTGCATTAACCCCACACACGACAGCAGCAACCGGCGACAATCCCTTTAAACTCAAAGAGTCCATGTACGCATGCGAGAATCCCCGCAACAACTTTGCCATCGGATTATTCAAGTCCGGTGTTTCTGCATAATTTTGTGAGGCAAAATTACATAACAGAAAATACTTTGTAAAACAGACCCCAGCCAACAGGCAGTATCACAGAAAAAAAAACATGTAGATTCATTCACAGAACTGTCTCGAAGGTGTGTTCCTCCACAAATTAAACTCCAGCTGATATAAAGCCATTCAGTTTCCTCGGACAGACAAACAATTATTCAGTGAACTGTTATGAGTGCAGCAGATGAGGTAATCATTCTACTAGGAGGCATAAGCACAAAGAATGAACAGATTTAACCACAACTGTCTCGAAGTAGTGTAATTCCACAAAACAAGCTCCAGCCGCTAGGCGGAGCCAGCACGAAAAACAAAACCGGCACCCCGGTTCCTCGGATGATCAAGAGGCAAACAAACCGGAGGCTGCGGTAAAAAAAAAAAAACACACCAGAATTTACTCAGCCCGTCAACTTTATAAAAGACATCCTTTATGTGAGCATGTAAATATTTGCGGTCATCCATAGTGTCCATTCTCGGTCTGGCCGGGAACTTCAGTGTAAAAAAAATCTTCCATCAATGCAAAAGTTTCTTGGAGTCATGCCATAAAACAAACTCCAGCCGCTAGGCGGAGCCAGCACAAAAAGAAACAGAAATGGCACCCAGCTTTCTCAGATAATAGAGTTTCTCAACCACAAGGCAGCCCACTAATATAAGAAACATCAAATGGCTTACTCCAATGTATTTATGAAGGAGAGTGCCTGTCCTGGACATGCAAACACTTTGCGACCATTCTTCGTTATTTCTCATATTTTCGAAATATTCCAGTTTTTCCTAAATTAATTCCAAATCTGTTTTGGACACGGGCGGACTAGCGGATAATTCCCTTTCCGATGATTGAATCGTTTTTCAACTTCTGTCACTCTTGTAAACAACTCAGAGAATTTAGTTTCCATCGCCATAATCGATCGACGCATCACAGCGAGATCCCCCAAGTCAACAACAACCCCCGTCAGCATCACCGAGATGCCGGACAGTTGAAGCTGGATTCCATCTCCCGACGCGCCAACCAAATCGAGTCCCCAGCTCGCAGTCCCGTCAGAGGCCTCAGCTTGAACATGTAAGTGTCTTTTAATGTCTCCAGAGTCTGAGGATTTTGACTTCTTTGCCATGTTTATCTCAAAGAGCAAGTATGTAACTGGGTGTATCGAATCTCACCGGATCACAACATGAAAATAATTAAAAAACTAGCAAAGTTCGCAGAGCTCGTGTCTCACACATCTGCCTCACGCATGGTGTCACGTGAACCCCTCCCCGATCGGTCATTGTTAACCTTGTGTAATAGCTGCTGAAATTTGATTGGCCGATGGTGGCCATGTTTTTCAACATACGTGAATGTCCATATAGACAATGATGGCAGCTGAGACAAAGACAATGTATGCAAATTTTGAAGACAATAAGATTAATGGTTTCATAGTTACAGCCAATTTCATGTTTTTTTGGCATTATCATGCCACCATGTGGCACGACCACAGATTGACCTCTTACATAAGCATGCCAAGTTTGGTGAAGATATCTCATTTCCTTCCAGAGTTATAGCCATTTACGTAAAATTGGCCACTCCTACTTCTGATGTTTTCGCATACCGTAGAAAACTACTATAACTTTTTTGATAACTTTTGATGTTTACCCTCCATAGAATCATTTGGCAATTTTTATAGGCGGTAATGAAATAGGAGATATATATTTTGTTTGGTTTGAGCCAAGGATTCCAATGGTATAAAGCACTTGAGTCTACGACAAATGGTCTAGGAGTTATGAGCAGTTTTGCGTTTTTGATCGCTGTAGCGCCCCCTATTGACCGATTTGGCCAAGTCCGTGTTTCTGAGTAGCGAGCAATACTACTACCATCTGTAGGCTCTAGGCCTTACGGTTTCCTCTGCCCGATCAGTTTTATGGCAAAATAATAATAATAATAATAATAATAATAATAATAAAAATCTTAACAATTACAATAGGGTTTCAGCACTAAGCGCTTGAACCCCTAAAAATGTAACAATAACAATAGGGTTTCAGTGCTAAGCGCTTGAACCCCTAATAATAATAATAATAATAAATATAGCTGCGAGCAGCAATTAACGGGGTTTAAGCGGTTTTACATGCGTAAAAAGGTATTATATTTTATTTAGCAAGCATGTAACCACCTAGATCATAGATGGAATAGACCATTTACTACCAATACAGGCAATTTACTATTTAAATACATGGTTTTTAAAGATTTTTAAAGCTCATAGCCTTAAAAGTCTGCATGCTTGTTTAGAATCATATGTCGCATGTGCTCAGCTAATTTCGTTGAGTTCTGAGTTTTTGTTTAGGAATTATGGGCTTATTTGTACACTTGACCAAGCCCATTTTCTTAATGACACTGTTATAGCTACCCAAATGGTAAAGTAAAAAAAAAAAATTATTGACCTAGAGAGTCCAGAGAATTGTACTGCATTGGATTTATTGAGGTTGAGCGAAAAACCTAGGACTAGCTCACAAAAGTAGGTTTTTTACATAATCGTGAATATTTAATGAACTATTTGATTGACAGCAGTGGTTCTTGAGGCAAAATTGTTCAGTATGAGAAGATCTAACAAATGATATGAATTATAGCTGCGTCCCAATTCAGAGGCTGCATCCTTCAAAGGTCGCATTCAAAGGCCGACTGCGTCACTGCTGCACGACAAAGGCTGTCCCAATTCAAAGTCTCCTTCAAATGTGGCCTCCAAATGCGTCCTTCTTTTCCCGTGAAATGAAGGATACAACAGATGGATCCTTCGCGGCCTTGCCTACCCCAGAATCCGGTAGGCTTGAACCCTTAATAAGGTACAAATACAATAGGGTTTCAGCCCTTCGGGCTTGAACCTCTAATAAAAATCCTGACAAATAAAATAGGGTTTCAGCTCTTCGGGCATGAACCCCTAATAATAATAATAAGTATGTGAGATTGTAATAGTGATGCTTTGCTCCGCAAGCACCACTAATGATAATAATAATAATAATAAGTATGTGAGATTATAATAGCGATGCTTTGCTCTGCAAACACCACTATTAATAATAATAATAATAAGTATGTGATATTATAATAGTGATGATTTGCTCCGCAAGCACCACTAATAAGTATGTGAGATTATAATAGTGATGCTTTGCTCTGCAAGCACCACTAATAATAAATATGTGAGATTATAATAATGATGCTTTGCTCTGCAAGCACCACTAATAAGTATGAGATTATAATAGTGATGCTTTGCTCCACAAGCACCACTAATAATAAGTATGTGAGATTATAATAGTGATGCTTTGCTCTGCAAGCACCACTAATAATAATAATAAATGTAGCTGCAAGCAGGGATACTGTATGTATGTATTCTAAATTCAAATCGTCTTGAGCCAAGGAATCAGAGGAAAAAAGATTTTTGTTTCTAGGACTCACGATTTAAAAGTTATTAACATAAACGTGAGTGCAAATTTGAGTTTAAGGTAGAGTCGCCAAATTTGATGTGGTAACAGAACTGACTGTCCTCTATCTGTGTGCCAAATTTCATAACTTTCCCGCAAGCGGTTCTATGGGCTGCCATATACTCAAGAGCAGAAGAAGAAGAAGAAATATAGCTGCAAGCAGCGATACCGGGGTCAAGCCAATTATCGGCACCATGAGCAGCAAAAGAAGCTTTGTGACATGTTTTTGGTTAGAGTCCAATGAACAGTGTATGATCAGTTAGAAAAAGTAAACTTTCAATCATAAAAAACCCATTTATTTTAAAAATAACAAAAAATAGCTACTTCTTAGAATTTTTGTCCAGTATGTGGCGCTGTTCTGAAACTGCTCAGGTAGTATCTGGGCATGATGGTTATCATGCAGGAAAGCATTCAAGAGTTATAAGCCAAAATAGACATTTTTCTATCTCCTGACCAGTAGGAGGCAGTGTGCCAAAGTGCTTCAGGTAACCTCAGGGCCTAATGATGATGACACATACCAAGTTTCGTCCCAATCCCTCAAAGTGTTGCGGAGATACAGCCTCATGTTCAATTTTGCACGTTTGTCGAATTCATTGAAGTGCCATTCGAAAACGGTATGGTTTATCAAAATTCTGTGAATAACTTTTTGTCGTGAGTGCCTCTAGATGATGCAGGCCAATTTTCGTGCAAATTGGAAAAACAGTCTAGGAGACGTTTGAAAAAGTAGGTTTTCAAAACATTTAAAAATGGCGAACAGGAAGTTTGCTTGATCATGAAAATATTGGTATCATTGTTCTCAGCATGAACCACAGAATCTATCAAGACCAGTCTCATGACAGTAGGCAAAAGGAGTCAACAGCTATTAGCATTTTTAGAAATAGAATTATAATTTTTGACCACAAGGTGGCGCTGTCCCGAAACTTTTTGAGTCCCTTCAGAGCATGGTGCCAAAGACACTTACCGAGTTTCATAATGATACGCCAAGTCGTTCGTAAAATACAGCATTTTATGACTAAATTCAAAATGGCCGACATCCAAAATGGCCGACATAGGAAAATATGGTATCGTTTGACTCAGTATTTAGCACTTGATCTAAAGAGACAATTTTTGTTATTTCCGGCAAAAGTGTTCAAGAGTTATAAGCCAAAAAAAAAATCTGTTTTTGCTATCTCCTGACCAGGAGAAATTTTATAACTTTCCCGCAAGTGGTTCTATGGCCTGCCATAGACTCAAGAGCGGAAGAAGAAGAAGAAGAAGAAGAAGAAGAAAACTAACGAAAACAATAGGGGTCTTTCGCCCCTTCGGGGCTTGACCCCTAATGAAGAAGAAGTGGAAGAATAAATATAGCTGCAAGCAGCGATACCGGGGTCAAGCCAGTTATCGGCACCATGAGCTTTGTGACATGTTTTTGGTAAGTCCGATCAATAGTATGAGTTAGAAAAAGTAAACTTTCAATCATAAAAAATAAATAAAATAGATTTATTTTATAATTAACTAAAAATAGCTAGTTCTTAGAATTTTTGTCCAGTATGTGGCGCTGTTCTGCAACTGCTCAGGCAGTATCATGCAGGAAAGCCAAAATAACCTTTTTTCTATCTCCTGACCAGTAGGGGGCAGTGCGCCAAAATGCCGCAGGTAACCTCAGGGCCTAATGGTGATGACACGTTGTAACACAGATGACACAGAGCTGTACATCTCTGTGACGTGTGCTTATGAGAGGGATTTGATTTGTCGACTGGAGTCGTGTGGATTATTTTGATGCAACCTAAATATGCATTTTGGACCATCAAAAACGGAGTACATTCACTTGCATTGTTTAAAGGAGGAGGCCTGAAATGAAATACTAAAAGTCTTAAATTCTGTTTTGATGAAGAAAGAAACTCAGATACATCTTGGATGGCCTGAGGGTAAGTAAATTATCAGCAAATTTTCATTTTTGGGTGAACTATTCCTTTAAAAAAAGCGTCCGGCCAGGATTTCTAAATTTGCGAAAATGTCCAGGATTCGGCTTTAGTTGCATTATGATGTGCATCTGGTCTAATACTTCATTGTGTGTGTGCACATATTTGCATTGTTTTAACCCCTCTTTGTAAGTCCCGCATTCTTGCATACCAACTGGTCAATTATAAGAGGCTTGCAGCAACAATTGGCCAAATTCCTGCCTGTCAATCTCTCCGCAAATGCGCAAAGCGCTGTTGTGTTCGGCATCAAACAGTTGCTTGACAGTAGCAGCAAATGACAGCTGAGTGGAAACAATGCCCAAACAATAAAAATTCTCATGCTTTCGTCCAGGTCGATATTCGTGGGAAGCAGAATGTATGACATGTAAAGCTGGCACTTATAAAGGTGCAAGTGATTTAGAAGCACACATTAGCTCAGGGAAGCATAAAGGGTAAGGTGAAATAAGGTGAAAGTTCATCAGATAAATGAACTTTTTGCTACCAGGTAAAATTGTTATCACATTGCTTCATTTTCCATGGCCATTCAAAATAATAGTAAATTAAGGTACACTCATATGGCATCAAATATTTTATTTTAGTACATGGACATTCAAAAGAATGTTGGAAATTTTTATTTATTTATATAGATTTATGTTATGCTAATAGAGTGTCTTTTTCACTGTATCAAAGTTTGCATTCATAGTAACACTGTTTTGAACCCTATTATTCCACCCTACCCCACACTTCCTGCTCCGTTATGGGTCGACTGGTAGCAGGAAGCGTTTTTTATTAGTTAATAAAGTTTTAGTTATCGATTTATTTTTACACTAACCTATCGATTTGCTTCTGAAGATTCACTGATCGACTGGAGTCATGTGGTTTACTTTTAGTAGGATTACACCTATTGCTATTAACTATTAATTAAGGCAGTGTCAGACAGAATCTGCAGAACATCTTGGTCACGTATGGTTCCCTGAGATGACGGGAATGAGGCATTGCGTTTATTAGCGCATATGGGAAGTGCCTTCTAACACAACCTAGTTGAAACCTCTCTACAATAACGCCAATATTCTAATATTGGCTATGGTGTTTGAGTGTCTGCTATAAAAGCAGGTGCACAAACATAATTTCCTCAGAATTTCTGACTGAGAATGAATATATGAACTATAGCCATATACAGTGCATCCGGAAAGTATTCACAGCGCTTCACTTTTTCCACATTTTGTTATGTTACAGCCTTATTCCAAAATGGATTAAATTCATTATTTTCCTCAAAATTCTACAAACAATACCCCATAATGACAACGTGAAAGAAGTTTGTTTGAAATCTTTGCAAATTTATTAAATAAAAAATGGAAGAAAAAAAAAATCACATGTACATATGTATTCACAGCCTTTGCTCAATACTTTGTTAAAGCAATTTGGCACCAATTACAGCCTCAAGTCTTTTTGAGTATGATGCTACAAGCTTGGCACACCTATTTTTGGGCAGTTTCTCCCATTCTTCTTTGCAGGACCTCTCAAGCTCCATCAGGTTGGATGGGAAGCATCGGTGCACAGCCATTTTCAGATCTCTCCAGAGATGTTCAATCGGGTTCAAGTCTGGGCTCTGGCTGGGCCACTCAAGGACACAGAGTTGTCCCGTAGCCACTCCTTTGTTATCTTGGCTGTGTGCTTAGGGTCGTTGTCCTGTTGAAAGTTGAACCTTTGCCCCAGTCTGAGGTCCAGAGCGCTCTGGAGCAGGTTTTCATCAAGGATGTCTCTGTACATTGCTGCATTCATTTTTCCCTCGATCCTGACTAGTCTCCCAGTTCCTGCAACTGAAAAACATCCCCACAGCATGATGCTGCCACCACCATGCTTCACTGTAGGGATGGTATTGGCCAGGTGATGAGTGGTGCCTGGTTTCCTCCAGACATGACACTTGCCATTCAGGCCAAAGAGTTCAATCTTTGTTTCATCAGACCAGAGAATTTTGTTTCTCATGGTCTGAGAGTCCTTCAGGTGCCTTTTGGCAAACTCTTACCAAGGAGTGGCTTCCGTCTGGCCACTCTACCATACAGGCCTGATTGGTGGAGTGCTGCAGAGATGGTTGTTCTACTGGAAGGTTCTCCTCTCTCCACAGAGAAACGCTGGAGCTCTGTCAGAGTGACCATCAGGTTCTTGGTCACCTCTCCGATTAAGGCCCTTCTCCCTGGATCGCTCAGTTTGGCCGGGCGGCCAGCTCTAGGAAGAGTCCTGGTGGTTCCAAACTTCTTCCATTTACGGATGATGGAGGCTACTGTGCTCTTTGGGACCTTCAATGCTGCAGAAATTTTTCTGTACCCTTCCCCAGATCTGTGCCTCAATACAATCCTGTCTCAGCAGTCTACAGACAATTCCTTGGACTTCATGGCTTGGTTTGTGCTCTGACATGCACTGTTAACTGTGGGACCTTATATAGACAGGTGTGTGCCTTTCCAAATCATGTCCAATCAACTGAATTTACCACAGGTGGACTCCAATCAAGTTGTAGAAACATCTCAAGGATGATCAGTGGAAACAGGATGCACCTGATCTCAATTTTGAGTGTCATGGCAAATGCTGTGAATACTTATGTACATGTGTTTTTTTCGTTTTTTATTTTAATACATTTGCAAAGATTTTAAACAAACTTCTTTCACGTTGTCATTATGGGGTATTGTTTGTAGAATTTTGAGGAAAATAATGAATTTAATCCATTTTGGAATAAGGCTGTAACATAACAAAATGTGGAAAAAGTGAAGTGCTATGAATACTTTACGGATGCACTGTAGTATGAATTAACTCCTTCACGAACCCAGTCAGGAAGGGAGTTTATTTATAATGTAAGTGCTTGTGACTTATGGTAAATTACAACAGCCTGAATGCAGGCGGATGTGTAAAAAGATGGGGAGTTCATTCTAAAAGGGAAAAGCATAAGTATATATATTTGGCCAATGAAATAGCAAGCACTCTAAACAGAGAGGACTTGTGAAGAGAGAGACGTTACGTCTAGGTTGTAAAACCTTGTGAATGTGTTTTGAGAAGACCATCCTGCTTCAAAACATATGTCTTGTAAAGACACACCATTCGTCCATGCCCATGAGGAGGCCATGCCTCTAGTTGAGTGTGATTTAACACCAATTGGGCAAGTCTTATCCTGCGACTCATAAGCTAGGGCAATTGCATCGACAATCCAGTGAGAAAGTCTTTGCTTGGAGACGGACATTCCTTTCGTGCGTCCTCAATTGCATACAAAGAGCTGATCAGACAATCTGAACTGGCATGTACGCTCAACGTATGCATGTAGTGCCTGCATAGGGCATAACAAATGCAATTATTGTTCCTCATCCGAATTAAATGGAGGAGGGAAGAAGGCCTGAAGGTGAACCACCAGCCCTATGAAGGGCGTGGTTAGGACCTTAGGCACATAGCCTTTTCTGGGTTTGACAGTGGATTTTGAAAGACCAGGGCCAAACTCCAGTCATGAATTGTCAATTGATAGTGCATGCAGGTCACCGACCCGTTTTACTGAGGCCAGAGCCAGCAGTAGTGCGGCCTTAATGGAGAGCATGCGCAAATCAACAGAGTCCAAATGCTCGAAGGGGGGCCATACGAGAGCATTTAGAACTAAAGTTAAGTGCCAAGTCGGGACTGTAGCTGGCTGAGGTGGGTTTAATCGTCTTGCTATTTAACAGAACTTTATGATTAAATCATGCTTGCCCATAGTGGCGCCAGCTTCGTGTGCATGATACGCAGATATATTCACCACATACACTTTGAGCGTTGACGGAGTGAGTCCTGCGTCTAATCGCTCTTGAAGAAATATGAGAATTTCATGTATGGGGCAGTTTACTGTGTCTTTGCCATATGAGAGACACCAATCAGTGAACAGATTCCATTATAGCACGTAGAGGCGTCTCATGGATGGTGCTCTGGCCTGTAAAAGGGTGTTCATGATTGAATGCATCAGTTCTGGCACATTTAGCACGCTCTGTTCAGGGGCCACACATGCAGGTTCCACAGCTTGGGCTGGGGATGTCAGATTGTGCCTTGAGCTTGAGAGAGGAGATCCCTCCTCAGCGGTATTTTCCATGGTGAGCTGTACAGCATCTCTATCATTTCCGAAAACCATGGCTAGTTGGGCCATTTCAGCACAACCAATAGAATCGTTTCCTTGTCCTCTCGGACTTTGCATATGACAGCGTGAATCAGGCACACCAGGGAAAATGCATATTTGCGTTTTGCATTTGTGGGCCATTGCATCCGCTCCCAGTGGGGCTTGGGACTTCGAGTACCAGAGGGGATAGTGGGTATTCCCCTCTGAGGCAAATAGATCAATTTCTGCTTTGCCGAATATTTCCCAAACCCTCAATACAGTTTGAGGATGAAGTCTCCATTCGCCCAGTATCACCCCTTGCCGTGACAATAGATCTGCACCGTAATTCAGGCGGCCTGGGACATATGTCACTCTCAGGGAGAAGAAATGATGCTCGCTCCATAGGAGGAGGTCAGCCTCAACAGTGGCGGTGAATTAATTCTGCCTTGGCGGTTTATATATGCCACAACTGTCATGTTGTCTGAGCGAACCAGGACATTTCGCTATTTCTGACTGAAAAGACTTTAAGGCTAAGAATACAGCCGATAGCTCTAGGTGGTTGATGTGCCACACTTTTTTTGCACCTGTCCAGGTGCTGAAAGTCAGGCGTCCATTGCACACCACCCCCCAACCTGTGTTGGAAGCATCTGTAGTCATGATTTTCCACCTGACAATCTGCCCCAGCACGACACCTCGCTGGTAAAAGGCAGGAGCTGTCCAAGGTATTAAAGCAGCTATACAGCAGCAGAATATATTGATGCGCATGCGCCCATGGCGCCAAACATGTCGTGGCACACAGCGCTTGAGCCAGCACCGAAGAGGTCTCGTGTAAGAGACCTAATGGAATGATGGCAGATGCCGCCGCCATAAACCCCAATGCATTTTGAAACAGCTTCAGTGGAAGTGTTCTCCCCAGTTTGAACTGAGACAAACACTGTAGAATGGCCTGAACGTGCTCGCTTGTAGAATCAAAGCAGACTCCCAAAAAGGAGATTTGTTTGCTGGGGGAGAGCATGCTCTTCACCCAGTTCAGATTGAGGCACAAGCTGTTTAGATGTTGAAGCAGTAAGTCTCTGTGCTGGCATAACAGAGCCTCTGATTGTGCCAGTAACAGCCAGTCGTCGAGGTAGTTCAAGATGCACATGCCGCTCAGTTTCAGAGGGGCGAGGACCGCTTCTATGCACTCTGTGAATGTGCAAGGAGCCAAAGACAGTCCAAAGGGTAGGACTTTGATTTGATATGCTGTTCCCTCAACGCGAAACATCCTGTGATGTCGTTTGGATATGAAAGTACGCATCCTTCAGATCTATCGACGCAAACTAATCGTGTGGGCGTACATGCGTTAAGATCCGTTTCTGAGTAATAATTTGAATGGCCGCTTTGTGAGTATGCAATTCAAATGTCTCAGATCCAGGATTGGCAGAAGCCCGCTGTCTTTCTTTGGGACAAGAAAATAACGGCTATAAAACCCTTTTTGGGCTTGACAATTTGGCACAACCTCTATCGCACTTTTCACGAGGAGATTGTGTATTTCGGCTCGTAACACTGGTGCGTCTTCGGACGAAACCATGGAAGACAGAACGCCATTGAAATGGGGTGGCCAGTGTGCAAATTGGATAGTATAACCATGTTAGATAGTTTTTTGTACCCATTCTGAAATACCCGTTTGGGTTCGCCAGGGCGCTGATACTGCTGCTTCCGTTTGAGCCACGGCTTGCATGGCTTCACCGGTGGCTCGGTGGTGGCAGGTGCCGGCGCTGAGGCAGGAGGTATGGGGCTTTTAGTCGGGTGCTGGCTCGAAACAGAGTGAGGGGGAACCAGCTGTGATGTACTCTGTTTTGGCATAAAGTGTCTCATAGCCTGAGATTGCTGCTGAGTTGTGACGTAATGCTCAGTAAACTTATTCAAAGAGGCCGGCTGGAGACACTGGAACGCCCACATCCAAGTGGCTTTTTCCATATCACTCATTTATGTGAGGGTCAGCCATACATGTCGATCCAGAACTACTAGGTTGCCCATGGACTTGCCGATGGCCTGCGCAGTGACTTTTGTGGCACGCAATGCTAAGTCTGTAGCAGTGCAGAGCTCTTTGAATGTCTCTGTATCGAAGCCTTGCTTGTCCATTTGCTTGAGGAGCTTGGCTTGAAATACCTGGAGCACCGCCATTGCGTGGAGTGCTGATCCAGCTTGTCCTGCCGCTGAATAAGCTTTTCCAGCCAGTGCGGACGTTTGTCAACATGGCTTGGAAGGATTTATGGGCCGTGATTTCCACGCCCTGTTACTCGCTGGGCAGAGGTGTGCCACTACCGCCTCCTCCACAGGGGGTAGTTGGGCATAACCGTTCTCTTCCCCGTGATCCACATTAGAGAGGATGGCGTCACTGCGCGAGCATGCTGAGAAGGGTGCGTGCCAGGACTTAGACAGTTCATTATGAACTTAGGGGAAGAATGGGGCAGATTTGCAGATGCGGCCGCTTGATGGTGTCCGGAATGCTGGAACCATTCATCGAGGCGAGACTGCTCAGGTTCCTCTGGGGAGACCACTCAAGGTTAAGCTCTTCGACCACCCTTGTAAGGATGCGGAGCATCTCCCTGTCAGTGGCGCGTACACGCTCCTCGCCCTCACTGGGGGGAGGGGCGGCAGCATCATCCACTGACCATTCGCCTGATGCACCAAGAGACATGACTTCATCATTATCATCCCCAGCGTCAGAACCGCTGAACGAATCGAGACCACGCTCTTTCAAAGGACCGGAGCTCATCTTGCACATAACATATCGGCAAAGACACATCACGTGGAGATTGAGGGGCTTGCAGTGCATGTGCCGGCACGAGGACCACCTCGAATTCATCCTGCTCTACCTCGCGACCCCGCCATACCTCCTCATGTGAATCCACGGGTATCAAAGAAGCAGCGTGTGGCAGGGCGCGTGAGGCTGAATTGTCCATCAGAACAAGGGCAATTCGCAAGTGCAGTGTCTTGAGACTCATGCCCTCGCAGTGAGGGCAATCTGTCTCCATGAGAGCTGACTCTGCATGGACAAGGCCCAGACAGTGACTGCAGCTCCCATGCTGATCTGATGGCAGGATATGCCTCTTGCACAAAGAACACTTACGAAACGACATCTTTAAAAAGATGCAAACATGTAAGCGACTCTTTTAGATATATAAATATATAAATAAATATATATTTATATTTATACCTCACACAATATACAATTGCTTTTTAAGGATACACAACACCTGCCGAAGCACTGCGGGGAATCAGGATGCTGAGGCCCGTTCACCAGCGACGCGTCAAGCGGTGAGGCGGAGTAATGTTCGCCGGAGCACTGCAGGGGAACGGAGAGTCTTCTTGTAGCCGTGAAGATTCAGCCTGCTGACTCGTGTATATCGACGGTGAAGGGTAGAGGGCTTCTAGACAAGAGATGATCGCTGTCTTGAAGGAAGAAATTCTGAGGAAATGGTGTTTGTGCACCTGCTTTTATAGCAGACAGCTTCGTGCCAAACCAGGTGGGGCTCAAACACCACAGCCAATATTAGAATATTGGCATTATTGTAGAGAGGTTTCAACTAGGTCGTGTAAGAAGGCACACCCCATATGCATTAATAAACGCAATGTTAAGTGTACCGAGTCATAAGGGAACCCAGAAACATACTTTAATACTCACCACCTCACAAATAAACCTGTGTATTTTGCATAATAACAGGAACATAACCCACAGCAGAGGATTTGACATCTGACAGTGAACAAGTGCCGCTTTAATGGATGTTAGCGGTGCCTTAAAGGACTAAACGTAAAGAATTAGAGAGATGAAACTTCTCTGAGAGAAAATCTGTTTGTGTGGAACTCTGCTCAAGCATACCATGCATGATTAGCATATAAAGCAAAACGTGTAATTTTTAAAAATTACATTAACAAAACATTTTTATCAGGGAGATGATTTTAAAATCGTTTGTCTCAAGAAACGCAATTTGCGAACAGAATAGTTTTATTATTATTATTATTATTATTATTGTTTGCTTGTTTTCTAATCATTTCGACGCTTCACACTCCAGTACAGTAGGCGGCGGAAAATACAGTTTAAAGCTGGTTTGCCAACCGCCATTACATACCAGAAGAAGAATCGCCTCTGTTTGTGACGTCACGACATGTCGTGACCTCACCAGAACGGCGGTTTCTGGCTGCTTACATTCGTAAAGAGGCTGCTCGAGGTCTGCTGCTAGTCATATAGAGAGCGCCATGTCTAAAGAGGTGAAACATTTGATATTATGGTTTCAAATTTTGATTTATTTTGGTCTGAGAAGCGGTATGTGAATGGTTTTTAATCAAGTGTAACCGAAAATAGCGAATCAATTCATTAAGAGAGACGAGTTTTTGAAAAAAACTTGTTTGTGCGTGGCTTCATTTCGTCTCTTTGTTCGTTGCAGCGGCTCGAAACGATGCACGAGCTGAAACGCATTTGAACGCGTTTATTGCTTTGAAATGATTGTTTTGCGCTCATTAGTGTCGTGTGAACAGCATTTGTTTGTGTTTCAATATGTAAATTTGTTTTGTACGGATTTTATATAAGTATATGTCCTGTAAGCACACTAGGCCGCACGGTTGCAGATGCGCTCGTGCATCACTGATAGATAATACCGATATAATATTGGCTGTGCACGTGCAGTGATGTCGTGAATGAATGAACAAGCTAGTAACTAAAAAGAAAAAAATAATTAATGTTAATTTTTATTGTACATTGACAATGTCTGTTTGGAGTTGAAAATGCCTAGACACTTCCTTAAATACTTGACTTTGTATTTTTTTATGTATTACATTTAATTTTGATACCTATGGCAGCAACAGTGTGGCTGCGTGAAAAAAATATAGCTGCCCGGATATCTGATCAAATAGCAGTGGTGTGCTATTAAAATAATTTTTTTTTAGTTTTATTTATAGATATAAAATATTCACATTGATTTTGATTCTCATAGCAACAGGCGCCCCGTGAGCCCGAGCAGCTCCGTAAACTGTTTATCGGGGGACTCAGTTTTGAGACAACAGACGAGAGTCTACGAGCCCATTTCGAGCAATGGGGGACCCTTACAGACTGTGTGGTAAGTACATTTGTATGGATTCACATGCTAATGTACATTCCTAGGTGAAATCTGTGAAAAGGATTGATTTTAACTGTTAAAATGTGTTAAATAGAGTTAAGACCTACACTCTTATTGTTGGCTGTATCAAATTAGCCAAAATATTTAGTGATCAAACATGCAAGGAGTGGAGAATGCATAGAACTTATGTGAAAGACTGAGATTTCTGCAAAGTTCTGCATGTGCAGATTCCGTCTAGGCCTGCTAATGAATGTTAGCAATCTCTGAAATGAGCTGCTGATGTGTTTTTCCATCCCCCCCAATATATTTTACAGGTTATGAGGGACCCCAACACAAAGAGGTCAAGAGGTTTTGGGTTTGTGACCTATAGTTCAGCCAGTGAGGTAGATGCAGCAATGGATGCACGTCCACATAAAGTGGACGGAAGAGCTGTTGAACCCAAGAGGGCCGTGTCTAGAGAAGTATTTTAATTTTGTCTTTCTAAATACACTTGGATCACAACACCAATGTTCCAATAAATGTTTCACTATATATTAAATGTTGTAAAATACATGTGCTTAACATTATATAGTTTAATTTATCTTATATTTTAATATTAAAATATATTTAAGTTATTAATTTTTCAGTTTAAAATATTCGACAATTTGATATTTGATAGTAGTATTAGTCCAGTTTAATTTTTTTTTATTTTTTATACCCTTTATTTGGGTCTGTCAAAGTATTTGCGCCTATTGTGAATTAATCTGTTGTTGAGTTAATTTTGTGCCTCATGAATTACTCATCCAATCTTTTCAGGACTCATCAAAACCAGGTGCTCACTCCACTGTTAAAAAGATTTTTGTGGGTGGAATCAAAGAAGATACGGATGAAGAACATTTGCGTGAGTATTTCTGTCAGTTTGGTAAAATCGAGGAGGTGAACATCATGACTGAGAAGAACAGTGATAAGAGGAGAGGATTTGCCTTTGTCACATTTGATGACCACGACTCTGTTGACAGAATTGTCAGTAAGTGATTCCCCTCATTTATATATAAAGCATTTAATTGCTAAAGCTCAGTGGCTGTTAGTTTATACCCCAATAGCTTCAGTGAATTTTTTTTTTTTTTTTGCCTTTAACCCACAGTTCAGAAGTACCACACAGTAAATGGACATAACTGTGAGGTCAGGAAAGCTCTCTCCAGAGAGGAAATGAACAGGGTTTCAATGAATCCACGAGGTGAGAAATGAGTACTGCAAATGAAATATTGTTTTGCTTCATTGAGGTTAATTTATTGCATATAAATGGATATATATTAATAAATATATTGATATAAAGTGAACCATTTTTATTAGAGCTTTCTTGATGTGTCATGCATTATAGAAATTGTCAGATGTGATAGGGTTAATTAGTTAAACTGTTGTGAAAACCCATCTTAGGTGGCCGAGGTGGTGGTGGCGGCAGCAACTTTGGCAGAGGAGGCTATGGAGGTACAGTTTTGAGTATTGCTATATATACCTGTTAGGAGTGCATCAATTTTGGGCACCAAAAATGTCATAGTGTAATTTTCAAAATTGTAAGTTTTGGGCCGAAAGCATAAATGCAAAAAATCTGAAGCAGAAACAGTTTTTTTTAAATGCGATTACTCTATTTAATTTGATGAAAATTCCTCTAATGAAATTGCTGAATCAACAAATTGAAAATAAGGTGGAAATGACTTATTTAAAATCAAATCACTTTTATTGTCACAACCATATACACAAGTGCAATAGTGTGTGAAATTCTTGGGTGCAGTTCCAAGCAACATAGCATTCATGACTGTGATGAGACATATACCAATTTACAATAAACATCAGATTTACACAACACAATTTAAAAACCAATATACAAATAATAACACAATGTACAGTATACAATACACACAATATAGAATACACATTATGCAATAAAAAATAGTATATATAAAATGTACAGTAGGTTGTATTGAATGTCAGTACAGTACAGGCTGTCAGTTGATAGTCAGTTGCCAGTGTGTTGTTAAGAGAGAATATCATTTATGACAGTCCAGTGTGAGATAAGATTAATAAAGTGCAAAGCTGATGTATATTGATCGTGAGAGATCAAGAGTTCAAAGTCTGATTGCTTGGGGGAAGAAGCTGTCATGAAGTCAGCTGGTGCGGGTCCTAATGCTGTGATACCGCCTGCCTGATGATAGCAGTAAGAGCAGCCCATGGCTCAGGTGGCTGGAGTCTCTGATGATCCTCCGAGCTTTTTTCACACACCGCCTGGTATATATGTCCTGGAGGGAGGGAAGTTCACCTCTGATGTGTCTGGCAGTTCGCACCACCCTTTGCAGGGCTTTGCAGTTGTGGGTGGTGTTATTGCCATACCAGGCAGAGATGCAGCCAGTCAGGATGCTCTCTACAGTGCTGGTGTGGAACCGTGTGAGGATATGGCTGTTCATTCCAAACTTCCTCAGCTGTCTCAGGAAGAAGAGGTGCTGATAAGCCGCCTTCACAACGGCCTCAGTGTGTATAGACCATGTGAGTTCCTCAGTTATGTGGACACTGAGGAACTTGAAGCTGCTGACTCTCTCCACCAGTGCTTCATTGATGGTGATGGGGCTGTGTTCTCTTTCTCTTCTCCTGAAGTCCACCACAAGCTCCTTTGTCTTGCTGACATTTAGGGAGAGGTTGTGCTCATGACACCAGCGTGTCAGAGTGTGCACCTCCTCTCTGTAGGCTGTTTCATCATTGTCAGTGATCAGACCTACCACCGTCGTATCATCAGCAAACTTAATGATGGCACTGGAGCTGTGTGTTGCCACACAGTCGTGTGTACAGGGAATACAGGAGTGGGCTGAGAACTCAGCCCTGTGGGGCTCCAGTGTTGAGGGTCAGTTGCTGCCCATTCTAACCACCTGGCGTCTGCTTGACAGGAATTCCAGGATCCAGCTGTACAGCGAGCTGTTTAAGCCCAGAGCCCAGAGTTTCTCATCAAGCTTGGAGGGCACTATGGTGTTGAATGCTGAGCTGTAGTCTACAAACTGCATTCTCACATAAGTGTTCCTTTTTTCCAGGTGGGAGAGAGCAGTGTGTAGTGTAGATGCAATGGCATCATCAGTGGAGCAGTTGTTGCGGTAAGCAAAATGCAATGGGTCCAGTGAGGGAGGCAGCACAGAGCGGATGTAATCTCTGATTAGTCTCTCAAAGCATTTGCTGATGATGGGGGTCAGAGCAACAGGACGCCAGTCATTTAAGCAAGTGATTTTGGATTGCTTTGGTACAGGCGCAGTGGTGGATGTTTTGAAGCATGTGGGGACCACAAACAAGGAGAGGGAAAGGTTGAAAGTGTCCGTAAAAACACCAGCCAGTTGGTTCGCGCACGCTCTGATGCGGCCCGGAATGCCATCTGGACCCACCGCTTTACGGATATTCACCTGTCGGAAGATCGGGTTACATCCGCTACAGAGACGGAGAGCGAACTAACCTCTGTAGCTTCGGCCGCGAGAGCTCTCTCCATGTAGGTAGTGCTATTTCCCTCGAAACGAGCATAAAATGTATTTAGCTCATCCGGGAGAGAGGCAGCGGTGTTCACGGCGGAGTTTTTATTCCCTTTGTAGTCTGTGATATTAATTCCCTGCCACATGCTTCTAGAGTTGGTGGTGTTAAACTGTCCTTCAATCTTGTTCCTGTACTGGCGTTTTGCTGAATAATTATTAATTATTTCTGATAGTAACACTGATCTAAACAACCAGTAAAGCCCTACACATGCTATAACTGCTGTGAGATGCCGGTTTGATCTGACCGTTCAGACTAAGACACATTAAAAGACAGATTTTAATCAGATTCCAAACAACCTACGAATCTGGTTTGGATCAGGCTTGTAAAAGTCAGATTTTGTTTGTTTGTTTGTTTTTGTTTGTTTTTCAATTTCGGACTACAAAAACCTTAACTGAATCGATTTTTATTTTTTTATTTTTTTGTGGTTGGAGTTCTGTTCTGTTTAAATTAATGACCATTCGAATGTACATACGATTAGGACTGGGTATTGGTGTAGATTTCCAGATTCAATTTCGATTCAGTATGGATTCATATTGGTATTTATCAGTTAGAATGTACCTTTTGCATACATATGAATAATTATTTCCCAGCTAATGCTGTTAATTCTAACTATGTACATTATGAAAATATTAAATTATTTATTCAGTCAATAAATATCACTTCATATTTGTTACATGCTTGTTGTTTAATTGCATAATTTATTACTGTTAACAAGTATTTGCATTGATTTGTTGAAAACGTGCTTAAACCGGTACAGTCTCTTTAACAAAACCGACATTTCTATAAAGAGCATAAAGATGACATTTACATTTATTCATTTGGCAGACGCGTTTATCCAAAGCGACTTACGAAAGAGGAATGTTAAATGAGCACGTTAACGAGAGACTCGATGCTTTATCTCATCTGTGCCATGTGTGATTAGAATTAAATGTTTATTTTTTGTTGTTTTTGATCAACAACTGACTTTAACAGAGTATTAAAAGAGACATTATTCTATGACAAATGAGTCGCGTGGATCTTGTTTTTGGAAATACATTTCACGGAACAACTTACACTCAACATGCAGTGAAAGGATCTCACTGCTGAATATTTCACCAATATACAACACAATTACTGGTGAATGAAATGTAAACATTTACCAGCCAGTTGCCAAATATATACATTTAAGTAGCATAGCGCAAAATTTGATTGCAAATTTGAATGATTTCCACTCATTATAATGGAGGGTTGTGCATAGTAAAAGATCGATCTTGGGATTTAAGAATTGATATCAAGATCATTCAAATGATGACTGCGATGCATAGGAAAATCGATATTTTGACCTACTCCTACATACAAAATCTCCCTTATGCAAATTAGATTTCAAGACGATTATGTCTGAAATATTTTGCAATGCCCCACTTCAGATAAATACTTTAGTTTTATTGCCGTTATCACAGGTAAAACTCAACGTAGGAACTCAAAGAACTTTGTTCACTGAATAAAGCCGCAGGTCTGTATGCTGTCAGTCAAAGGTAAATGTAAGCTTGCTGTTAAGCCACATGGATGTGCATCTCTCTTCCCCACAGATGTAATATGAAACAGGCTTACTTGAGGGAGTAAAGGCTAGTCTTTGCATGTGAAATTATTACTCAAGAAGGAACAGAATGTCCAGATACTTAAGGGCATTGTACATGGCAAGCGACAAGATTTTGTGATCTAGTCAGTTTGTAGCACAAGTATAACCATGCCCGCAACTGCTCCAGTACAATGCAAGAGTAAAAACATCTCTCAATGAACCGATTACTGTAAATAGACTATTGTGTTCCATGTTGCATATAAGTGATAGTTAAAAAACAAAACAAATAAAAGGGCTTTTATATCTCCATAAAACATTTTAACCATGAATCCTCATACTCATCCTCAAACAAGATTGGTGGGCATACATTGTTTTCTAAAAGAAATTATTTCATTTCAATGGCCTGTTTTCCCATATATGTTCTAAACAAATGAGTAGACTGTGGGGAATTGGTAGGCCTTAAGATTTGGTCAGTTCTAGCGGACAGTAATAATAAAACTGAAACCCTACGATTACAATAGGGTTTCAGCACTTCGTACAAAAAGATCTTGCAATTGAGAAATTGGTGATCACAGGATTTTTCCTAAGGGTCACAATCAGCTTGCTTTCCAAAAGTTGTCTGTCTGTTGATTTTGTTGAAAAATAATGATTGGGTAGACACGGACAGGCTGTCGGTGTCTGTTTTGGGGAAAAAAGTTGGAGGTAAATAAAATGGTACAATGTCAAGTTTAACCTGTTGATGTGCATCCCCCCCCCTCAGGAACTGATGTCACTTTGCTTAAATTAGTTCACATTTACTATATAGTCTAGTCAAAAAAGAGTTAATAATGTTGACATATTATAAAGATGTATAATTTGTCAACATTATGAACAATTTTGAACAGCACACTATATAGTAAATGTGAACTCATTTAAGCAAAGTCAAACCCAGGGGTGGGGTCAATGAGCATCAACAGGTTAATGCTCAGACCATGTATTTATTTGTTAAATATTCATTCTTATTGTAGTAAAATAAAATGATAAAATTTGTGGCTTTCTATTCTTGAACAATGATGGATAAAATGTGATCAGTTCGCCGTTGTTGCTGCGTCGCTCGCGTTACAAGATTATGTGGAAGACTGGCTCAGATCACATTGCTGAACTGCTCATACTTTACAAGCATCGCCGACTGTAGCAAACACAGATTTGGCTACAATTCGGGGGCTTTGTCACAGACCTCGGAAATCTGTCTGTGACGACAATCCAACCAAAAATAGTTTAATGACAGTGCGGCTTAAGTCTCAAGTTCATCGTGGACAGACAACAAGCACATTAAATCAAAGCAGAAAGCTACGGCAAGCACTTCTGGACATAATTTGCACGTAGTAAATTTGAATATGTGCAACGTGGGATTATCTATCAGTGGGCAGGGCTTCACGTGAGACTGAGAGAATTTAATTTTTTTTTTTTTCGGCCACCTAAGCAAATTAAATGACTTTCAAAAGTGCTAAATATGCTTCTCTTTTGACTTGCCCATCTGTTTTTCTCACATGTGTGGGAGTCCAGCAGGGTTCCAGAAATTTGTGCTCCAGAGACAGGAGAGCGCAGAGCTGGATCACTCGCAACACAATCATTTTTGGCCAAGTAAAAACCCTAATGGAGAAAGACATTTCCACAGAATGGGATGACTCCCAAACTGGTCAGGAAAATGAAGAGGAGCTTGTTATTAAAACATGCGCAACATCTGTGGTGTGGCTTAACAAAAGCCGACACCGAGCAGAAAAATTTAATCTGTAAACTGTTGCACGACTATAATCACTTGTAACACAAGCAGTCTGTTTTACCACCTCAAAATGAAGCATGCAAAATAATATTATTGAAGCCAAAAGATGCACGCCACGTTAATTTGGTCAATTTTTCTTTTTGCAAGAGGTGTTTATTTGATATTTTAGTTTTATTTTCATTGGATTTAAAAAAAAAAATGTATTTGCATTGCTTTGAGATCTTGAGTTTCTTGAGGAAAGTTTATAATAATATTGGTTAACAACATCAGACTGAAATGTGGCATAATGAGAAATTTAGCATTTTGGTAAGGTTAAATTTCCAAAACAAAAAAATGTGAAAATTCAAAAAGAGAGAATTAAGTAGTTTTCATTTATAAAGTATTTAATTCACTGACTGGAGTTCCCAAATATAGGCATTACAATATGGTTATTTAAAGAGGCCCTATTATGCTTTTTGGGATTTTACCTTTCCTTTAGTGTGTAGTATAGCTGTTTGTGCATGTAAATGGTCTGCAATGTTACAAAGCACAAAGTCCATGCAAAAGGGAGTTATTCTCTCCCACAGACAACACTGTTAAAGAACTACAAGATACTTTCTGTAAAGTATCTATGTCACTATGTAACACACTTGCATAATGCCTGCCTAAGGGCTACTTTGGCCCACCCTCAAACAAAGGTAGTCATAGCAAAGGCCAGGATGAGTTGGGTTAGTGTTGTCGCCTTTTCGAGAAGACGCTGTTTTCTTCACTGCAAAAGCAAAACCTCTTTGTTTGGACTTCCAAAGGCAGAAGAATTGAAGAATCAGTGGTTAAAATTTATTTTAATTATTTAGCTGTACAACCACAACCAATGCTGGATTTTCAAGATGCTTTCTCCTGAAAGATAGAGCAGTTCCCATTTTTGTTGGGACAATCTGGCACTTCAGGATCACAACCTATAAGTATGCTTGATTATGTGTGGATTTATCTGCTACCGAGAGTTAAAATGCAGAGTTTTGTGTTGTAGCTACGGTGTACACCCAGTGCACTGCTGTAGGCCTCTGCTAACCTGCTAGATAATGTTGTTGAAATAGTTTTGCTAATCAGCTTCTGGTCCACTTTTACCTACAATTGTGTAGAATTATGCAGATTGTCATTCTTACTATCATGAATAGTGATCAAGTGTGGAGATGGATTTATTTTTACAAACGGTAATTTTACGTTTGCAATCCACGGTAGTGCTCTGATAACTTGCTATGTAATATTTTGTTTTGGTAAGGGTTTACTATTCAGCTGTGGGACAGCTTTTACCTAAAACTGTAACAAAATGGTTGTTCTTTGGAGTATTGTATAATTATATAATTACAAGCTGTAATGTTACAGCTGCTATCAGTAGTCCACGGCTAACTTACTCTCAAATACAACCCGGTAATGTCCAACCGGGAGTAAGCCTCTGTTCATATCTCGGGCGAAAAAAGTTCGACTACACCCATTCCAGCAAAAAATTACTAACTTGGATGCACTACGTGTCTTTTACTTAAATCTTTGTTAGGTTCACAATAATCAACATTGTAAGAAAGCTACAAAATTAAAACTTACCACTGTGAAACGGCCTGCTCAAGTCACGCTTGTGAAGGTGGTTCGGGTCGATCAGCTTGTTTTTCCGGACTTTTATTATCGGACTCAAACTGTTACGGCAAAAACCGACGCCATTGTTACCATAGTTACAATAGTGTTTACTGCTGTTAAGGAAGCCTGAAACTTGGTAAGGGGCGTTACATATCCGACACGCTCTACGCGGTTGACCAATCTCAACAGACTGGGCCAGCTGACCAATCAGAGCAGACAGGGCGTTTCAAAAAGGGCGGCTTTAAAGTGATGGGACCTAAATCAGAGCATTTGAGCCAGAGGATGTAAATAGGTTTTACAGAAATGTGCAGTATGAGAATGTGTTTTGAACATTAGAGCATGTCTACTAGAATAGGTTTACCCCCAAAATAAAATCACAAACCTGTAAATTAGCATAATATAGGCTTTTTAAAGGTGCTCTAAGTGATTTCAGCTTTTCTACTTCCACAAGACTGAGCTGTTGGATTAGCTACACCCCCTCTTCCCAAAACCCCAAAGATACCAAAATGAGCATTTTTGGAGCAGAAATAGTTGTTAAAAACAACAGCAGCAAAATGGCGCCCTCAACTGACAACTGTTATGAGCAGTATGACATAAAAATGCATTGCCTCAATTTGCTGCAATTACAATACTACGAGAACATGCAAAATGATTGACTGGCAGAAAGCGTCACGGTCTGTGGACACTTGTTTGCTGTTTACAGAGTCTAGAGCTGTCACAGAGACCGGTGAGAGAGGTCATGACACTTAATTCAGTAATATCTTTCAGAGAGTAGGAATTTGTTTTTGCATGCCTTTCCATGAAAAAGAAATTGCTTACAGCACCTTTAAAATATAAATCAATTTTTGTTTTTCCAGAAAATGTTTACTATATTGTGATATACTGTATATTGTTGTCGTGGTATAAAATGACTTCTATCGTGATATCACGTTTTGGTCATATCGGCCACCACTAATTGCAGATGCCAAATATCCCCACATTCTTTCGAGCCGAATTCTACATCCAGGGTGTCAAACACAGTTGTTGTCACTTGCATATGCACTAATTCATGTTTTACATCTGAAAAGTATAACAAAATATGCAATGGTCATTGTGTTATTAGCACTTTGAGGGAAAAGTGTTCTTGTATAAGCCAAAAGTCAGTTTTTACAAAGTTGTGAAGTATTTAAGAACAATATTTTATTTTAAAAGTTGTTGGAGCCTACATGTTAACAATACACTATCTTTAGATGGCAAACATTTGGACAAATATTATATTTAGAATTTTATTCCAAAGTTAATTTAAAATAACCTTTTTTGGGAAAGGGTTTCCAGAATTTTTAGTTTCTGATGAGAATTTAATTTCAGTTTATCACTAATACATGTTTATATTTTTTATAGATTTGGTGGTCCACAGTGTACTGTTTCTTGTTTTTAATCAATGTTTTTTTTTTTTCCTCTTAAGGTGGATATGGAGGAAGAGGAGGTTATGGTGGCGATGATGGATTTAATGGCTATGGAGGGAATGGTATATATGATTTAATTTAAACCATAAAGTACATTGTTCACATTAAACCAAATAATTAAACAGATTATTTACAACCCTTTATGGACACGTTGGAGAAAGGATCGCCACTGGCTTGTACATTTTTGGTTTTACTCACCATCTTTTAACGTAATGCATCTAAAAACTGAGAAAGATATTAAGTTAACCAGGAAGGGAGCATCTTTACATAGTAATACGTATGACTTAACGTAATACAGTATGTGAGGTTGTAAATTTTTTTTAAAAATATAATTTAAATAATATTTTAGCAATTAAAATTTTACAAATTTCAAATACATTTATATGATTAATTGTATTAATAATACAAACTATTGTCACGGTTTCAAATTTTATACACATTTTTAACAAAATATTCAAGTTTGGAACCTAATAATGAAAATTCTTACACATAATTAATAATTATATTATAAAAATTATTTACTATACCAATGTTAAAGTTTTTTTTTTTTTAACCAAACCCCTGCATAGATGCTGCAAAATGCTTAGCCTAATTGTTAAAATATTTTATATTTAGTGTTTTTTTTTAAAGTGAAAATATTTCATAATGTATGATTGTCCCTTTAAACATTTACTACATTTTCTTACATTTATATTGCATTTACATTGATATGTATAATAAGCACTAAATTGGTTCTGTTGCTTCAAGAGAAAATGTTTCCGCGAGCTTCAGCTAGCAAGTTTTTACGGTTGAATAAGCGCAGCGCACACTAATAAAAGTTACGCAGTTGTTGGTACCTCATCCGGGCAATGCGTAATTAAAATGTATATTTCTCTTTTACTTTTTGGTCAACAACTGACTGTAAATAACAGAAAGGGTATTAAGAGACATGAAATTCTCATCTTTAGACACAATACACGAAAGAGGCAAAAGGAAACTTTTACTTGCATAATGTGTATTGACTTGCTTGAACAAATATTTATTGTACAAGTTCTCAAATTCAAATCTACAAGCGCTCGTTTTTTAACACTTACCTTCTAATAGATGTCCAACAGGCACAGAACAGCGTCTGTAGTCATGCTGTAGAACGGAGAATGTTGTGAAAACAGTCCATGGAAAAGTTTAACCGAAATTAGAGTTAACGTGATTAAATGCAATGTACAGTGCATTCAGAAAGTATTCAGGTCTCATAATTTTTTCACATTTTATGTTGCAGCCTTATGCTAAAATGCTTTTATTTTTTTCACGTCAATCTACACTCCATACCCCATAATGACAAAGCAGATTTTTGATAATTTTGCAAATTTATTAAAAAGAAAAAGCTTAAATATCACACTGACATAAGTATTCAGACCCTTTGCTATGACACTTGTAATTTAGCTCAGGTGCATCCCATTTCTCTGGATCATCTTTGAAATGTTTCTACACTTTGATTGGAGTCCACCTGTGGCAAATTCAATTGATTGGACATGATTTGGAAAGGCACACACCTGTCTATATATGATCTCACAGCTGAAAATGCATATCAGAGCAAAAACCAAGCCATGAGGTCAAAGGAACTGCCTGTAGAGTTCAAAGACAGGATTATGTCGAGGCACAGATCTGGGTAAGGCTACAAAATTGCATTGAAGGTTCCCAAGAGCACAGTGGCCTCCATAATTCTTATATAGAAGAAGTTTGAAACAACCAGGACTCTTCCTAGAGCTGGCCGCCTGGCCAAACTGAGCAATCGGGGGAGAAGGTCCTTGGTAAGAGAGATGACCAAGAACCCGATGGTCACTCTGGTTGAGCTTCAGAGATCATGTGTGGAGATGGGAGAAACTTGCAGAAGGACAACTATCACTGCAACACTCCACCGATCTGGGCTTTATGGCAGAGTGGCCAGACAGAAGCCTCTCCTCAGTGCAAGACACATGAAAAAGCACCTAATGGACTCTCAGACTGTGAGAAACAGGATTCTCTGGTCTAATGAAACAAAGATTGAACAGTTTGGCCTCAATTCCAAGTGTCGTGTCTGGAGGAAACCAGGCATCGCTCATCACCTGCGCAATACCATCCCAACGGTGAAGCATGGTGGTGGTAGCATCATGCTGTGGGGGTGTTTTTCGGCGACTGGGACTGGGGGACTGGTCAGGGTTGAAGGAAAGCTGAACGCAGCAAAATACAAATATCCTTAATGAGAACCTGGTCCAGAGCGCACATGACCTCTGAGTGGGCTGAAGGTTCAACCTCCAACAGGACAATGATCTTAAGCACACAGCCAAGACAACGCAAGAGTAGCTTTGGGGCAACTTTGTGAATGTCCTTGAGTGGCCCAGCCAGAGTCCGGACTTGAACCCAATCGAACATCTCTGGAAGACCTGAAAATGGCTGTGCACCGACGGTCCCCACCCCTGACAGAGCTTGAGAGGATCTGCAGAGAAGAATCCAGGTGTGCAAAGCTTGTTGCATCATACCCAAAAAGACTTGTAATTGCTGCCAAAGGTGCTTCAACAAAGTAATGAATTAAGGGTCTGAATTCTTCTATCAATGTAATATTTCAGTTTTTTCTTTTTAATAAATTTGCAAAGTTATCAAAAACCTGGTTTTTGCTTTGTCATTATGGGGTATGGAGTGTAGATTGATGTGGGGGAAAAAATCATGTAAAGCATTTTAGCATAAGGCTGCAACACAAAATGTGAAGAAAAAAAAGAAAAAAATGAAGGGGTCTGAATACTTTCTGAATGCACTGTAAATGTAAATATGGCATATCATGGTTCAACTAAAGCGATGGAGACACCACAATCCATGAAAGCTCCGGACCCACTGCAGCCAAATAAAGTCAGTTTCCTTCAGAGTGTGTGTGCTCATGAGACACAACATGCAGTTATAGATGAGGCTGAATCCAGCTTGATTGCAAGCTTCTTATTCAGTAAAAAGACTTTGACTTCGCCACTACACCGCTCAATCACTGCAGAGTGAAATCTGTATATGTACTAGCCAGTGCCTAATAACTGACATATTTTAGTCGCATAGGGCAACATTTTTCCATATCTGAATGATTTACTCGCAAAGTAGAAGGCTGACATATGTAGATGCTCTTATTTCCCAGGTGGTGGCTATGGTGGAGGCGGTAACCGTGGTTACGGAGGTGGCAGCGGTGGTGGTGGTTATGGCAACCAGGGAGGAGGCTACAGTGGTGGTGGATATGATAACTACAACAATGGAGGTGGAGGCAACTTTGGAGGTCAGTGATCTTGTAGAGCTTTTTTTTTTTATTTATTTTTTCAGAAACTAAGTGCAAATAACGATAACTGCAATTTGCACAGTATAAAAACTAATATACAGTATAAGGGGCATCACTGCAACATGTTTGTGTTTAGTCTCACAGACACCCTGGCCTACACTGACCCCTAAACCTAACTCTAACCATCTATTTTTATTAAACATTAAACATGGTTTTAGTACAGTAACTGTAGTATCACCATGATATTTTGCAGTAAAATCATAGTAACCACAAAATTAAACATGGTTGATTTATCTGTTGATTGGGATAATTTCTTGCATAGAAATGATGGGAATTCTTGTAGTTCTTGAACTGAAACTGTGACTAAATTGGTGGATAAATACTACACGCACTTAATGTTATAGAAAAATGGTGCCATTACCTTGGCTAAACAGTGAAATCCGTAATCTTATGAAAAAAGATACAAGACTTTAAAAATGGCAATATCTTAATTAAATACAAATAATCTAATTTACAAAAGTCTTTGATAGGAATGTGTGAGACTAGTCGAATAAACTGTTCTGATGCTGCTAGTCGACACTGGAATTACTAGTCGGTTAATATTTCCCCCCATTAAACTGTTCAACATTTTTACACATTTATGTTTGGCTTTATATTTTTACAGAGGCTGCACTTAAATTACTGTCATATTAATGTTACATATTTTAAATAGAATTAATAATACAAATATTATAAAAAAAAAAAATTAAAAAAAAGGAGCAGATACAGAGTTTAATTTCACCTCAGGCTGCGCATGCTTCCTTCTCTCACTCGCAGCGCGCGCAGGAAAATGTCCTCTCGCTAGACAATTAAACTCAGCAAAGTAGTTATGAAGTCACTTCGGTGATGCGGGAATCGGCTTTCCAAATGTTTGGAAGTCCCTAAGGATGTTTTCACATTTGAGTCTTCTTTACATCTGCATGCTTGGATGTTATTTTTCCACTGAGCAGTCTTTTTCAAGCGCAGGAGAGCCGCCTCGGGTGAGTCAAGTCCCGTCTTTCACTGGACCATGTCGACGTGTTAATTTTACTCCTCAAAAAATGTTTGCTTTTAAGTAGCCTAGAAAATAACTGTTTTAGACTAGGTATGCCATTTCTTTTTATTTGCTGATTAAGAAGGCTATTTTCAATGAGGTGCCAACTGCTTAACGGGTTAAACTATCTTTTCTGTGTGCACGTCATGTTTAGAGTTCATTAGGTTTATTGTAGGCTACATCACAGGCCTTTTTTTTCTCTCTCATAGATTTGGCTTAGTCTACCTGTTATTTATTTTCAAAAATGTCCTGACTGTTTTAATATGTTAAGTAACTTTTACTTGGTAATTTCCATTTAGAACAGGCTTTTAGGGTTGTTCCATTGACACTGCACTATTCATTCAATTGTTTTCAATACATATGTCTATTAAATATTCACAAACGTTGATTCAGTAAATGCATGTCATGTTCTATATTTAATGTACAATTTGATCATATTTTAAGGTGAGCACGTCGCAGATAAATGCCCCTTTTCAGTGGAATTTAGCATCGGATTTGGAATAGATTAAGTGTTTTAAATGGGTCGCATAAAAACATATATATTTTTTTTACTGTTTTCTGAAGGTTGGTTTCTCTTCAGACTAGTCAGTTACAAAACTTCCGTTTAAACGACAGTCAAATTAGTCGTAGCGCACATCCCTAGTCTTTGATTTAAATAGTTCTTGTATTGCATTTAAGTTATTGTATTACACAACTTGAGGAAACGCTCAAAAACAAAGTTTAACATTATGGAAACATTTGTATAATTTAACAAAGAAAACTCATAATTAACAGAATTAAAGAGTTGCAAATAAACGGAAAGTTTGTTAATGACAGCTAATATCGAAATTAATTTTATAGACTCGGTAGATTATTTGTATGTATGTATTTTTGCAGGCAACTTTGGAGGTGGAGACTATAATGACTTTGGCAACTACAACAACCAATCCTCCTCTAACTATGGCCCCATGAAGGGAGGAAACTATGGAGGTGGTGGAAGGAGCGGTGGTGGCCCATATGGTAATGTGTACAATTCAGTGTTTTACAGGGTTCACTTCAACTAAGGTGGAATTCAGACTAGACCTTTTCAATGCAGTACATATTCTTTGTTTCTATGTCCAAGTGTCAAACATTGTCAGATTTTTATGATTGAAGCTCATCTGGTAGTCTAAACAATGTCACATAAATGGGGGCCGGCGTAGCTCAGCGAGTATTGACGCTGACTACCACCCCTGGAGTCGCGAGTTTGAATGCAGGGCGTGCTGAGTGACTCCAGCCAGGTCTCCTAAGCAACCAAATTGGCCCGGTCGCTAGGGAGGGTAGACTCACATGGGGTAAGCTCCTCGTGGTCGCTATAATGTGTGGTTCTCGCTCACGGTGGGGCGCGTGGTGAATAGCGTGAAGACTCCACATGCGCTATGTCTCTGCGGTAACGCGCTCAAGAAGCCACGTGATAAGATGCGTGGATTGACTGTCTCAGATGCAGAGGCAACTGAGATTCGTCCTTCGCCACCTGGATTGAGGCAAATCACTACGCCACCACGAGGACTTAAAGCACATTGGGAATTGGGGAGAAAAGGAGAGGAAAAAAAAAAGTTGCATAAAGCTTTTAAAAAGTTATTGCAGCATTTATATTTTATATTAAATTTATAAAATTTGCCAGACATCAACCTTAAACTTTTTTTTTTTCCTTTAGGTGGTTATGGAGGCGGCTCTGGTGGTGGTGGTGGTTATGGTGGAGGCTCTGGTGGCCGGAGGTTTTAAGTTCCAGGGTAAGAATTACCCCACTTTTGGAAGGTGTCTGGACTTAGACATTAGTTCTAGCACATCCAAGCACAAACATCTCATAAGATCCATGACCTATGCAAATGTTAGCCCATAATCATTCATGATTTGGTCAGTAAATGGGTAAAACCATTGAGTTTTCAGAGCAGGGGATCCAGCAGCAAACCTTCAAATTTTTTTAACCAAAGATCCAGTATCATGAGACTAATATCGATTTTGAGTTGTGCTCCAAAGCTTCTGACTGTAGAACATGCCAACCCACCTGCCACTGTCCTAACCATACAGTCGTAGCTGACCTGAAGGTTTGCTTCTGTGTTATTACTACCCATTCCCCTCCAGTTAAGCTCTTAATGAAGGCAAAGCAAGGATGCAAAGTGTAACTAAATGTATGTTCCATATTGTCCAACAGGCCACAGTACTTAGGAGAGCCAGAGAGAGAGATGACAGGGAAAGGAGAGAATGAAGGAAAGCAGCAAGCAGGTTTACACCTAGATCTACCCAGCCAAGCGGCGTGGTGGCAGTATTAACCTCTGCCACGCGAAGAGAACATGTTCAATAGGGGAGGAAAATCATGTGGAGGGGTGGGGGTGGGGGGGGGAGACAACAACTTGTCAAAAGTACTCTCATCCTGGCGAACATTTACTAGTTTGTAGATTGTCCCTTTTTTGTTTGTGAAGTGCAAAGCATTCCAATGAGGTTTTATACAGGGTTTAATTTTTGGCTTTTCTCTTAAACCAGAAGGGTGTCTTTCTTTTGCTCTTTTAAATGTAAACATTTACCAATCAAGATTAAATAAACCGCTCCAGTTTTTTTAAATTATTATTGCATTATTGCTGTGTTTTAATTTAGTTAAATGTGATATTCAACAGTCGCTCACTTGTGTACGAATGATTGTGTAGTACACAACGGACCCTTACCAAACTGTTGTGTGCTTTTGTGTAGCTATCTTTCCCAATCTTTAAGGTTTGTCTGTAGATTTAAGCCTTAAACATTTAGTCACCTTGACTTTTTTAAAGATTAATTAAAAAGGTTTGGAAGTACAACGGTCTTGGTAGCTGCAAAATGAATGCAACATTGGTTTCACTGGGATATCAACCTTTCTTTGCAGTGAAGTTTCCAGTAAAGGATTTCCATTAATGGTTTATGTCCGTAATTAACTTTAGTAGGATAGTGCATTTTATTTGTATTATTGGGCTAAGTATTTTTTCCCCCATTTTGACATTTTATATATATACTGCTATTGCTAGTTAGCATGTAGTTTCATCTTTTGGACAAGTTGAATGTCCTTATGTTTTTATGATTGAAGTCCATGAGGAGTTTTAGCAGCTCTGCATTGCCAACTGAAGGCGATCACTCGCATAAACGATCAGACTATCCAATGAAGTGTCAAGTTCTAGCCGTCGGGAGGAGCCAGCTTAAAGGCTAGACAAACAGAAGAGACTATTGAGAAGTGCTCCAGCGAAGAGAGGCTAGCCATTGGATTGAGCCAGCTGAGAGGCTAGCTTATTGGAATCGCCAGCTAAGGGACAGTAGCAAGATCCACGCTTGGAGCCAGAGAAGCAGGGGACAGCAAGCAGTCTTTTTGAGAACAGATGATTGCTCTTGTAAGACTAGCGAGAAACAGCTACCAAAGTATTTAACATACCAGACTGGTAGGTAAAAGGAGAATTTTAGTTTTGTTTAATGTCAATTATTTGTGCACATCAAAATAAGTTAAAAGATTTTGTTGATTTCGTTGTTGTGGTAAAAACATGGCTGCTGAACTATAACGGTGACAATTTATAAACTGATTAAAGGATCGGTATCTTTAACTTTTGTTATAAAAGTACTTATGTTTTTATGGTGGTGCATGTGAGACTTAGACTTCCTGTGCTTGGCTACATGTTTAGTGATGACCACTTAATGTTAATGTGGTTATTTCTTCTTCTAGGTGGATAAACTGGTGAATTTTAATCCTGTGGCACATCGTTGCATCAACAGTAACTGGCTGATAATCTTGAAGGTAACTTTCATATGTTAAACATAATTTTAAAATATTTCATCTCTCTCTTTCAAAATGATTCAATTTCTTTACTTCCAGGCTAGCTAAAGACCGCTGCAAGCCTCTACCCCAAAAAAGTTTTTAAAATTTAATTTCTATTCTAAAGCTCCAGCTTTTTACCCATGTTTTAGGATGGACAGAATATCTGAAATGGTAATCTATCCTCGAACTAAACTGAAGTGTGAAACGAATAATACTAACAATTAGTGTTTGATATCTAGAAACAGTGTTGTGGGTTTTTAAACACATCTGTATGAATTTCTAGATGTTTTCTTTGCTGAGCGACATTTAATGCCAGGCTTAAGTATGTCAGCTGTGTTGGTGTCTCTACTTTTTTTAGTTATGAAACTGAACTTTACTTTTTTTCCAGGTTATCACAGCATGGAGCCAAATCATAGCTGCTGGGCAGCAGTAGACACTTTTGTCTTTCAACTGTTTTGACAGCGATTTCTCTTAGTTTTTATTATTTATTTTTAATAAAATTGAGATACATGCATTACGTGGTGGAATGCTTAATTTACCAATGGACTAACGGGAAGAAACTGGGGCAAGGATTTTCATCCTACAAAATCATGGTAATGGTTGATTTAAACAAGAGACTTGTCCCTGCAAAATTCACTTCCTTTTGATTCTTTGAGTTTTGGAATAGATTTTAAATAATAGAGAATTATGATTGTAAGAGGGTTGATGCATAATCTGGGGACACAATTTGTCAACTGAAAAGGCATAACACTGGCTTTTATTATTTGATTTAAAAAGAAAATACAATTTTAAATAGCAGGGAGAAGTTAGAAGTTTTGTGTTCGGGGAAAACCTATACTGTAAGTGTGAAAAGCTTTCATTGGCAAGAGGATCATGGGGTAAAAAAGATTTGGAAGATAGAGATCAAGATTCTCATTCATTACCAAGGCAGTAACTGATATGGGTTCTTCCACGGTTGATTCTCAAATTATATATGGTCGCCTTGAGTGCTAAATATGGTGTAACAACCTTGTTATGTGCAAAGAAATAGGCATGAGAGTTTTGTCCTTGAAACAGTAAACAAGATGTTCACCAATGGAAGCCAAGACGAATAGTTCTGTGAATGATTCTGGAATATATCTGAAAGATGAAGGTGGGTTTGGCTTGATAGAATCGTACCTCAAACTCTGGTCAAGCAACCAAAAACCAACAATGTAATCAAAACTCAGTCTCTGTGATTGAGTGCTACACTTACTGAGCGATAGTCCTCAGAAATAGCAATAATGTAATTTGATATTTATTTCAGGGCTGTGTATGCATCCACTGCTATACACCTTGATGACCCAGAACTATTTGGACAAAATTTCAAAGTAAGAGCATTACATTAATGCCAATAGTTGGGTAACTCTTAACAGTGACAAGAAAACCTTTAGGGATGAGAATCAGAGTCTGACATGGTCGATGACAAAAATGATTACTGTTGATATTCTATGGTCTGAAACGGTTCACATTTAAAATCATGTTTTAGCTGTGCATTCAAGTGTTTGTGGAAATGGTTCCACCTATTTGTCATTAAATCCTTTTCTATCTCAAGTTTTTTTGTGCCTGTTGCAGCAAGAAAAGTTTTTGACTGAAAGATGGTCTGGCAAGAGGCCTCAACTTTTGAGAAAGCTATTCTGTTGGGTGAGAAATTAGACAAACTCTTAATGGGGCATAACAGCAGTCAGGGCAGCGTCTTTTCTTCAGCAGGATGAAGACTGTTCATTTCTCTGTTTTTCCCGTGTGGTTTGGGTTTCTCTCTGGCCATCTATGCTCTTCCATGAGGCTGAAAAAATGCCTTGATTTCTGATCTGGGAATACAAACCTGCTAGTGGGAACACAACATTACAGAGCAATGCCATAAAGTAACAGCAAGTAAACTAGCAAAAAAAAAAAAGAAAAAAAAAAACCTTAGTGGAGGGAGAAAAACCTTGTGAGGAACCTGTGTGTCCTCAGAATGGTCCCCTAAATTAGTATGTCAAGTTTGGTGAAGATAGCTATTTCCATTCAAAAGTTATAGCCATTTAAGTCACATTGGCCCTGCATACTATGGACATTTTGGATGGGCGTTGCCATGCTGAATTGAAAGTTCAATTTTTTTATTTTTTTGATAATTATTGATATTGGGACCCCAACAAATATTTCTGCACTGGTTTGGTTATGATCAGTCAGGCCTAGGATTAGTTCGCAAAAGTAGGTTTTACAAAAAATCACAAATTGCGAAACAGTTTTCATAATGGAAATAAAATCATAGCTATTTTGTTCATCTTTAGCCATGGAATCTAATGCTATAAGGCATGTGGTTCAAAAGTTATGGGCATTTTGGCAAATTTGATTGATCACTGGAGTGCCACCGTGTGGCCGATCAGGGCGAAACTTTGCATCCACCGTGTCAACTGGAGCACTAGCATTCCTGAAAGTTTCAGGTCCCTAGGACTTATGGTTTGGTCTGCACGACGAGTTTTGCGGCAGAATAATAATAATAATAAATATAGCTGCAAGCAGCGATTAACGGGGTTCAAGCCTTTAAGATCCTTTAAGTACATATGTAACAGATATTAAGTATTTATTAGACAGTATGTTAGCAACTAAAACATTTTAAAGTGCCTTAATTTTCAGAAACATCTGGTCAGATAGCACAGAGATATGGTATTTTTACATTCCTGACTTTTGTAGCACCAGCAAGAGGTAAAGGTATGACATTTTTTTCAGATGTACTCAGATTGATCTACAGAATTGTTTTAAATTTGGTGATATCTCATTCCGTTCAAGAGTTTTAACCATTCAAGGAAAAGTGGTTACTCCAGCTACTTACCTTTTGGCCTTTTGGCGTAGCTTTGTGACGGTTTTGATAATTTACTGGTTTGGTTCCGATTAGTTGGACGGCCTAGGACTAGTTCAAATAGCTGCAAAAAGTTAATCTTTTTGATGGTGGCCATGTTTTTCTAAATATGCCAGTGTTCTCATAAACTTTGATGTCAACATGGACAAAGTCACAGCATGCAAAATTTCAAGTCGATCGGATTTTTTAGATTTGTAGTTATTATAGCGCCATCAAGAGGTAGATATGCGCAATTTGTTTTGTGTGTCCTTAGAATGATCCCATACATATGTGTACCAGAGTTGGTGATAATATATTATTCCATTCAAGAGTAATAACCGTTTTCATAGAAGTCGCCATGGGTGCGTACATTTTGGCATACCGTTTGACGATGAATCAAAATGTCAAAATTCCTTTAACTTTTCATATTGGATGCTGCTGAATCTATCTGCACTGGTTTGGTTCCGATTGGGCGAATGGCCTAGGAAGAGTACGTTTTGAATTTTTTTCAAACAATCCAAAACAGTGGGAAAACGAAGGGGTGGAGCAAAAATTTGAAAGGGAGGCAAAACCATTCGTCATGATGCAAGAAATCACAGGAAAAAATAATTTTGTCTGTAGCACTTACGGCCCAAGAGTTATGACCCAAAATGTGATTTTTTTTTTTTTTTTCTTCACTATAGCACCACCTAGTGTCTGACAGGTGCATGGATGCCTGAGTAATGGGGGGGATTTGGAACCATCCTGCCAAGTTTGGAATCTGTGCAACTAACGGTCTCTGATGCCCAGACACTTCATGAAAAAGAATCAAATAATAAATATAGCCGCAAGCGGCAATCATCGGGGTCCAAGCACATGTGAAGAAATAACCAAAATAATCAGAATTGACAGAAATGATCCAGTGGATGCCAAATAAAACAAATTGATATATAAAAGCTGCTGAAAGCTGTTTGGTCGATGGCGGCCATGTTTTTCAAAATATGCGACTGTCCTCATAGACCTCGACACATTGGACAAATAAACTGCATGCAAAATTTCAAGGCGATCGGACCAATGGTTCCATAGTTAACCATTATAGCGCCACCAAGAGGCAGAGGTGCGCAATTTTTGTGTGTCCTCAGAATGATCTCATACGTGTACCAAATTTGGTGATCTCATTCCATTCAAGAGTTATAACAATTTTAGTAAAAGTGACCCCGCCTACTATGTACATTTCGGCATACTGTTTGACAATGCATCAATTTCAAAATTCCTTTGATAACTTTTCATATTGGGACACTGCTGAATCTATCTGCATTAGTTTGGTTCCGATCGGGCAAATGGCCTAGGACAAGTTCGTTTTGAATTTGTTTCAAACAATCCAAAATAGCGGGAAAATGAAGGGGCGGAGCAAAAATTTGTAGGTCGCAAAACCCTTGGTCATGACACAAGGAATCACAGGAAAAAATAATTTGTTTCTAGTCCATATGGCCCAGGAGTTATGGCCCAAATTGTGATTTTTGTTTGTTTTGTTCAGAATAGCACCACCTAGTGTCTGATGGATGTGTGTCTGTACGCCTCAGTAGTGGGGGGGAATTTGGAACTATCCTGCCAATTTTGGGGTCTCTACGGCCTATGGTCTCTGACACCCAGACACTTTTGTATTTTTTTGTATTTTTATTTTTTTACTAATAATAATGCCACCAAGAGGAGGACATGCACAATTATTTTTGTGTGTCCTTAGACTCCATACATATGTGTACCAAATTTGGTGACAAAATCTGATTCTGTTAAAGAGTTATAACCATTTTAGTAAAAATGTATAATGATGATAACTTTTCATAATGGAACTCTTTGTTTGAATTTTATTCAAACAATCCAAAATAGTGGGAAAACAATATGATGGAGCAAAAATTTGACGGTCGCAAAACCCTTTGGCAAGACGCAAGGAATCACAGGGAAAAATAATTTTGTTTCTAGTCCATACGGTTCAAGAAGAATGGTCCAAATTGTGATTTTTGTTTGACGCCTAGACACTTTTAGGGCAGAAAAAAAACATTTTGTACTATTATAACGCCATCAAGAGGTGGAAATGCACAATTGTTTTTGTGAGTCCTTAGACTCCATACACCTGTGAAGCAAATTTGGTGACAATATCTGATTCTTTTTTAAGAATTATAACCATTTAGTAAAATGGACACACCCACTACTGACGTTTTGGCATACCGTTTGACGATAAATCAGAATTTCAAAATTCCTTTAACTTTTCATATTGGGACAAAAAAATAATTTTGACAGAATAGATCCTGCCTTAACTAAATGTGTTGAAAATTGGGTACCAAAATTTTGAAGCTGTAAAAAGCACATAAAGGCAGCATAAAATTTATCAATACACCTCAAGTGGCTGAATCCATATCTTTTGAAGCAAAATGGTAGATGTCAATCTGTTCAAAAGTTATAACCGTTTTAGTAAAAGTGGCCACAGCCATTACGTACGTTTTGGCGTACCATTTGATGATAAAATGTAAAAATTCCTTTCTGGAATTATTTCTGCACTGGATGGGTTCCTAGGCAAATGGTCAAGGACTAGTTCAAATAACTGCTAAAAGTTTGTGTTAATGGCGGCTATATTTTTCAAGATATGCAACTGTACTCGTAGACCTTGATGTCACCTTCAACAAAGAAACTGCATGCAAAAGTCAATTGGACCAATGTTAGAGAAATTTTCAGTTTTTATATTATTATAGTGCCAACAAGAGGCAGAGGTGTGCCACTTTTTGTGTGTATCCTCAGAATGACCCCATAGATAAGTGTATCAAATTTGGTGATAATATCTCAATCCATTCAAAAGTTATAACTGTTTTAGTAAAAGTGGCCATGCCCACTATGTAAGTTTTGGCATATCGTTTGACGATGAGAAGTAAAAAATTCCTTTAACGTTTTACATTGGGACTCTGCTGAATCTTTCTGCAGTGGTTGGTTCCAGTCGGGCGAATAGCCTACACTAGTTTGAAAAAGACGTTTTTTTTTAATGAGCGTTTTCTTTCACACCAATGGTACTTGAGACTAAATTGTTCAGAATAAGGAGATCTACAGTATGGTATGAAAAAAGTGTTTCTTTGTGAAAAACAGTGGAATATACAACGATTTACATGTATGTAAAGCACCATAGTGCCTCCAGGAGGCCACTTTTTTTCACATTTTGCACATACCTCTTGGGCCAGGAGACAAATATGTTTACTATACTAAGTTTAGTTCCGATCTACCTTATTTAACTCTATATAAAAGCTGCTGAAAGCTGACTGGTCAATGGCGGCTATATTTATAAAAATATTCTCCAGACAGTTTCTTTTACAGTCAGACCCCCTGCCAGTCCAAAATAGGTGACCTGAAAGACAATATTGTCAGTTACAAATGGTACAGTGCCTATAAATTATAAAGTATTCATCTTCCTAAGAAGTTGTCATGTCTTACAACACAGAATCAAAGTAGATTAAATGTGGTTTTTATGAAAATATTTAACAGAAAAAATCCCTTAATATCAAAGTGAAAAGAGATGTCTACAAAGTTATCTAAATTAATGACATATAAAATACTAAATCAGGGCTCCAGACTGACTTGGATCTTTGAATCTCTTTAAGCAAAATGAAGGAATGTTTATTTAAGTCATTTCGTTCAATTTGAGCAGAATTAAATTAGAATGTTATATTTATAATAGCCGAATTCCCCCCGATACGTCTAAATAGGAGATACCAACCGGCTCTACCTTTGGAGAAGCATAACGGTAAAGCTGGATGACGTCATGTAAACCTGTCATATAATGGCACCAACGTCAGTGGACGGCCTTTAGAGTTTTAATTTGATCAAAAACATCGATTTTTAAATTTTCTTTACACAATATACAAAATGTATTATTAAATTGTAATGCTACACATTTGTTGATATAGGCTGGTGGTAATTTCAAAAATGAGTTTTACCTGTCGCAACATTCACTACACCACCTTGTGTTATTAAACAGCATTTTTATCGTTGCAAACTCTACATATAGTTCACTACAAAAGTATACTGTTTAGTGTAAAAAATGTTGAAGATTAGCAGACAGGCTGTCGATTCATGAAGTGATAAGCTTTTAAATTGGCTACCATAATTCTCAAGAGTATATATAACTTAATATCTGCCAACCCACGATTTTAGCTTCCTTATAAATAAACATTACGTCGATATTATATGTGTAGAATGGTTTATTAAAATGATGTTATATATTAGATTATCAAAGATATACTCACCGCGGTAGCAAGCTAGAAGTTTTTCTGCTGTTCTGGCGGTTAATTTAGCAGCTCCAAAAGCCCAAGTGTCGTCACTAGATGTCGCAGCTAGAACGCATGTCTTGAAACTCAGCAGAGATGGTGTTTTTTTATTATTATTTTTTTTATTCAAAACCAGTTCCCTTAACTACTTTAAGCTTGTTTGATTATATGAATTAAATCATTAATTACCAAATTTAGTTACATTTAATGGATTAAAGAAACAACCTCCATGATGAAATCACCAAAGTTAAGAAGAAAAAAAGAGAATGTGGAAAAAAGCTAAAAAAATAAAATAAATGATTAATAGGAATTAAAATAATAATGAAATACAATAAATAACATAAAGTTGACAAGGGCTTTACAACTGATCTTCCAAAGTATTTTTTTAAAAGATAAATCATTTTGCAATTAGTAATTCAGCCTAGTTAATTATGTGTGTGTGTGTACAGGTTTTGCTATACTTGTGAGGACCAAGTATTGAGAATCAACCTGTTCTGTGAGGACATTTCTGGTTGTGAGGACCTTTTGGGTGGTCCTCACAAGGGAAATGGCATATTAAATGATGTTTTTTTTTTTTTTTTTTAAATGTAAAATTGCAAAAAGGTTTCTGTGAGGGTTACGTTTAGGGGAAGGGTTAGGAGATAGAATCTATAGTTTGTACAGTATAAAAATCATTATGTCTATAGAGGGTCCTCACAATTAAAGCAAAACCAACATGTGTGTATGTGTGTGTTATGTTAAAAGATATTATGTTTAAGTTTAGGGGTCACTGCTACATAATTTTATGACAAAGTCAGACCAATTTGCCACATTGTTAAAAGGTGAACCACCTTGAAAAGACATCTCTACCCTACCCCGTGCCCCAGTCCTTGATCTGTCCACCCCCAGCACTCAACCTAAACTGGTCCGGGTCTGTATGGCCATATCTCACCCAAAATGAGGCAATCAATTATGGCCAGTAGTTGGGCCGAATGTGGCTAAATGTGCCATGTCTTAACCCAAATCGGGCCAAATCCACACATCCAAAGCCTAGCCAAATCTGGCAACCATTACTGGGCCAGAGCTGGCTCACTTTTGGTGAGCCGTTGCCAGAGCACAGCCGAGTGAGCCAACACCCAGGCGCAATTGGCCCGATTGCACTGGCTACCTGGGAAGTTTCTACTATGTTCTGGTGCAGAGATATATGTTTTGTTACTTGGTTGCTAAGGTAACCCCATCTGGTTGCTAGGCAGTTACCAAGGTGATATTCAAAAGGCTCCTTGCAACCCTGAGTCAAATGAATGAAATCAGAAGTTTCTACGATGTTCTGGAGAAGAGATATTTGATTTGTTACTTGGTTGCTAAGGTAACCCCATCTGGTTGCTAGGCAGTAACTAAGGTGATACTAAAAAGGCCCCTTGCTACACTGAGTTAAATGAACAAAACCGGAGGTCTCTACATTGTTCTGGTGCAGAGATATGTGATTTGTTACGTGGTTGCTATGCAGTTACCAAGGTGATACTAAAACAGCTCCTTGCTATCCTGAATTAAATGAACAAAACCGGAGGTCTCTACAATGTTCTGTTGAAGAGATATGTGATTTGTTACTTGGTTGCTAAGGTAACCCCATCTGGTTGCTAGGCAGTTACCAAGGTGATACTCAATAGGCTCCTTGCTACCCTGAGTCAAATGAAAGTAACTGTAAGTGTCTACAATATTCTGGTGCAGAGATATGTGATTTGTTACATGGTTGCTAGGGTAACCCCATCTGGTTGCTTGGCAGTTACCAAGGTAATACTCAAAAGGCTCCTTGCTATCCTGAGTCAAATGAATGAATTCAGAAATCTCTACAATGTTCTGGTAAAGAGATATGTGATTTGTTACTTGGTTACTAATGTAATTCCATCTGGTTGCTAGGCAGTTACCAAGGTGATACTGTATATACTCCTTGCTACCCTAAATCAAATGAACAAAACCGGAAGTCTGTATAATGTTCTGGTGCAGAGATATTTGATTTGTTACTTGGTTGCAAGGGTAATCCCATCTGGTTGCTAGTCAGTTACCAAGGTGATACTCAAAAGGCTCCTTGCTACCCTGAGACAAATGAATGAAACCGGAATTCGCTACGATGTTCTGGTGCAGAGATATGTGATTTTTTTTCTTGGTTGCTAGGGTAATCCCATCTGGTTGCTAGGCAGATACCAAGGTGATACTCAAAAGTCTCCTTGCTACCCTGAGTCTAATGAACGAAACCAGAAGTCTCATTCTGATCCTGAGATCCCCATCTAAGCATTCTGAATGGAAGTCAATGGGGTTTGGTTACAAGGGTGATCTAAATGGTTGCTAGGGCATGGCTAAGTTGTTTCCATGATGAATACTTGAAGAATGATTGCTCACCCAAGTAAAACAAAGCAACTGTCATTTCTCTAGGACATTCTGATCCAAATATATCACTCTCAGATTTTTGAATGGAAGTCAATGGGATTTGGTTGCTAGGGTGCTCTAAATGGTTGTTAGGGCATGGTTAAGTAGTTTCCATGATGATACCTGAAGTCTGATTGCTCACCCAAGTAAAAGAAGCCAACTGTCATTTCTCTAGGACATTCTGATCCAAATATATCACTCTCAGCCATTTTGAATGGAAGTCAATGGGGTTTGGTTGCTAGGGTGCTCTAAATGGTTTCTAGGGCATGGCTGAGTACTTTCTAAGATGATCATTAAGGGATGTAGAAATGATATGTGAGGAATCTGTTGTCACGGTCTCGGTGAGTCCGCTGGTTTGTTTTTGTTTGTCATCACGTTCTCTGTTGAATTCATGTGTCGCTGACTCACGTAATCTGTGTTGCTATGGAAGCCATGATTGTTTCCATAGTAACGCTGATCATGCCAGCTTGCTGCCAACAAGTGGCACCTGATCACCGTTAGTTCCCTGGCTATATCTACCTCCCTCATATCAACATGGAATTAGTGCACAATACAAAAGAGCACTTGAACAGACTACAAATACTTTTAATACCAATCCATGTGAACATGAGATGAATTCATACAAATAATACAAATATTCATGTATTAATATAAATAGCTAAATGGAAGTGCACGTTTTTTCCCCCAAATGTTTTTAAAATGAAAGAAACACGAGCACAGATTTTATGCATGTGCAGCTACAAAATAATGAACGAATCACTCTCTGAGACTACTTGTTTTTCCGAGTCATATAAAAGATTCGTTCAAAATTAATGAATCTTCATGAATGACCTGTCACTAGGAACACATTATAAATTCATATCACTTAAACGTGATGTAGTAATTTGACACTGATGGTACTCCACTACTTGTTGAAAAAGCTGCACAACTTTAAGAGTATAGACGTGTCAAACTACTACTGCACCCACAGTATTAACTTAACTGCTCCATATTCTTACCTGTTCTCTCACAAGTGATGGAGTTCCCATGAAGTCATGAATTGAAGACGATCCAACTTGAGAAACTGCCGCCAAATGTTTCGCCCCCTTCATGTGGCTCTTCAGTGGCCTTCCCCATACTTGACAGCCATAAGTCCTTTTTGCATAACTTACAACAAGCTCTGTGTACATTGCTCATGTCTGGCAAGAGCCAACCATAATAAAGTGTCAATGTCCAGCTATGCTGGATTGAATTTACACTGACCAGGTATGATAGTTATCTAAACCATGACCATTATTAAGGTTCAAATTAGCCGATTAACAAAACTGAGCACACAAACTCAACTGAATCTGAGCGTGAAAATGTCACTAAATTTATAAAATTCATCCATCGCAGTGGTAGTTGTAAAATGGTGAGGGAGGGGGATTCCACTGTTAACACTAATTCAAGGTAAAAGGCAGCTGTACTATCAGTCACACAGCCCTTCCAATCAAGGGCGGTTTGTGTCCTGCCTGCAGGGAATATGAACAATATTATATAATAAAGACTTTAATGACTTTTTTGTAATTTGTACAAATCACATACACATTCCATTTTTAATTTCAAGCACTTTTAAGCACTTTTCCACAAAACAAGCCAATTTTCCAGGTTTTCCAGATCTTAAATTTCGAAAAGCTAAACTCAAGCACTTTAAGGACCTTGTGCGAACCCTGTTATTACATTTCTTCATTAAGCAGATGCTTTTATCCAAGGCAACTGACAAAGCTATTCTTCCAAAGGAGAAATTAAGAATAAATAGCTGTAAATTTAATAATTTAATTGTCTGATTTACAAGGAGTGGCTGAATGGCAAAATATTTCAGTATTAACTGTTAGTACTCTTTGAAGACATTTCTTGTCGTGTGGCTCCCTCTGGTTGACAAAAAGTACAACAGCCTATTTATGTACAATAACAGCATTAGTACAGTTGTAAAAAAATACCTATTTCTTATGTTATAGCTCTGCCAAATTGATGAAAATTGGCATGTTACCTCAGAATGTTCTCAGAAAGTTTTGATAAGTTAGAATTTTTCGCTCACAAGATACAGGCCAATTAGTAATTACAGGCCACACTCAAAAACGTATTCGCTTATATCTTTAAAACTATTTGACACTTCAAAATTCTTTTGATATCTTTTTGTCAGGAGGGTCTGCAGATGATGTATACCAAGTTTTGTGCGAATTGGACAAACGGCCAAGGACGAGTTCGAAAAAGTAGGTTTTTCAAAAAAATCTAAATGGTAGAAATGATTTCATGTGGAAAGAAAAATCCTTGTGATCATATCCTTTAAGGTCACTAATGAATTTGGAGAAACAAAAAAATATATTCTAGCCTATACAGTTCTGAAGTTATTAGCAAAAATGAAAATAAGCTTATGATAATAATAATAATACGTTTAATTTATATAGCGCTTTTCCCGAGCACAAAGCACTTTACATGCAACAAAATACATAAATACATCAAAACAAAACACAAAAACAATAGTCCACACAAACATAAATCACTAAAACAATATAGTCTACAAAAGCACAACATAACAAGCCAGTAGTAAAATGTATAGTCCAAAGTGAAAATGTGGATGTGCACAAGTCTGATCAAAAAGTTCAAAAGAAATGTGCAGAGAGGGAAAAAAATGACATGACCAGAGTTGTCCCTCGTGGAGTGGATGGCACCAAGCAACCCGCGCCGACCCGCATCTCCCACGCCACAGAGCCAAGAAGAGTACAAACTCCAGGACACCAAATGGCGAATGGGAACACACAATGATGACAGGCACCATGCCGCAATATCTCTCTGTAACAAAGAACAGCCGCGCTGTAAATGCTGCCAGGTAGGCAGGTCGGTGGAATCAGGTAGACCGGGTAACACACTGTACCAGGCCGGTGAGCTGAGCAGCCTGCCCCCACACAACAGTGGGAACCACGAAAACTGGCGAAAGTCCGTTGGAATTAAATCCAAAAATGTCCATTTTATGGGTGTGTGAACGAAAGGGGAAAAAGTGCATTTAAGTAAATACAATGAGACAAAACAAAACTAAAGACAAACAAACAGCTCCAGAGTGAAGCGGCAGCCAAGCACAGCGTACTCACACCGGAAACACAATCTCATAAAATCATTATTATAGCGCCACCATGTGGCCGATTCTCACAAAATGTATTATACAGCTTCCTATAGAGACCCTCCTTGTGTATAATATGTTTCAGTGCTGAATTTGAATGGCTTCTGGCGGCCATTTTTGTTAATTTGTCGAATTGATTTTTTTAAGAATATGTTAGTATTTGAACCAAAGAAGATCCATATTTAATTTTAACATTGTCGCTCAAATGGCTGCAAAGTTATCACAGTTTTTTAGTTGTAGCACCCCCTAGTGGTGGAATTGTACAAAACTTTGCTGACATCTTTTAAATATCCTGTTGACTATGTGTCCCAAGATTGGTTACGTTTGGATTTTGCGTTGAGTATATATTGATCAATTACTCAAATTGCATTTAACCGAAGGAATTATATCGTTAATATCTTTGGAAAGATTTTATGTATCGAAATTATTTTGATACATTTTTGTCAGGGGGGTCTGCAGATGATGTATACCAAATTTCGTGCCGATCAGACTAAGGGTCTAGGAGGAGTTCGAAAAAGTAGATTTTTCAAAAAATTCAAAAAGGCAAAAAAGAAATTATAGACAGAAATAAAATAGGAGATATACATTTTGTAGGGCTTGACTCAAGGAATCAGAGGAAAAAAGAATTTTGATTCTAGCCCTTGGCCCAAAAGTTATTAACACAAATGCAAAGGTTCTTATTATAGCGCCACCTAGTGTCTGACAGATTGGTGTGTGGGTGCCTGAGTATGTGGGCGATTTGGAACCATCCTGCCAAGTTTGGAATCTCTATGATTTACGGTCTCTGGTGAAATTATCGAAACCATGAGCAGCATAGCTTTTTTAGAAATAGCATTATAATTTTTTATAAAAATTGTTTGTGTCTCTTCAGATCATGGTGCCAAAGACACATACCAAGTTTTATAAGGATACGCCAAGTCGTTCATAAAATACAGCATTTTATGTCTGAATTCAAAATGGCCAACGTCCAAAATGGCCGATATAGGAATTTTTCATATCGTTGGACTTGCTATACCCCACTGAATCTAATGAGACAAATTTGATGATTTTATGGCAAACTGTTCAGAGGGGGGACACGTGACCCCATGCAAGAAGCAGATGTGTGAGCGACTGGCTCAGCGCACTTTGCTAGTTTTTTAATTATTTTCATGTTATAATCCGGTGAGATTCAATACACCCAGTTACATATTTGCTCTTTGAGGTAACATGGCAAAGAAGTCAAAATCCTCAGACTCTGGAGACATTAAAAGACACTTAGATGTTCAAGCTGAGGCCTCTGACGGGACTGCGAGCCAGGGACTCGATTTGGATGGCGCGTCGGGAGAAGATATTCAGCGTCAACTGTCCAACATCTCGGTGATGCTGACAAAGGTTGTTGCTGACTTGGAGGAACTCACTGTAATACGTTGATTGATTATGGCGATGGAAACAAAATTCACAAGAGGTTGGTCACAAGAGTCGCAGATGTTGAGAAACGAATCGATTACCTGGAGTCATTGGAAAGGGAATTATCTGCAAATCCGCCCACATCCAAAACAGACTTGGAACACATTTTGGAGAAACTGGAATATTTCGAAAATATAAGCTGAAGGAATAACATATGAATTGTTGGAATTCCTGAGCATGAAGAAGGCAGAGATATGGTGAAATTCCTGGACGAGCTCTTCCCGAGTCTGCTCGCCATAACAGGCAATCAATTGAAAATCGAGCGAGCTCACAGAGTCCCGGCTCGCAGATCTGCTGAGGGAAACAGGCCCCGATCAATTCTGGCCAAATTTCTGAGATCATCCGATAAAGATCTCATGTCGGGCCAGGCGAGAAGCAAAGGAAAGCTTTCTTGGAGAGTCGCAATATTTTCTTGTTCCCGGACTTTGCGAGTTCAACAAGAGAGAAATGCGATCGGTTTAAGGAATGTAAGAAACTCTTACATCAATGGAAGATCGCTTTTGCACTGATGTTTCCGGCCAAACTGAGAATAGACACCAAGGACAGCAGTATTTACATGTCCCAAACAGGTACTCTTCTTTATAAATACATTACAAGTGGGTAAGCCATTTGATGTTTCTTATATTAGTGGACTGACTCGCTGTTCAGTGACTCGATTGTCTGAGGAAGCTGGGCACCATTTTTTTTTTTTTTTTTTTTGCATTGGCTCCGCCTAGCGGCTGGAGTTTGTTTTGTGGCATTGATGGAAGATCGCATTTACACTGAAGTTCCCGGCCAGATTGAGAATGAACACTATGGATAACCGCAAAATATCTACATGCTCACATAATGGACATCTTTTATAAAGTTGACGGGCTGAGTAAGTCATGATGTACTTTTTTATGCGGCCTCCGAGTGAGTTTGGCTCTTGATCATCCGAGGAACTGGGATGCCTGTGTTGTTTCTTTTCATGCTGGTTTCGCCTGGTGGCTGGAGTTTGTTTTTGTGGAGTATTTTTAAGGGGCATTAGAATGATTACGTCATCTGCTGCACTCATAACAGCCAGCTCACTGAACAATTGTTTGTCTGTCCAAGGAAACTGAACGGCTTTATATCAGTTGCAAACCGCTGGCACCCCTCATGATATAATATTGGGAGGAGATTTTAATCTGTTGATGGATTCAGTCTTTGATCATAGTGAAGCAAAAGTGTGTAAGCCCCCTAGAGCAACATTGACGCTTCACAGGATGTGTAAAAATCTTGGTCTTGCAGATATTTGGAGACTTTTCTATACATTTTTTTTTATCAGTCCATAAGATTTATTCTAGAATAGATTTTTTTTATTATATCTAAGTCCCTCATTTCATCTGTTGTTGACTGCTCAATTGGAAATATCTTGGTCTCAGATCAGGCCCTGGTGAGTTTAGAGGTGTTGCCACATACGGAGAAAAATAAATCATATAGTTGGCGCCTTAATGTATCCCTTTTGCAAAATCCTGATTTCCAACAAATGTTAAAGACTGAAATCAGTGTTTATATGGAGACCAACTGGTCCTCCGTATCCTCTGTGGGTGTGGCTTGGGAAGCACTTAAGGCAGTTCTTAGGGGTTGGATCATACAGTATACCTCATTCACCAAAAAATCCAAAGCACGAGAACTCGTGGAGTTGGAAGGGAATATTAAAAGTGCAGAGGCAGAGCTGAAGCGCCAAATATCGTCTGATGGCCTCAGAGAATTGACCCATTTGAAATACAGATATAATACTGTTTTGTCATGCAAAGTGGAATTTTGGTTATTCAGGGCAAGACAGTCATACTTTGAGTCGATATATATAAAGCAGAGAGAGTCTTTTTCTACCATTCCCTCAGTGAAATCTGCTGGTGGTGAAATATTTACCTCGGCCATTGATATTAATAATGCTTTTAAAGAATTCTATCTTGATCTTTATAGTTCTATGTCTTTGGGAAGATCTTAGAAATTTTGTGGAACCATTAGATCTCCCTAAACTGATGACTGAGCAAAGAAATTCTCTTGATTCTAAGGCAAACTTGGAGGAGCTTGACGAGGTAATTAAGGCCTTGCCTACAGGCAAGGCTCTGGGGCCAGATGGCTTTGCCACTGAATTTTTTAGATCTCATGCTACAGAACTGGCTCCACTTTTGTTAGAAGTTTATACAGAATCATTAAAGAATGGAAAGCTTCCGCCAACCATGACACAAGCCTGGATCAGTCTGATTCTTAAAAAAGACAAAGATCCAAGCGAGTGTAAGAGTTACAGTCCAATTTCCCTGATCCAGCTAGATGTAAAAATTTTGGCAAAAATTCTGGCTAACCGATTAAGTTATGACATCTCTTATACATATAGATCAGGTGGGGTTTATTAGGGGCTGCAGCTCTTCTGACAACATTAGGCGTTTCATTAATATCATGTGGTCAGTGGCGATTGATCAGACTCTGGTCGCTGCCATCTCATTTGACGCAGAAAAGGCATTTGATAAGGTAGAATGGGATTATCTTTTTAAGATTTTGGAAATATATGGGTTCGAAAATACGTTTATTGGATGGATTAAGTTATTTTATAGACACCCTGTAGCGGCGGAACAAACAAATGGATTAATTTCAGATTATTTTACCCTGAATAGGGGCACTCGAAAGGGTTGCCCTCTTTCCCCATTATTGTTCTGTCTTGCCCTGGAAACTTTAGCAGCCGTGATAAGAAAGGAGGATGATTTTCCAGGGGTGACGGCGAGAGGTGTGGCACATAAGCTTCTGCTTTACGCAGATGATATTTTGTTATTAGTTTCCGACCCCACTAGATCTATGCCTTGCCCCCACAGAATTATCAATTCCTTTTCAAAATTTTCGGGATACAGAGTTAATTGGTCTAAATCCGAAGCTTTAGCTCTGACTGCGTACTGCCCAGTAATGGCTTTTCAACTGGGTGCCTTTCAACCGGGTGCTTTTCAATGGCCCAAACAGGGCATTAAGTATTTGGGTATTTTATTCCCAGCAAATGTATGTGATTTAGTTAGAGTTCATTTTGATCTTTTAATAAAAAGGTTTTCGAGCAATGTGGGTAGGTGGGCTTCATTACATTTATCGATGATTGGGAAGGTTAATGTTATTAAAATGAATTGTATTCCAAAATTCAACTACCTGCTACAATCTCTCCCTGTAGATGTCCCTCTCTCTTATTTCAAGCAATTTGATAGCATAGCAAAGTCCTTCATTTGGAATGGAAAGCGTCCCAGGTTACATTTTAACAAGTTACATAGGCCGATTGACAAAGGTGGGCTAGGCCTACCTAAGATTTTGTTTTATTATTACGCATTCGGTCTCAGACATTTGGCTCATTGGTCGCTTCCACCTGAGAGAGCCCCTCCCTGGTTTTTTATTGAAAAGGAAGTTCTTGACCCTATCTCGCCACTGCAAAGCCCTTCTATCAAACTAATTGGAGAAGTCACACCCCGTTATCTCACATTTACACTCGATATGGACAAAGGTGTCCAGAGTGTTTAACTCAGATATTTATTTAAACATAGCCTTGAGCATATGGCTGAACACTAAACTATGTATTAATAAGTCCCCTTTCTGTTGGTCAGATTGGATTGTGAGGGGGGTTAATACACTTGGTGACCTACACTACCAGTCAAATGTTTTGAAACACTTACTCATTCTTTATTATAATTTCTTTCACATTAATAGTAAAGTCATTAAAACTATGGAATAACATAAATGGAACTATGGGAATTATGTTGTGACTAAACAAAATCCAAAATAAATCAAAACTGTGTTATATTTTAACATCTTCAAAGTAGTCACCCTTTGTCTAGAATTTTCAGAAATGTACTCTTGACATTTTCTCAACCAACTTCTTGAGGTATCACCCTGGGATGCTTTTTAAACAGACAGAGTTTCAATCTATATGCTGGGCACTTATTGGCTGCTTTTCTTTATTATTTGGTCCAAGTCATCAATTTCAAAAACTTTTTTTTTAATTAAATTTTAGATTTATAATGAAATAAATTAATATGGTGGCACCATTATATTTTTGTCTACAAAACTAATATCAAACATTTAAGCATACTCCTTCAGATCAAAATTAAAGATCATGGGAAACATTTCGTTCAAGTGTTTCAAAACTTTTGACCGGTAGTGTATATGAGAGTGGAGGATTGAGATCTTTTGAAAATTTGATTCAACATTTTGGGATTCCCAGATCTCAATTTTATAAGTATTTTCAGCTGTGCCACTTGCTCTGCACTGTTTTTGGGAGTAGCACACACCCCCCTAGAGCAGCAGATACTCTGAGAGTGGTGATTGCTGCTTTGGGGAAGGGTCATGAGGCATCAGTGTATTTAATCCTTGCTAATTCAGAGTCTGGGGGACGGAGCTTTAAATTCTCTCAAAAGATTATGAGAGGAAGATTTAAATTTGTTATTGGAGGAGGGAGTGTGGGCTAGGATTCTAAAAAATGTCAAGTCTGCATCTAGAGATGCAAGGGTTCGCCTTATGCAATTTAAGATTTTATTGGACCCCCTCTAGATTGTATAAGCTTGGTCTTAAGGACACACCCATCTGCTGGCAATGCCATTCTGAAGATGGAGACACCACCCATGTTTTTTGGGGGTGTCGTAAGATCCAAGAATTTTGGCTGAAGGTGCAAAGTTTTGTGTGTGATGTGTTGGGCACTCAGGTCTCGTTCTGTCCCAGACTCTGTATTTCGGAAGATGGGGAGGTCATGGATTTGGAGGATAAATACATGAAGGACTGGGTTTTGACCAGTGTGATGATTGGTAGGCAGGTTATTTTGAGGAGTTGGAAGTCGGATGGAGCACCCTTGTTCCCTGAGTGGTGCACGGAGATGGGGAGGGTGGCTGCCTTTTGGGAGGGGTCGAGCATAAGGATGGGAGTTAGGGATACTTACAATAAGAAATGGGACAATTACTTAGCATTTTGGGGGGAATCTCAAGGAGGGGCGGTGGAGGGAGTAATTTAGAGTTTAGATTTTTTTTTTTATTATACTTGATTATAGTGTTTTATTTTTATTTTATTTTTTTGTTGTTTTAGTTTTGTGTTTTTTTTGTGTGTGTGTCTATATTCTATTGACCACAGGGGTGTTCGTGGGGGGGTTAGGGTGGGGTGGGAGTTTGGTAGGGGGAGGGGATATAGTGGGGGTTTAATGTTTAAAATGATTGATTCAATATATATATATGTTGTTGTTTTTTTTGTGTTAATTTATGAATCAATAAAAATGTTAATAACAAACTGTTCAGAAATTATTAGCAAAAATGTGCTTTTTTCATATCTCGTGACCACTAGGTGGGACTGTTCCGAAACTGAGCAGGCACCCTCAAGTCATGGTGCCTATGACAAATAATAAGTTTGGTTTGAATATGCTAAAGCATTACAGAGATATACTCTCACATCCATTTTGGCCTGCTCTTCATCGAATTAGTTGAAACGCCATTTGAAAACGGTATGGTTTATAAAAATTCTATGAATAACATTTTGTCGAGATTGCATCTAGATGATGCAGGACAATTTTCATGCAAATCAGACAAACGGCCTAGGACGAGTTCCATAAAGTAGGTTTTTCAGAAAATTCAAAATGGCCGACGTCCAAAATGGCCGACATAGGAATTTTTCATATCGTCGGACTCGCTATACCCCACTGAATCTAATGAGACCAATTAATGATTTTATGACAAACTGTTCAGAAGTTATAAGCGAAAATGTGCGCTTTTCTTATTTCTTGACCAGTAAGGGGCAGTGCACCAAAACGCTGCCGGTATCCTCAGGGCCTAATGATGATGACACATACCAAGTTTCGTCCCAATCCCTCAAAGTGTTGCGGAGACACAGCCTCAATTTCAATTTTGCATGTTCTTCGTCGAATTCGTTGAAGCGCCATTCGAAAACTGTATAGTTTATCAAAATTCTGTGAATAACTTTTTGTCGTGAGTGGGTCTAGATGATGCAGACCGATTTTTGTGCAAATCGGACAAGAGGCCTAGGAGGAGTTCGAAAAAGTAGGTTTTACAGAAAATTCAAAATGGCGGAAATATTTTCATGACGGAAAATGACATTATAGTGTGTAATAGAATTGTCTTGAGCCAAGGAATTTAATTTTGTTTCTATGACTCACGGATCAAAAGTTATTAACATAAACGTGAGTGCAAAATTGGGTAGTTGGTGGCGCTAGAGGGTTTGAGGTAGAGACTCCAAATTTGCTGTGGTAACACATCAGACTGTCCTCTATCTGTGTGCCAAATTTCATAACTTTCCCGCAAGCGGTTCTATGGGCTGCCATAGACTCAAGAGCGGAAGAGAAGAAGAATAAGATGAAAACAATAGGGGTCTTTCACCCCTTCGGGGCTTGACTACTAATAAATATAGCTGCAAGCAGCGATACCGGGGTCAAGCCAATTATCGGCACCATGAGCAGCAAAAGAAGCTTTGTGACATGTTTTTGGTTAGAGTCCGATGAACAGTGTGTGAGTTAGAAAAAGTAAACTTTAAAAGTAAACCCTTCGGGGCTTGACCCCTAATAAGATGAAAAATAATAAGAAAATCAGAACAAATACAATAGGGTTCCTGCACCTTCGGTGCTTGGACCCCTAATAAGAAAAAATATAGCTGCAAGTGGCAATCATCGGGGTCCAAGCACATGTGAAGAAATAACCAAAATAATCAGAACTGACAGAAATGATCCAGTGGATGCCAAATAATAAAAAATAATAAAAAATTGACTATATAAAAGCTGCTGAAATCTGATTGGTCGATGGCGGCCATGTTTTTCAAAATATGCGACTGTCCTCATACACCTTGCATGCAAAATTTCAAGTCGATTGGACGAACGATTCCATAATTAGAGCCATTTTTTGTTTTTTTATAATTATAGCACCACCAAGTGGCAAAGGTGTGCACAATTTTGTGTGTCCTCAGAATGAGCCCATACATAAGTGTACCAAATTTGATGATAATATCTCATTCCATTCAAGAGTTATAACGGTATTAGTAAAAGTGGCCCTGCCCACTATTTACATTTTGGCATAATGTTTGACGATGAATCATTTTCAAAATTCCTTTGATAACTTTTCATATTGGGACACGGTTGAATCTATCTGCATTGGTTTTGTTCCGATTGGGCGAATGGCCTAGGACGAGTTCGTTTTGAATTTTTTTTAAACAATCCAAAATAGCGGGAAAACAAAGGGGCAGAGCAAAAATTTGACTGTTGCAAAACCCTTCATCATTACGGCCCAAGAGTTATGGCCCAAATTGTGATTTTAGTTTGTTTTGTTCACAATAGCGCCACCTAGTGTCTGACGGATGTACATCTGTATGCCTGAGTAGTGGGAGGGATTTGGAACCAATTTTGGGGTCTCTGCAACCTACGATCTCTGATGCTCAGACACTTTTAGGGCAGAAAAAAATATATTTTTTACTATTATAATGCCACCAAGATGTGGAGATGCACAGTTGTTTTTGTGTGTCCTTAGAATGACTCTATACATATATGTACCAAATTTGGTGACAATATATGATTCTGTTAAAGAGTTATAACCATTTTAGTAAAAGTGTCCACACCCATTACGAACGTTTTGGTAAACCATTTGACGATAAATTAAAATTCCTTTGATAATTTTCATTTTGGAACGCCAGAGAATCTTTCTGCACTGGTTTGCTTCCAATCAGGTGAACAGCCTAGGACTAGTTCGAAAAAGTAATCTTTTAAAATAATCTAAAGTATTTTCTGAACGTTTTGTTTCAAACCAATGGTACTTAAGGCAAAGTTGTTCAGAATGAGGAGGTTTACAGCATGGTATGAATAACGTGTTTCTTTTTGAAACAGAGCGGAATATACAACAATTTACATGCATGTGAAATGCCATAGCGCCTTTAACGCATTTTAGATTGGCGGTGGCCAATATTTTTTCACATTTTGCACAGACCTCTTGGGCCAAGAGACAAATTGACCCTCCAGGTTTCATTCCGATCGGCCTTATTTAACCCTATATAAAAGCTGTTGAAAGCTGATTGGTCGATGGCGGCCATGTTTTTAAAGATATGCGACTGTCCTCATAGACCTTGATGGCACCTTGGACAAAGACACTGTATGCAAAATTTCAAGTTGATCGGACCAATGGTTCCATAGTTAGAGCCATTTTTGTTTTTAATTATGACAGTGCCACCAAGAGGCAGAGGTGCACAATTTTTTGTGTGAGTCATCAGAATGACCTCATACATGAGTGTACCAAATTCCATTCAAGAGCTAAAACCATTTTAGTAAAAGTGGCCCCACCCACTATGTACATTTTGGCATACTGTTTGACAATGAATCAATTTCAAAATTCCTTTGATAACTTTTCATATTGGGACACTGCTGAATCTATCTGCTTTGGTTTGGTTCCGATCGGGCGAATGGCCTAGGATGAGATCGTTTTGAATTTTTTTTCAAACAATCCAAAATAGCGGGCAAACGAAGGGCTGGAGCAAACATTTGAATATATATATATATATATATTATATATAAAACAATACTGTCTTTCTGGAAAGATCTCACCAGTGAGTGAAAGTCTGAGAGCAATATTCCATATATTCCTCTGGATCATTGTGAGTTACAATGCTATGTTGGATCTCAACATGAACGTTAATCCACTGAACAAGTATAATCCAAGGGGAAGACAGTTGTTAGAAACAAAGAGTGAGTTGCTATTAATGTCTGCTTTTGCCAAGAACACTGTTAATAGCCACATTATACCGTCCAGATAACATGAAGAGATGATGCCATCGGGCAAGTACGGAGTCTTTGTAAGGACATAATTCAAACGACAGGTACTATACATAGTGGCTGCATCTAAAACCTTAGGCAGCTACCTTGTTGCCTCACTGCCCTGTCAGTCAGTGACTTCACAGGCAGCGTTTTGTGTATGAAGGTACCTCATAAGGAAACTGCTTTCGGACAGGCTTCAAAGGCACCATAACATCACGTCTAATGATTTAAAACAAATTCAAGTGAGCTTTAAACAAAACCAAGCGAATATTTAGTGAATACAATGCTTATTTCTTGGTGGAAATTTAGTCATTAGATTGAAAAAAAAAAATTAAAAAGAACATTTATTAATGAAATGACTCTTTTCAACTGCTCCTTCAGATGGCATTTTAGTTTTTTCCACCAACCGCCAACCTGCGCGCACTGGATTGTGGGATATCATAGGCAGTGAAGGATGCGTCTACGCTGCCTTCAAAAATAGGCCAGATTAAGGTATCTCAGGAGTCAGGATGTGTTTCAAACATTGGATTCGGATGTGCCTTGATGTCTTCCTACCTTAGAATTCAGCCTCCGAAGGCAGCATTTTACAGTTTTCGGACGCAGCCATATAGAAATGAGGCAAGACAAAAATAATATAATTCCAGACATATGTAAACATATCCCTAAAACAATCTGACATTTAATCAAGTCTGGCAACTTGAAAAATATGTTTTCAATATTTTTAGGATAAGTACAAATTAAGGTGACATTTGATTATCTATAATCATTTTGGAAATCACAGATTTATTAGCAAACTAATATTATAAAAGTCAGAAGATATTTTCAGTTGGTTCAAGTGTACCACATTTCTTCAAATAAATGTATATGCATTCATCCACTCATGAAAGCCTTAGACTTAAAAGGATTTCTTATCATGTGTTATTACTATACTATTAAAAAATAGTATTACCGCTTTCATTGGTCATTTGAAATGGCTGATTATTTAAAATTAGCTGTTAGATCATAAATCCATGAAATTTAGTATGATTCTCAGAATGTCCTGTTTTCTATATTTACACAGTTTTGTGAAGTTTGGCCTTTGTGCACACAAGATACAGGAATATTAGTCATAATGGGCCACACTAGTCAAATATATCGGATTGTATCTTCTAGACGATTTAATGGATCATAATTCTTGCTACCCTGAGTCAACTGAATGAAGCTGGAAGCCTCTACGATGTTCTGGTGTAGAGATATGTGATTTGTTACTTTGTTGCTAGGGTAAGCCCATATGGTTGCTACGCAGTTACCAAGGTGATACTCAAAAGGCTCCTTGCTACCCTGAGTCAAATGAACGAAGCCAGAAGTCTCTACGATGTTCTGGTGCAGAGATATGTGATTTGTTAATTGGTTGCTGAGGTAACCCCATTTGGTTGCTAGGCAGTTACCAAGGTGATACTCAAAAGGCTCCTTGCTACCCTGAGTCAAATTAACAAAACCAGATGTCTCTACGATGTTCTGTTGCAGATTTATGTTATTTGTTATCTGGTTGCTAGTGTTGTGGAGCGTGGAAAACTTTTCTTCCCTCTCTGTAATAAAACTCTCGAAACAAAAACAACAAAACCCAAGATGTCAGCTGAGATCTGACTCTCTCGGTCAAAACCCTCAGTCTTCATACAGTTTGTTATCTAACATTACCTCATATCTACGCCCTCTTAATATTTTTTGTATCCAATGGATACAAAGTCCACACTTCTAGTAACCTCATATGCCCTATCCTGGGTCACACACAAAGTCCAGGCTATTCTATATTAGTACTTTTCTACATTTGATATATAAAAATCTACTATATATTCCCTCCTTTGAGACTTATAAAAAGTCTCACCTTCTATCGCCCTTTCCCAGAGTGCAACCTCACAAGCCAGTCTCCTTCATTTCTTCCAAGTGACCAATATAAGTCACACATTCCTCTAACAATGCCTGCTCTTATGGAGCTGCACTCCGAAGACCAAACATCTCCCTCCACATTTGACTAGAAGGAAGTAAAAGATCTCATCGCTCCCTAGCTAAGTTATTTTCCGGAGGGTATCAGTAATCAAATTCTTGTATAAAGCATGTGCATGCAAAGGTGGCCTTGCGTTATGTAGAGTACATCAGTGATTAGACTTATTTCAGCAGGTTAACATACTATAGTGATTAGACAATATCAGTAGATCATTCAGCATATGATACGTCCCATGGTGCCAGAGGAACTCGCAGACATTTCCAGTAGCCTGGAGCGCTATCTGGTGGTGTTGGAGCAGACAGCGGGTTTTTAAACCACCAGTAGAGTCTTGCTCTTGCTGCTAAGCACTGAGGTGCTCGTCGATCCTGTCTTTGTGATGTTTAATTCTCTGGACCTCCAGTTGCACTTTCAGTGTTTTTAGAGTTCATAAATGCACATTCTATAGTAATTTACTTGGTTAATAGTACCTTCAGAGATGATTCGAACAATAAATGATACGTTTAAAGTACATATAGTGCATATAATCATAGTACACCTTCTTTCATTTTTAATTATGGTTATATTACCTAGTTACATTACCTCATAACACAGATAATGATCTGCTTCAGACCTTCATCATTCCCTTTCATTCACATGGTTTGATTAAACAACAAACATCATTTAAAAGAAAATAACTACTTCAGGAAGGGGTATATGCCAAAATAATAAACATAATACCCTCTATCTTCCTGCCTACTCTACTTATAAAATAAAATACAATGACTATACTGACTCCCTTACTATCCAAAAACAAGAGAAAATTGAAAATAAAGAGTCAAAACAAAAGTCTCCCCTTCCCTACCATTCTTGTGTCATTCCAGGGGTTTTACTAGAATTCATCCAGCTAATCCAGTCCAGGGCCTATGGTGAACCCTATATCAACTCCAGATGGTTTTACCGACACATCTGTTTAGCTGCAAAAGTGGCCATCATTGATCTGAAGAGAGGCACAACAAAACAACACCACAAAAATAGCAATAGCTATGGCAATTATTATTCCTACTTTAGTAAGCCATTATACCCAGGATCCAAATAGGTTGTCAAACCAATTTCTAACCATGCCATTTTACTTGTAGGTTCTAGTTGTTCTCCTAAGGCCTTCAATGCATCATCAATGTAATTAATGAATCTTTGCTGATTGTAGTAAATGTAATTAATCCATTCTGTATTCTTATTAACCAGTATCCATGCAAACATAGACTCATAGCCTGATTTTGCTTCATCTCTAGCTTTAAATTTATGAGGTATTCCTCTTGGTTGACAAATTGCATCTATTATTATATTAGGGTCAGGCTGATATGCTCTTTTCACTCTATGTTTGTTTTGAACAGTTTTTCTAGATGCAGTCAGGATTTCAGAGTCTTCCGGGCCCCATGTTAACATATTTACTTCTTGTGCTAGTCTTACTCTGGTGCATATTCCCTTCCAATTCTCTGGTAATGTAGCCTGCAATTTTTTCCCACCACAAATCCAAAAATAATCTGCTAAGGCTGCTGTTTGTTCAGCATACAGGTCTATCACGGGAGGCACTACATTGTGGTCCACATCTCCTGCATACCCTCTTTGCCAGGTTTCATTTGTTGTTCCATTTGTGCATCTTGGACATCCTGTTATTATTGTTCCCTGTAGTGTAACTTTTGCAAATATTGTATTATAGATTATTGTTGTTGGGTCATACAGTTTTTCATCCAAATGCCAGGTTACAGTACAGTTGCCTCTAAATCTTTCCTCATTGACCTGTCTTTCTGATTTATTAAAACACTCATATTTAAGTCCAGGGTCTATTACATATGCTAAAGGTTTTTCTCTTTTTCTTGCAGTCACTTGGACATTTTACATTCATCTCCCCACCCATTTGTTGGGGGTTGGGCACTACCATAAATTCTTTCAAAGGAGATGGTGAACATAACAGGCAGTTAGACATTCCTGATTGTTGTGCTGTGTAGTCTGCCATTTGAACCAATCATTATGATGTGCACTTTCTAATAATTCCTCTCTTTTCAATATCAGGTCAATTTCATAATCTGTGTCATTATTATTAGGCGTTGCTACTATCTTCATTGGAGGAATCAAATTATAATAATAATTATAATAATATAATTTTATAATTATAAATTATAAAATTATATTATTATTATTATTATTATAATTATAAAATTATATAATTAATTCCTCCCAATTTGGTCTTTCTGTCCATCCAGGGTAATTGTCGTTGTATTGCATTGGACCATTCACATTGATCAGTGTCATCTGTTTCGTTATAGCTCAGATCAAGAATGATTTGATCAATGGTAACACACAACAGAATATTATTTCTCCCACAAGAATTGTTGTTTTATTTGTTTATATATTTGGATCCCCATTAGCTATACCAAAGAGCACCGCTAGTCTACCTGGGGTCCACACAACACTTAAAAACACACATTATTTATTAACATATACACAGAAACATTAAAAATACCCTCAATAACAAATCATGGTCCAAAAACAACACACTTAACATATATATTCAACATTACAACCATCTGTGAACGACCAAAAAAAAAATTATTATACCAATTTTAGCCAACCATGCACCTTATTCTTATTATTTCTTAAACAGTTCCATTTAGATTGTTATAAACAAACAAGACAAGCAATCTTAATCTTTAGTCACCACCATGTTTTTTTCCATTCTTCATTACTATTAAAATGTACATGAGTTCAATAAAAGCATAAGTAAAAGTAATAAATCATCTTCAAATCTAAATTAATTACAGTTGAAGTCAGAAGTTTACATACACTTAGATTGAAGTCATTAAAACTCATTTTTAACCACTCCACAGATATCATATTAGCAAACTATAGTTTTGGCAAGTTGTTTAGGACATCTACTTTGTGCATGACATAAGTAATTTTTCCAACAATTGTTTACAGACAGATTGTTTCACTTTTAATTGACTATATCACAATTCCAGTGGATCAGAAGTTTGCATACACCAAGTTAACCGTGCCTTTAAGCACCTTGGAAAATTCCAGAAAATGATGTCAAGCCTATAGACAATTAGCCAATTAGCTTTTGATAGGAGGTGTACTGAATTGGAGGTGTACCTGTGGATGTATTTTAAGGCATACCTTCAAAGTCAGTGCCTCTTTGCTTGACATCATGGTAAAATCAAAAGAAATCAGCCAAGACCTCAGAAAAAAAACTGTGGACCTCCACAAATCTGGTTCATCCTTGGGAGCAATTTCCAAATGCCTGAAGGTACCACGTTCATCTGTACAAACAGCAGTACGCAAGTATAAACACCATGGGACCATGCAGCCATCATACTGCTCAGGAAGGAGACGCATTCTGTCACCTAGAGATGAATGTGGTTTGGTGCAAAAAGTGGATCTTACTCTATGTTCTCTGGTCTAATGAAACAAAAATTTAACTGTTTGATCATAATGACCATCGTTATGTTTGGAGGAAAAAGGGTGAGGCTTGCAAGCCAAAGAACACCATCCCAACCATGAAGCATGGAGGTGGCAGCATCATGTTGTGGGGGTGCTTTGCTGCAGGAGGGACTGGTGCACTTCACAAAATCGATGGCATCATGAGGAAGGAAAATTATGTGGATATCTTGAAGCAACATCTCAAGACATCAGCCAGGAAGTTAAAGCTTGGTCGCAAATGGGTCTTTCAAATGGACAATAAACCCAAGTATACCTCCAAAGCTGTGGCAAAATGGCTTAAGGACAACAAAGTCAAGGAAATTGAAGTGGCCATCACAAAGCCCTAATCTCTATCAGATAGAAAATGTGTGGGCAGATCTGAAAAAGCGTGTGTGAGCAAGGAGGCCTACAAACCTGACTCAGTTACACCAGTTCTGTCTGGAGGAATGAGCCAAAATTACAGCAACTTATTGTGAGAAGCTTGTGGAAGGCTACCCAAAATGTTTGACCCAAGCTAAACAATTTAAAGGCAATGCTACCAAATACTAACAAAGTGTATGTAAACTTCTGACCCACTGGGAATGTAATGAAAGAAATAAAAGCTGAAATAAATCATTCTCTCTAATATTATTCTGACATTTCACATTCTTTAAATAAATTAGTGATCCTAACTGACCTAAGACAGGGAATGTTTTCTACGATTAAATGTCAGGAATTGTGAAAAACTGTGTTTAAATGTATTTGGCTAATGTGTATGTAAACTTCTGACTTCAACTATATCATACAAACATTCCCAGGTTTGTTTAATATTTCTTTAAAAAGTCAGGCACTCCCTTGTCTGCAATGGCTCTCAAAACTTTACCCCCAAAACCAATCTATAAATAATCTTCTACACAGGGTATGATCCCCTGATGGCACAATGACAGAATACTTGGTATTTAACACTGTGATAAGTTGTTTTAGTAAAGCGGTTATTAAAATGCAGTTGGGTTGAGTGGAACTCACAATTTTTGGGCAGGTTTCTTCTAGACCTCCCTTTTGATGCTTCTGACCTAAGAGCATTCATCCACTTCCTTAAACCCATATCAAACCTTCTTGGGCAGGCTTCCAGGGCGGTGATGCCCTGCCTTAGGTTGCCCCCCTTTTTTACATTGGAGAGTCTTACCTGTCATTGGGTCATCACCTCTTACCACTGGTCTCGATATCGCTCAGTCCTATTGGCCAATCCTTAATAATTTGTTATAAGTAGACAGATATTTTCTTTTCAGGGAGTATCACCTGAGAACCGTCACAGCCAATGGAACCATCTACAACTGCTTAAATATGGAGATAATTCAAAACATGGTTAAATTAAAAAAAGCATTATTTAAAATTCATCAATCTATTAAAATTGTCCAAATTAAAAGTGAAATAACAATGCTAAAATTGAACTCTTCTACAGATCACTAATTTCCATTCAGGTTGTATTTCTGCTACTTTAGCAACCATCACAAAAGACCATGTATCATGGTGGGGACTAACATCAGAACAAAACAAAATAAAGGTAGCCTCTGTCAAGCTTCTAGGAAGCTTAATTTAAAAACATCACCTTAATTCAATAATAGTCTCTAGATTGTTTTAAACCTATATTAAGTGTGTCAGATCAACTTTCAACTGAATCTCTTGTCTTTAGAATATGCCCTTAACTTTAGATTGCCCTCTGAATATATCAAATCTTTAATCATGATGAGGAAAGCTGTTTGAACCTCTCCTTCATATCACTGTATCTAACTATTGTCAAATCACATCATTTTCCATATAAAAATAAAATAAAATAAAAATAAAATAAAATAAAACAACTTAGAGATGTGCCTTTAAAATCTGCTCTTGTGTTTCTGTTTCAAGCAGACACTTATCAAACTTAGCCTGAGAGTGAGAGAGTGTAATGCAGGGGAGAGATTACTCTCTGGAAAATGTGGGGGAGTAACCAATCCAATAGGTAACTCTGACTTTGCCATCAAGTTTGTAATATTTATTTCTTCAAATCAATAAATCAGTGGTTAGCTGCTGGATTTAAATTTAGCTTAGTTTGCTTAGTTCTTCCTCCTTATTGGGAGGAAGTACTAAGCAAAACTACTAAGTATAACTTTATTTTCCATTTTATCTGGCATGATTGGTCACAGATCAAACCCAAGGAAAAAGCATCACAATGTTGGCAATGCTGCCACACATAAAAATCTGAAACCAGGTATTAAGAACTCAACTCAGCGGATTGGAACTGCAGAGAGCATGAAATGATCCAAATCATTTTAAAATGTATTTTCCTTTCATTTTAGTCTCAAAGGCAGCTTCTCAGGGTACCCACGATCAACCAATGCCTACACTGTATATATAAACCAAAAAAACAAAAAGAAAAGAAAAATATCTAAACTAAAAGAATCTGCTATCTATCTTTTCTAAATTCGGGGCGCCCCTGTCTGAGTGGAGACACAGAGAGAGACGAGTTTTCCCATTCAAAGTGAGTTTTCCCGCTCACTCTGCCTACAGAGCAGCGTCTCACTCAATCTCTCCATCAGACAGTCCCTAACAAAATAATAAACTCTACCTATCTTAATTTTGTTGGTTGATCAAGTTTACACCAATAAAGCTGCAACTCACGTGTAAATTTGCTCTCCAGACATACTTAAACACATAGAAAATCAAAAACAAAACATATAATCATGGGTTCTTACATTTAAATATCAAGACTTTACAGTGTTTAATTTAATATTGTTCAGAATTTTATTCTCTCATAAACTGGACCAGACAGAATGCAAAACAGATAGATGAATGTGAAGTTTTCACATTTAAGGTTTACTTTTCATACTCAAGTTACAAAATAGAATCTGGTTTTGGAAATTTTTTTCTTATTAGTCAGTTTCACCTTTTTTTCCTCTTTCCCATTTCTTGAAGATTTTATTAACCCTTACCAGCCGGAGTGTTCAAATTTGGGAACAATTATTCCCATGGTTCCTGTCTCAATATCTTCGCCGTCCAATCACTGATTTTATTCTGAAAACTGCCAGATACTCATGACAATATATGCTAAAAGCACATATGATTGGTTAAGGGGTTACTGGTAGTGAATAATAAATGTATCATCATCAGTGTCATCCTCCATTTGCCTGAGCGGAGCCAGAGAGGATATGCCGGGAGATTACCTCCAGTGTTGGACTTACTGCTTCAAATTGAAAACTGAGGCGATCTTTCGAGGTAAGACAAGTTATTTAACATTGTCAATATTGTCAATTGAAAGTCAAAACATTTTAGTTACGAAGCATTTATTTGTAGGAGTAACGCTAGTTATTTCTGGAAAAAATGACAGGCTGCTAGCCTCTATTTTTAAGCATATTTCTGTGAAACTTGCTAAATAAACATCAGCTATCAATACTATGTATATTTTTAACGAAATAATAACTTTTTTTGCCAATTTTGTCGCTTGTGAAAAATCCACCTGAAGTAATGTGAGGCAGAGAGCAGATGCTGTTCAGACCTTTTTTTTTTTTCTTTTTTTTTTATGCTGTTTAGTTAGATAAGATATCTAGCTTGTTGATTTTCCCATGTAATAAAAAAAATGGTAGATATCTTTCTATAATTTAGCAGATAGCCTTACCCATCCATCACACATATGATTTTTGGTTGTGTGTAGCTTCCTATTCACAAGGAATGTGTGAGAGGGCTGTCTGCAGTTGGACATTCTGGTTAGTCTGCAAGACTATGGTGACTATTCAGTGTACAGATTTGTGAAGAACACACTGTTGGCTACCAATTGTGTACTTTTTTTCTGTTGTAGAGATGGATAGAGACTATGGCTCCCTGCTCAGCACCCTCAAGAGAAAGCAGCTGGCTGCTGATGATCTTAGGTTCATAGAAGAGGAGGAAGACCTGCTGGACCAGGAACTACTGCAGGAAGACCCGGACAACGAGGAGATGGAGGATGAGATGGAACCTGATCCCCAGCCAAGACCATCAACTGGGTATATATGAATGTGTATGTATTGTTTGTTTCTATTTCTCATATGACTGATACTCACAGTAACACTAACACTGTTTCTCTTATTATTTTGGGTATGGCTAGCCATTCTCGCACAGGTCCCAAGTCAGTTAATATGTGTAAATGCTTCCCTGACTCTGTTTCTTATCCCTCGTACTATGACATCGATTCACAGGCACCAAAACCTCTCCCATTTAAGCCTAGCCGTCCATTCAGAATTGAATTAGGTAGCATGCATCAGGCTGTGCCTGAGTATTTATGAATTTATATATATTCTGTTCCTGCACTCTTTATTAAAAATGTATTTACTGTAGATAGTTCGAAAGTTTGATTTTGTATGATTTGCTGTGTAATTTGTGTGTAATGCTAATGTTCAAATTAAATAAAGTGTGTGTTTTATTGAACACATAAAATGTATATTTCAGTGTTTGTGTCCTTCAATTTCAGAAGCAATCTCAATTTATTATTACGGGTGCTCAAAAGGAGTATTTGAGGAGTGGTCATGTGAAATATATCTTAACATTCTAAATGTTTGTTTTATTCCATTTTCCCACTAATCACTAGAATGATCATAACTTTTAAACAATAGACTATATTTCTAATCTGTCTGCTATTCTACATTGCCCACAAAATTATGTATATTTCATGCACTCTAAGTTTCCCTCTAGCTTGTAATAAAAATGGATGAAAATGCAGTTGTCTGATGAAGTATGGTGGCCGGAGAAGATTTTTGTAAAAACTGCTGTGTGAAATCTTATTGTTAAAGGATGATTAGCCTTAAATAATCATATATGTATTTATATCATTTGAAAGCCCTAATTCTTCTCTTCGATATGGTATATACAGTTCAGGTGTGTGATGTTATATGAATATGAATATAATATGAAATTGGATATGAATATCATATTCTGGCACAGAATGGAATTTTCTGAATTTTGGGATCAGGCTTTAAAGGGTTAATCAATTTTTACACAGTGGATTTCTAGATGTTAGTATTTCCACTGGAGTGTCTGCCATAATTATACCTTATTGTAATGTAACTGCACTTATCTTCAATACAACTTTTGTTTAAAATCCAATTATTTAGTTGACTTTAGTTTAAAGTAATACACTGAACTCAAAACTTGATTGTTTGTCCAGATAATGTGATACGAACTTTAACTTTAAGCACAGATATACCACTTGCTCTTTCTCAGTTTAGTTAATCTTATATCACGCTTCCTTCATGGCATGGACAGAACAGCCCAAGGCTGAATCTTATCCAGCCAGCAAAGAGTTAACTTTTTGCTTCCATTCACACTTTTACAAACAGTTGCACTTCACAGTCACTTCACACACTTTCAGACACAGATACAAACATTCTCTCAAACACAGAAACTTTCACACTTTTTACAAACATAAGGCCTTTGTAAACACAGAGCTCTCAAAAAATACATTACAATTCTAAAACAAAACTATGACTTCAGCCCCTCCCTTCACTCTCCTTCTTCTCTAAGTCACACACTCTCAATCCTGTACTCATTTATTCCCACTGTGGAAGAGAGAAACAGGTGCTTTTTCTTAACTTTAATTTAGTTTCTTTATTAATAATTGTGTTTCTTTATCTGGATCACACCAACTACAATTTGGATGATGTCCAAATAGTCGGCAAAGCCCATAACTTGGAACGTTTGTAGTTCTTGGAAAGATTTTTCTAACTTCTTTTCACAATTTTTCTCATTCATTTTTTAACTATCAAATACTAGGTCTAATATCTCTGTTTCTCTACAGCACATTTCTCATGAGAAAAACAATTACATGGACACATATAACTACACTCAACCACACACTCACAGCCTGATCTCACACACATACAGCATAGCACATTGCAGCCAGCATAAGCACAATACAGTCATCATAAACACATCAACCAACGCAGCCAACATACAACAGCAATGCAATTACTTTTGTACACAACTTAACACAACCAAATACTTATTTACATCAAATTATTCAACATATCGACATATTTACACTATTCAGCATGTAGTTTTAAATAACAAAACATCTTAACTATCACTATGCCCCTCTTGGGTGACCACACCTCTTGAGCGTCTGCCAATTTCCCTAAATGCAGTGCTATTTTGAGAACAAGGCCAACCATCCATGTGGGCTCCTTGTTCCTCAGCCAGTTCAAAGGCCAGCCATCCATGTGGGCTCCTAATCCTCACTGGTGTCACTGCATTCAGCGTTATTCGCAGAATTCAAAACACCCCTCTTCTGGGTGACCTACCAGAGCTGCTCACTTCCGCGCTGCCTAGAAGTGCAGTATCCATAGGATTTGCATGCCCTTGCATGACCTACCAGAGCTGCTCACCCCTGCACTGCCTAGAGGCGCAGTATCCGTAGGATTTGCGCGCTTCAACTTATTTACAAGACATATTTATATTTGCATGCATAGTTTTTGAAACCTGGAACCCAGTTCTCTATTTCATCCAATTAGTCATTTAATTCAGTTCAAGACTGGAAAAGCCTTTTTTTAGAGTTACCACCTGGGCCAAACCTTGCAACAGACCTCACAAAAACACCATTTAAGCAAAAATTTGCTTACCTCAGGTTTTTGGCGCCAGTGAGTTTATGCAGTCAGTGCAAGTAAGTCCACAGCAGCTCCCCTTGGCCCTGTGCCAGTCCCTTCGTGGTCACCAATTTTTGTTGTGGAGCATGGAAAACCTTTCTTCCCTCTCTGTAAGAAAACTCTCGAAGTCAGGAGTTCCAGGTGTCAAAGATAAGAGTTTGAGCAAAACAACAAAACCCGAGATGACAGCTGAGATCTGACTTTCTCGGTCAAAACCCTCAGTCTTTATACAGTTTGTTATCTAGCATTACCTCATGTCTACACGCTCTTAATATTTTTAGTATCCAATGGATTCTGTTTCCCACCATTATTTCACAGAGCCTCTGACCTCTTTTTAATGGTGGAAACCTGGCTTTTAGTCCAAAACAAAATAACATTTTAAATTCATTTATCATGAAAGTATACTTTCTGAGTAAATAATACATCACAATCTGAGCATAATATTGTTACTTTTGATTATTGGTTGTGTTAATCTTAATCTTTAACTGTGCTTCCCAGTGTTTCCTTGTATCATTGTATCATTGTCTCTGCTACAGCTTAGTGCACTGAGTACTTCTTGTAACATCAGCACTTTTAGTAACCTCATATGCCCACTCCTGGGTCACACACAAAGTCCAGGCTATTCTATATTAGTACTTTTCTACATTTGATATATAAAAATCTACTATACTAGTCAGTCACAAAGGTGATACTCAAAATGCTCCATGCTATCCTGAGTCAAATGAATGAAACCGGAAGTCTCTCCGATGTACTAGTGCAGAGATATGTGATTTGTTAATTGGTTGCTCAGGTAACCCCATTTGGTTGCTAGTGTTGGGCCTCATGTATTCAGATATAAGACAAAGTCAGGCCTAACACAGCTGTAAAGCCTGACTGAGGCCTACACACACAGTCATAAATCTTACTGATAAAAAGTGCACCAAAATCTAACAATGGGAGTCCAAAACAGACTACAAATCCCATGAAGCCCTACTCACTTTGCACCTATGTGTGAAATTCCAAAGGATCGAACTCAACTCCTATTGGATGAGGCGCACAACAGAACACCCCTCAACCATGACGTCATCGGGAGTAGAAATACCTCTGAGATCCTTCTGGGCATCGCTTCCAGCAACTTTGTGTGCCGTACGTATACGCAGCTCATCGCTGCTCTCAGGTGTAGCCTCATTGCACAAGGAAGTAACGTATGACTTGAAACTGTGGCCACACAATCTCCATCTCACTGGATGAGTTAAGATTACTCTGTGTTCCACCGAACACTCTAATGGATCCGAAGGAGACCGCCGAGCAATCCGCATCTTCATCCGTTTGCCTGCAGAAGTGAAGAAAGAAGATTTCTCTTCCTTCTTCAACCAAGTCGAGGTCACTGATTTCTCCGCCAGCCCGCCGAGAATCACAGCCATATCGCCCGCTGACAGAGCGAGGAAACGGCCTCCTGTCATCACCCGAGCCTCAAGGAACCGAGTCGGAGTTAAAGGACGGATGAACACAAATTCTACCTGCGTCCTCACGCAATCAAAGTAAGAGGTTTACGTCTGGGCAGAGATAGAATATTATAGTGTGTTATTCTTGTGTATCAAGGTTATTGCTTGTACAGTTTACGGACCGCCGAGTCCACTCATTGCTGCTAATAATACTTAAGGTATTACTGTAACGTACTGTTATCACGAATGAGATATTTGCTGTGTTGTAGTCCAACCACGTTGGACTGTTGTGTATTTCCACCATCGCGGGTGAGACCGGCACACTGAGTTTATCCATTAAAGAACCAAAGACCGTGGGACAGTTTACGAGCCATTCACCGCGTCTCTGAGTGATAAACTAACTTCTCTCTCTCTCTCGTACTAACCACACACACACGCGACCCCTCACAAACATTCCCGCACACACATTTGGCTGGTAGATAACTTAGTGATAAAGCTCAGCTTTGTCCCTAAGTTATCATACAAGCGAAGACACGTGGTAAATGGGCAGATGCCATTAACCGGCTTCTCTCCGCCCACACTCACGGCCATATTCTCTGGCCGGAAATCTCGCGTGACGTACTCTCCACGAGAGTCACGTCCGCCATTTTGTGTGTGTCACTCCTTACACACACACACACACACACACACACACACACACACACACACACACATTCACACACACACATACCTTCCTCTCATGTGTTATAGGCTTATTTTGGTTACCATATCTAATCATGTCACTGTTTAGTTTGTAATTATAAGTCGGAAGTTTATTGACTGCATTAAATTGGTTATTAATTGATATTACTGCATCAATAAACTTTCAAAGAGAAGTGTTTTGATTTGTTTTGCATACACCTGTGTCAAAGGCTGGCAGGGGATGTCAGTGCTCGGATTCAAGTGTTCATTGTTTCTTTTTGAATGTCGATGTTCTATGGACGTAGATTTTGCTAAGAGAACAATCTATTATTGAGACTGTTATACTGGCTGGTTATTAGTCCCTGATTCCAGGGTGGTGCCCCGGCGATATTAATCCTTATTAATATTCTATTGATTTTTATAATTGATAATTATCTTTGATGATTGTTGAATTTGAAGGATCAATAAGCTAGTGTTAATTCTAATCAATGTTCCATTGATTTTAATAATTAATGATTAACTTTGATAATAATTAATATTCTATTGAATTGGATAATTGATGGTTATATTTGTTGATTTAATGGATTAAAAAGCTAATAATTAATAATTATCTTTAATTATTAATTATTTCTAATAACCAAACCCGCTACAGAACGTAGTGCACAACACTAGGCAGTTACCACGGTAATGCTCAAAAGGCTCCTTGCTATCCTGAGTCAAATTAATGAAGCCGGAAGTCTCTCCGATGTACTGGTGCAGAGATATATGATTTGTTACATGGTTGCTCAGGTAACCCCATTTGGTTGCTAGGTAGTTACCATGGTGATACTAAAAAGGCTCCTTGCTATCCTGAGTCAAATGACTGAAACCGGAAGTCTCTACATTGTTCTGTTGCAGAGTTATGTGATTTGTTACTTGGTTGCTAGGGTAACCCTTTCTGGTTGCTAGTCAGTCACAAAGGTGATAGTCCAAATGCTCCATGCTAACCTGAGTCAAATGAATGAAACCGGAAGTCTCTCTGATGTTCTGGTGCAGAGATAAATGATTTGTTACATGGTTGCTAGTGTAACCCCATCTGGTTGCTAGGTATTTACCAGGGTGATAATAAAAAGGGTCCTTGCTACCCTGAGTCAAATTAACAAAACCGGAAGACACTACGTTGTTCTGGTGCAGAGATATGTGATTTGTGACATGGTTGCTAGGGTAATCCCATCTGGATGCTAGATAGTTACCAAGGTAATACTCAAAAGGCTCCCTGATATCCTGAGTCAAATGAATGAAGCAGGAAGTCTCTACAATGTTCTTTTGCAGAGATATGTTATATGTTACTTGGTTGCTAGGGTAACCCCATTTGATTGCTAGGCAGTTACCAAGGTGATACTCAAAAGGCTCCTTGCTACCCTGAGTCAAATGAACAAAGCTGGAAGTCTCTACAAAGTTCTAGTGCAGAGATATGTGATTTGTTACTTGGTTGCTAGTGTAAGCCCAACTGGTTGCTACGCGGTTACTAAGGTGATACACAAATGGCTCCTTGTTACCCTGAGACAAATTAATGAAACCTGAAGTTGCAACAATGTTCTGTTGCTAGGCAGTGTGAAGCAGTGTGAAGTCCCAGCGCTCAATCATTATTCCTGTCCCAAAGAAACCAAAAATCACAGGACTTAATGACTACAGACCTGTCGCCCTGACGTCTGTGATCATGAAATCATTTGAGAGACTGGTGTTGGCCCACCTGAAGAACATCACTAGACCCTTTCTAGATCCTCTTCATTTTGCTTATCGAACAAACAGGTATGTGGATGTTGCAGTCAACATGCGATTGCATCATATCTTGCAACATCTGGACAGATCAGGGACATATGCAAGGATCCTTTTTGTGGACTTCAGTTTAGCTTTCAACATCATCATCCCAGCTATACTCCAGAATAAATTACACCAACTCTCTGTTGCCATGTCTATCTGTCAGTGGATTACCAGCTTTCTGACAGACAGGCAGCAGCTTGTGAGACAGGGGAAACTCACTTCCAGCACCTGTACAATCAGCACTGGTGCCCCCCAGGGACGTGTGCTCTCCCACTACTCTTCTCCCTCTACACCAATGACTGCATTGCCAAGGACCCCTCTGTCAAGCTCCTGAAGTTTGCAGATGACACCACTGTCATCGGCCTCATCCAAGATGATGATGAGTCTGCATACAGAAGGGAGGTTGAACAGCTGGCTGTCTGGTGCAGTCAAAACAACCTTGAGCTGAAAAAATGGTGGAGACGATTGTGGACTTTAGGAGGAACACCCCAACAATGACCCCCCTCACCATTCTAAACAGCACTGTGGCAGCAGTGGAGTCATTCAGGTTCCTGGGCACTACCATATCACAGGACCTGAAGTGGGAGGCACACATTGACTGAAAAAGGCCCAGCAGAGGTTGTACTTCCTTCGCCAGCTGAGGAAGTTCAACCTGCCACAGGCGCTGCTGATACAGTTCTACTCAGCGGTCATTGAGTCTGTCCTCTGCACTTCTATAACTATCTGGTTTGGTTCAGCTACAAAATCAGACATCAGAAGACTACAAAGGACAATTCGGACTGCTGAGAAGATTATTGGTTGCCCTCTGCCCCCCTTCAAGAACTATACACCCATTTGGTTGCTAGGCAGTTACCAAGGTGATACTCAAAAGGCTCCTTGCTACCCTGAGTCAAATGAATGAAACCAAAAGTCTCTCCGATGTTCTGGTGCAGAAATATGTGATTTGTTACTTGGTTGCTAGGACAACCCCATCTGGTTGCTAGGCAGTTACAAAGGTGATACTCAAAAGGCTCTTTGCTACCCTTGAGTCAAATGAATGAAACCAAAAGTCTCTCCGAAGTTCTGGTGCAGAAATATGTGATTTGGTAATTGATTGCTGAGGTAACCCCATTTGGTTGCTAGGCAGTTACCAAGGTGATAATCAAAAGGGTCCTTGCTACCCTGAGTCAAATGAAGGAAGCTGGATTTCTCTATGACGTTCTGGTGCAGAGATATGTGATTTGTTACTTGGTCGATAGGGTAACCCCATCAGGTTGCTAGGCAGTTACCAAGGTGATACTCAAAAGGTTCTTTGCTACGATGAGTCAAATGAATGAAACCGGAAGTCTCTCCGATGTTCTGGTGCAGAAATATGTGATTTGTTAATTGGTTGCTGAGGTAACCCCATTTGGTTGCTAGGCAGTTACCTAAGCATGTGTACCAAGACAAAGGACATTCACTGGGTTTGTCCAAGCAACCCCTTTGTTAGAGAAGTGACTAACTACCTCTGCGGCCTAAGAGCTGAATCCCCTGACAAAAGTGTCAAGGTAGCATGTCTGTCAAAGTTGAAGAAACAGAGACAAGGGTAGAACGAGCAGGCTCATTAACACACCAGCCACCGAAGTTCTAATGTCATAGGACCATCATGATACAGCCACTAAACTAACGCTCCCAAACCAGACAGTGTTTTTTTTTATTATCCCCTTTTCTCCCCAATTTGGAATGCCCAATTCCCACTACTTAGTAGGTTTTCATGATGGTACGGTTACTCACCTCAATCCGGGTGGCCTCCGCTTCTGAGACTGTCAATCTGTGCATTTTATCATGTGGCTCGCTGTGCATGACACCACGGAGACTCCACACGTGGAGGCTTGTGCTATTCTCCGCGAACCACGCACAACTTACCACAAGCCCCATTGAACCACTAATCGCGACCACAAGGAGGTTACCCCATGTGACTCTACCCTCCCTAGCAATTGGGCCAACTTGGTTGTTTAGGAGACCTGGCTGGAGTTACTCAGCATGCCCTGGATTCAAACTCACGACTCCAGGGGTGGTAGCAGATGGTGTTCTTAACAGTTCCCCAAGGAGCCACTGTGCACATTGACGATATTGTCTTCCATTATCTCAGTGTCGACAAACATGACGCAGAAATTGAGATCATGGACGCATTTAGAGGTCGCAACCTCCCCATTGATGACACCTTTCAACAGCAGCTTCAGGCTGAAGGGACGAAATTAGTGAAGTTCATTCTCAAACCGACTGGCTTGACCACTAAATTTCCTAGTCACATAAGCAGATCGTCATCTTACCAAGAATACCCTATCAGTTTGATCGCCCTCGGGCTCCTCCTAATAGTTGGATCATCCGGCAGTCATTGCACACGCCATCTACAGGTACATTCAAAACCTACAGGCCAGACTGGACTCCCTCCTTCTCATACAGCAGCATTTTACACACCAGTCTGAGCCCATCCCACAGGTTAACCCCAATCATTTCCATGGATAAGCCTTCTAACCTCTAACACTCCTTTCTTTTCCTCTAATGTTTTGGTCCTAGTATCCATTGTCAGGTCCTACTATGATTTTGTGTCATGACCAAAGAACGGCAAAGGATTGTGTTACGGTTAATGCTGTGCCTACCTATAACTTGAAATGTTTGTCTTTATGTGTGATGAATGTAGTTTTAGACTTAGCTAGAAGTTCTATGCCCAGATGTGCCTCAGTCTCTGCCCAGATGATAAAGCCTCTGTGAACTCTATGAACTGTATGGACTGTGCAACCGTTTTCTTTTCTATCAGGAAGACATGGGCAGCACAGTTTACTGTGAACCTACAGGAACTGTTCGGCCCTTCAGTTGCTCTAAAGACACTGGACAACAACCAACTCTTCAGACAAAAGGGGGGAATGTTAGGCCTCATGTACTCAGATAGGAAACAAAGACAGGCCTACATACAGTCATAAAGCCTGACTGCAGCCTATACGAACACTCAAAGCCTGATAACATCCATGCCAAAATCAAACAAAGGGAGTCCAAAACAGACTACAGATCCCATGAAGACTACAGATCTCAACTCCTATCGGATGAGGCGCATGACAGAACGCGTCCCTCAACCATGATGTCACTGGGAGTATAAAAACCTCTGAGATATTTCTGGGTGTTGCTTCTAGTGACAGTATTCGCCACGTCATTACAGTTCTGCTGCTCCCAGGTGTAGGCTCGTTGCCCAAGGAAGTAACGTACATACCTGAAACTTTGGCCATACAATCTCCATCTCGCTGGATGAGCTGAGATTTCTCCGTGTTCCACAGAGCACGCTAACGGATCCGAAGGAGACCGGCTAGCAATCCGCGTCTTCACCCTTTTGCCTGCAGAAGTGAAGAAAGAAGATTTCTCTTCCTTCTTCAACCGAGTCAACTTCACTGTTTTTTCCGCCGACACGCCGAGAATCAGCCGCCGTACTGCCTGCCGACAGAGCGAGGAAACTGCCTCCCGTCATCACCCGAGCTTCGAGGAACCGAGTCGGAGTCAAACGATGGATGAACACACATTCTATCTGCATCCTCACGCGACTCAAGTAAGAGGTTTACATCTGGACAGAGATAGATTATTATAGTGTGTTATTCTTGTGTATCAAGGCTATTGCTTGTACAGTTTACGGACTGCCGAGTCCGCTCATTGCTGCTAATAATACTCAAGGTATTACTGTAATTTACTGTTACCACGAATGAGATTTGCTGTGTCGTCATCCAACCACGTTGGACTGTTGTGTATTTCTGCCATCGCGGGTGAGACTGGCATACTGAGTTCATCCATTAAAGAACCAATGACTGACAGCGGAAGGATTACGAACCGTTCACCACGTCTCTGAGTGATAAACTAACAGTTGCCTTCTCAACCACGATCGCTAAATCCGACTTCGGTGCCGTTACCCTCTCTTGTACTAACTGCACACACATACAACCCCTCCAAACATACCCGCACACACATTTGGTGAGTAGATAACTTGGCGATAAAGCTCAGCTTTGTCTCTAAGTTAATGACCAGTGGAGACACGTTAAATGGGCAGACGCCATTAACCAGTCTCTCCGCGCACATTCGCCTGACATACTCTCCATGAGAGCCACGTCCACCATTTTGTACCCTCCTTCCCTCCTTACACACACACACACACACACACACACCTTCCTCCCATGTACAGTGCATCCGGAAAGTATTCACAGCGCTTCACTTTTTCCACATTTTGTTATGTTACAGCCTTATTCCAAAATTGATTAAATTCATTATTTTCCTCAAAAATCTACAAACATTTCCCCATAATGACAATGTGAAAGAAGTTTGTTTGAAATCTTTGCAAATGTATTAAAAATAAAAAAACGAAAAAGATCACATGTACATAAGTATTCACAGCCTTTGCTCAATACTTTGTTGAAGCACCTTTGGCACCAATTACAGCCTCAAGTCTTTTTGAGTATAATGCTACAAGCTTGGCACACCTATTTTTGGGCAGTTTCTCCCATTCTTTCTTTGCGTCAGTGCACAGCCATTTTCAGATCTCTCCAGAGATGTTCAATTGGGTTCAAGTCTGGGCTCTGGCTGGGCCACTCAAGGACATTCACAGAGTTGTCCCGGAGCCACTCCTTTGTTATCTTGGCTGTGTGCTTAGGGTCGTTGTCCTGCTGGAAGATGAACCTTCACCCCAGTCTGAGGTCCAGAGCGCTCTGGAGCAGGTTTTCATCAAGGATGTCTCTGTACATTGCTGCATTCATCTTTCCCTCGATCCTGACTTGTCTTCCAGAGTCTGCCGCTGAAAAACATCCCCACAGCATGATGCTGCCATCACCATGCTTCACTGTAGGGATGGTATTGGCCAGGTGATGAGCGGTGCCTGGTTTCCTCCAGACATGACGCTTACCATTCAGGCCAAAGTGTTCAATCTTTGTTTCTCATGGTCTGAGAGTCCTTCAGGTGCCTTTTGGCAAACTCCAGGCAGGCTGTCATTTGCCTTTTACTGAGGAGTTGCTTCCGTCTGGCCACTCTACCATACAGGCCTGATTGGTGGAGTGCTGCAGAGATGTTTGTTCTTCTGGAAGGTTCTCCTCTCTCCACAGAGAACTGCTGGAGCTCTGTCAGAGTGACCATCGGGTTCTTGGTCACCTCCCTGACTAAGGCCCTTCTCCCCCGATAGCTCAGTTTGGCCAGGCGGCCAGCTCTAGGAAGAGTCCTGGTGGTTCCAAACTTCTTCCATTTACAGATGATGGAGGCCACTGTTCTCATTGGGACCTTCAATGCTGCAGAAATGTTTCTGTACCCTTCCCCAGATCTGTGCCTCAATACAATCCTGTCTCAGAGGTCTAAATATATCTTGGTAAAATATCTTGTAAACACTTCCTTTATTAAATACATTCAAATTATTAATCATGACAATTCTTATGATTTTAAAATATATTTTATTTAGCAATTTAGCATTGTCAGTGTCTTGGCATTATGTCGCCCACATTTGTTACCTGTAACATGAAATCCCTAGGAGGAGTATTTCAAATTTCAAAAGCATGCATTTTTCAAACAATCCAAAATGGCCAACTTTCTGTGCAGCGCGAAAGTTGTCCGGCTTGATGAGATCTATATGTGTACAAAGTTTGGTGAAGGTAGCTCAAAAGGGATGTGCTACAGAACCCCCCGAACATGCCCATCTTCTAGGTGGTGCTACAGTGAAAGTAATCTTGAAAATAACATGAAAAATATATATTTTGAGCAGGTTTTTTTTTAAAACAGAGTGGGTGCAGCCCTGAGATTTGGAGGAAGTGAATTCCAAAGTCTAGGGGCAGCAACACTGAAAGACCTAGCCCCCATTTAAGCTTGTCTAAATTTTGGGACAGAGACAAAGCCAGCATCAGAGGACCTCAGAGAACTTACTGGGGAATAAACCTGGAGTAGCTGAACTAGATATTGAGGTGCAAGATTATTAAGAGCTTTGTAAGAGAGAATGAGGATCTTATACTTTATAAGCTGAATGATAGGCATCCAGTGTAGGTGCTGAAGTATAGGAGTAATATGTGCAGTTTTTCTGAAAGCATAATAAGACATGATGCAGAGTGTTGTACATATTGTAAGTGTTTGAGTGATTTTTGTAGACAAACCCATCTAAAGTGAATTACAGTAATCTAGCCTTGATGTAACAAAGGCATAAATTACAGTTTCAGCATCCTTGAGGCTTAAAGAGGAGCAAATGCGAGAGATGTTACGAAGATGGAAAAAGGCAGTTTCAAAGTCACACTAACATGTGAATCTAATGACAGTGAAGAATAAAAAATCACTCCAAGATTTTTAACTGTAGAGGAGGGCATGATTAAATCACCATAAAGATCAAGTGTCATGCTTGAATATTTGGAAGTGAGGGATTTAGTGCCAGTCAGCAAGACTTCCATCTTATCTGAGTTAAATTTAAGGTAGTTAGACTTCAACCAATGCTTCAGTTTGTGAATGCAGAAGGAAAGTGCTGTAGGAGGAAAAACAGAGTTGACAGAATTGCTAATGTAGAGCTGAGTGTCGTCAGCATAACAGTGAAAATTTAACCCATGCTTTCTGATAATCTGACCTAATGGCAACATATAGATTATGAAAAGAATTGGGCCAAGAACTGAACTCTGAGGTACCCTTGATTGTACCGCAGCAGTTGAGGACTTGTGTTTGTTATAAACAACAAATTGTTGCCTATTAGTAATATAGGAAGTGAAACAGTTTATAGCTGTACCAGTGATACCGACTTCTGAAAGATGGGTAAGTAGAATGTGATGAGAGACAGTGTCAAATGCAGAGCTAAAGTCAAGTAGTATTAGAATATTAAGTGCACCTGAATCAGCAGAGAGAATTAGATCATTTAAAACCCTCAGTGATGGAGTTTCTGTACTATGTTTAGGCCAGAAACCTGACTGGAAAGGTTCATAAAGACTGTTAGCAGATAGGTGATCATGCAGCTGAGAGGCAACAACCTCAGCAGCAGCAAATTTGAGTTGTTGTGGAACAATACCAGAAGCAAGTGTCACATTGATAAAGGATGAAATAGGTGCACTGATAACAGAGATATTTTTTTTTTCAGGAGGGAGGTAGGAGCAAGGTCAAGTAGGCAAGTGGAGGAATTTGATTTTCTAATGATCTCAACAACAGCAGCCGGGGAAGTAAGGTCTGAATTTACCTGGATTTTCATTTAGGAGGCAAATAGATTTTAATTTATTCTGAAAAATGTTAGGAAAGACTCACACATTTGATCAGGGGAATGCAGTGTGTAGGGCCTTGGCCCACTTAAAATGGCAGCAGAGACCACATGGCCCTTTGTTCTATGATCAAAAAGAGAGACATTGAACTCAGTTTCCCAGGATCCTTCACAAATTCACAACTGGATGCGAAGTCCCGCCCATGAACCCAGTCTCAAACGTCATTGGTCGAGCGGCCTACGACCGATGACGTCATCTCGTCAACAAAACCCGCAGACAGATGAAGTTTGGCCTCTCTGTGCTAAGCTCTGCCTGGCTGTTAAGGGACATCTGTATTGTGCACCTACTGAAGGAGTTTTCCCTCCGTTTGGACTGAGAATAAAGAGACCATGTTTTTCTAACCTCACCATTTGGCCATGGTAGAGTAAGATTAACTTAGCTTTGTTCAAGTCTTATAGTATACTTATATCAACCGGTTCTGTTTCACTGTAAAGCAACAGTGAATTTATTTTGAAAAACGGAAAGGCGACCAGTTTCCCTTCTCCCTCTTTTTCATTCAACGTTGACTACTTTCTGCATTCTTCTTCATCGCTGGATCCGAAGAATAAAGCAGAGACGCATCTTTTCGCTGACGAGCGTAAGACAAGGAACCATCCAGACCATTTCTCCTGACTGCTCAATACAACATGAATTCCAACAGACAACTCTACTGAAATCACACAGGATTTTCCAAGTAAGGCTTGATATCTGGGCAGATTTAGTTTAGAAAATGTGATTTTTTGTGTGAATCTAAATCGTATTTTTGATTCTAAATGCTGATGTTTTGAGTATATTTGTATGTTAAACTCTGCTCGCTGCTTCGAGTTGGGAGATTTGTTTTAGTTTCTTTTGGGGTTACGTTTGTTTTGTTGAGTGATTTGAACTAGTAATTCAGTCCCGCTGTTACGAGCGGTTACCCTTAACTAAACTGCATGCATTTTTCCTCTCTCTCTCTCGCTCTCATTCTCTCTCTCTCACTGATATTCATTGAGTGAGCGGCGCCTCGGTTTGTGTTCGACTCAGGCTGGTGAACCAAATTCTCCCGCCTGTTTCATCAGTTCCTTTGTGTGTCCGCTCATTTCCATCCGCACATGGTATCAGCTCCATTTTGGACTTAACCCTCCATTTTGATTCCTTTTGTTACCACACCTGGACACACACACACACACACTAGCATATAGCTCCACTGTTTGTTTAGGATATCCTTGATTTTATTTTTGGATTATATTCGGATAGTATTGGCTGTGTTCACTGGCTGGCGAACCAAATTCTCCCGCCTGTTCCGTCAGTTCCTTTGTGTGTTCGCTCATTTCCACCCACACGTGGTATCAGCTCCATTTTGGATTTAACCCTCCATTTTGAATCTGATCCTCCATTTTGATTCCTTCTTTACCATACCTGGACACACACACACACACACACACTAGCATATAGCTCCACTGTTATCTTAGGATATCCTTGATTTTATTTTTGGATTATTTTCGGATATTATTGGCTGTGTTCACTACTGCTTGATTATAATAAATCTTGTTATATTATAATAAGTACTCCTGCTTGTTTTTGTTCGAATATTGTGTTGAAGCCAACCTCTGCCACGTGAAGAACTCCCAAGTTACCTCAGTACTATTATGTTGTTGGTGTTAGAAACTAGCTGTAACTAGATTACTGTTAGATTTTTATACCAATAATTTAACTAGTTTTTCCCCTTTTTGATTATTTTGATTAACAATTAAGATACTCAACCTACAGGGTAGATTTTGTTTTATGAGACTCAATCAGTAACTTGCTATCATTTTTCTCTTTTCAAAGAGTGGTGCCCTGAGAATAGAGTTTAATGAATTAAATTATATTTAATTACTATTTAGTAATTTAATTGTTATTTGATTATTCCATAATTAATAACAATTAATTATTGATTATTTCTGGAGAATAGTTTGAGTTAAATTCTATTTAATTACTATTTAGTTATTTAATTGTTATTTGATTATTCCATAATTAATAACAATTAATTATTGATTATTTCTGATAGTAAAACTGATTTAAACAACCAGTAGCACCTACAAGTGCCATATCAGCAGGCTGAATAAGCTTTGAGATAGTAGCAAAAAGTGTTCTAGGCCGACAATTTGAATTAGCAATGACATTAGAAAGATAGGAAGAATGTGCATAATTGAGAGCTAACCTATATTGCAAAATGTGTTCAGACTCAGAGTATGCTATAGAATGCACAGTGACACCAGTCTTCTTAAGAAGCCGCTCAAGATGGCGCCCCTTAGCTTTCATTTCTCTGAGCTCAGGAGTGAACCAAGGTGAGGAATGAGGAGGGAACAAGCCTGGATTTTATCGGAGTGTAGGTTCTACTGGTTGTTTAGATCAGTGTTACTATCAGAAATAATTAATAATTATTTATTTAGTTATTAATTAATATTTAAATTAAATAATAGAATCTAACTCATTAAAACCTCATACGGGCTCCAGTAAATGTAGTGCGCTACATTCAGGAGTGGGTTTGGTTATTAGCAATAATTATTATCATTTGATTATTATTTGATAATAATTATCAAAGATAATTATTAATTATTAAAATCAATAGAACATTGATGAGAATCAATGTTAGCTTTTTTTAATCCTTTAAATCAACAATCATCAAAGATAATCATTAATTATTAACATAGATGAAACATTGATTAAAATTAACACTATCTTATTGATCCTTCAAATTCAACAATCATCAAAGATAATTATCAATTATCAAAAATCAATAGAATATTAATGAGGATTAATATCGCTGGGGCACCACCCTGGAATCAGGGACTGATTATCAGATAGTATAACAGTCTCAATATTGGATTGTTCTCTTAGGAAAATCGACATCCGAAGAATATCAATTTTTGAAAAAAAACAATGAAGGCTTGAATCCGAGCACTGACATCCCGTCAGCATTTGACACAGGTGTATGCAAAACAAACCAAAACACTTCTCTTTGAAATATAACAAAGTTTATTTATGCAGTAATATCAATTAATAATCAATACAATGCAGTCAATAAACTTCCGACTTACAACTACAAACTAAACAGTGACATGATTAGATATGGTAACTGAAATAATCCTATAACACGAGAGGAAGGTGTGTGTGTGTGAGAGAGAGAAAATGGGTGTGTGTGTGTAAGGAGGGACGCGCACAAAATGGCGGACGTGACTCTCGTGGAGAGTACGTCACGCGAGATTTCCGGCCAGAGAATATGGCCACGAATGTGGGCAGAGAGAAGCTGGTCAATGGCGTCTACCCATTTACCACGTGTCTCCGCTTGTACGATAACTTAGGGACAAAGCTGAACTTTATCACAAAGTTATCTACTAGCCAAAAGTGTGCGCGAGAATGTTTGTGAGGTATCGCGTGTGTGTGTGGTTAGAACGAGAGAGAGAGAGATTAAAGTGGCGGCACCAAAGCCGGTTTCGCGATCGTGGGAGAGAAAGCAATTGTTAGTTTATCACTCACAGACGCGGTGGACGGCTCGTAAACCGTCCCGCGGTCTTTGGTTCTTTAATGGATAAACTCAGTGTGCCAGTCTCACCCGTGATGGCGGAAATACACAACAGTCCAATGTGGTTGGACTACAACACAGCAGATCTCATTCGTGATAACAGTACATTACAGTAATACCTTGAGTATTATTAGCAGCAATGAGAGGACTCGGCGGTCCGTAAACTGTACAAGCAGTAACATTGATACACAAGAATAACACACTATAATATTTTATCTCTTCCCAGACGTAAACCTCTTACTTGAATCGCATGAGGACGCAGACGAATGTGTGTTCATCCATCCTTTAACTCCGACTCGGTTCCTCGAGGCTCGGGTGATGATGGGAGGCCGTTTCCTCGCTCTGTCAGCGGGCGGTACGGCTGCTGATTCTCGGCGGGCTAGCGGAGAAATCAGCGATGTCGACTTGATTGAAGAGGGAAGAGAAATCTTTTCTCTTCACTTCTGCAGGCAAACGGATGAAGATGCGGATTGCTCGGTGGTCTCCTTCGGATCCGTTAGAGTGTTTGGTGGAACACAGAGTAATCTCAACTCATCCAGTGAGATGGAGATTGTATGGCCACAGTTTCAAGTCGGATGTTACTTCCTTGTGCCACGAGGCTACACCTGAGAGCAGCGACAGCGAGCAAAGTTGCTGGAAGCAAAGCCCGGAAGCATCTCAGAAGTAGTTCTACTCCTGATGATGTCATGGTTAAGGGGCGTTCTGTCGTATGCCTCATCCAATAGGAGTTGAGAGTTCGATCCTTTAGTGAGCAAGGCTTCATGGGATTTGTAGTCTGTTTTGGACTCCCTTTGTTTGATTTTGGCGCGTTTTTTATCAGTAAGATTTATGACTTTGTGTGTGGGCCTCAGTTAGGTTTTATGACTGTGTTAGTCCTGCCTTTGTCTTCTATCTGAATACATGAGGCCCAACAGGAGCGTGATCATTCAAAACAGAGATAATACTTGAATTGTATAATTCTAGAATATCATCAGTACTGGAGAGATTAGTACAAGTAGAAAGAGCAAAGGCTGAGATAGAAGTTGAAAATGAGAGAGGATCAGTAGTCTTCAAGTTATGATAGCAAATTGATGTTTTCACATCTGGTTTAGGGATAGAAAAACAACATGAAAATTCAATCAATTTGTGATCAGATATACCAATATTAGTTCCATCAACAGCAATATTGTCAAGACCAGATGAGCATAATAGTTCCGGTGTATAACCATGTACATGGGTTGCAAAGTTTACATGTTGTACTAGGTTAAAACAGTGGTTCCCGATCCTGGTCCTGGAGTACCCCCAACACTGCACATTTTGGATGTCTCCCTTATTTGATACACCCAATTCTGCTCATGGAGCCTCTACTAACGAGCAGATGAGTTGAATCAGGTGTGTTAGATGAGGAAGATATACAAAATGTGCAGTCTTGGGGGTACTCCAGGATTAGGGTTAAGAACCACTGGGATAAAACACTCAAGCACCGACATGAATTCACAAGAAAATACAGAATTGGTATCAATATGAATGTTAAAGTCTTCAAGTAATATAAAAGTAGTAGATTGAACACAGGCAACAGTAAGGATTTGACATAGTTCTGACAAAAAGTTAGAATTCATTTTGGGAGGCTCATAGACAAGTATAACAAGCATGGAATTAGTGCCAGAAAACTTAAATTATAGATATTCAAGTGGGGGTGTACTACAGTAGTGATGTTGTTTTAAGAGTTTAGTAGCCTTATGGTTAGTAGATAGAAGCTGTCCCGCAGCCTGCTGGTATGGAATCTGATGCTGCAGTACCATCTGCCTGATAGCAGCAGAGAGAGCAGTCCATGGCTTGGGTGGCTGGAATCTCTGATGATCCTCTGAGCTTTCCTCACACACCGCCTGGTGTAGATGTCCTGAAGGGAAGCTCATCTCCGATGACATGTTGGGCAGTTCGCACCACCCTCTGCAGAGCTTTGCAGCTAGTAAGAATGCTCTACAGGGTACATGTGTAGAATGATCTGAGGATGTTGGTGCTCATACCAAACTTCCTCAGTCACCTGAAGAAGAAGAGACACTGGTGAGCCTTCTTCACTACTGCCTCAGTGTGAACAGACCAGGTGAGGTCCTCTGTGATATGAACACTAAGGAACTTAAAGCTGTTGACCCGCTCCACTGTGTCCCGTCAATGGTGATGTGGGTGTGCTCTCTGTCCTGTCTCCTGTAGTCCACCACCAGCTCCTTGGACTTTTTGATGTTGAGAGAGAGGTGGTTCTCCTGGCATCAGTGTGTCAGGGTGCGCACCTCCTCTCTTTAGGTCGTTTCACTGTTGTTGGTAATCAAGTCTACCACCTTCTTGTCATCTGCAGATTTCACAATGACATTGGAACTGTGTGTGGCAACACAGTTTTGTGTGTACAAGGAGTACAGGAGAGGGCTGAGAACACAGCCCTGTGGAGCACCAGTGTTGAGGGTCAGCAGTGAAGATATGTTACTGCCCATTCTGACCACCTGGCTTCTGCCTGACAGGAAGGGAGTGGGTGGTGGTGTAGTGGACTAAACCACTGAACTGGTAAGCGAAAGGTTGTTGGTTCAATCCCCACAGCCACCACCATTGTGTCTTTGAGCAAGGCACTTAACTCCAGGTTGCTCCAGGGGGATTGTCCCTGTAATCAGGGCACTGTAATTTGCTTTGGATAAAAGCATCAGCCAAATATGTAAATGTAAGTCCAGGATCCAGCTGCACAGGGAGCTGTTCAGCCCCAGAGCCCAGAGTTTAATGACAAGCTTGGAGGGCACTATGGTATTGAATGCTGAGCTGTAGTCCACAAACAGCATTCTCACATATGTGTTCCTTTTGTTCAGGTGGGAGAGAGCAGTGTGTATGGTATCATCAGTGGTGCAGTTGCTGCGGTAAGCAAACTGCAGTGGGTCCAATGAGGCAGGCAGCACAAAGCAGATGTTATCTCAGATCAGCCTCTCAAAGCATTTGCTGATGATGGGGGTCAGAGCAACAGGATGCCAGTTACTTAAGCAAGTGATTTTGGATTGTTTCGGTACAGGCACAATGGTGGACGTTTTAAAGCGTGTGGGGACAACAAACAGGGAGAGGTTAACACCCACTAGCTTGTTCGTGCACGCTCTGATGACATGTCCCAGAATGCCGTCTGGACCTGCAGCTTTGTGGATATTTACAAATCTGAAGGATCGGGTTACATCCGCAACAGAGACCGAGAGTGAACTAACTTCTGTAGCATCTGCTGCAGGAGCTCTCTCCGAGAGGGTGGTGTTATTTCCCTCGAAACAAGCATAGAAAGTGTTAAGCTTGTCCAGAAGAGAGGCAGCAGTGTTCATAGCAGAGTTTTTATTAGGGCCCGAGCACCGAGGTGCGAGGACCCTATTGGATCTGCTCCGTTTATTATTATTAGGGCACAAACACTGAAAGTGTGAGGCCCTATTGTTCTTCTAAGGATTATTATTATTATTTTATTCTTCTTTTCAAGGTTTTCGGTACTTTTGGGGTACATAACATGCATGAAAACTCTTGAAAGTTTGCACACACATCAGAGTCACTAGCCATTAGGGTGTGGCAAACTTGCAGGGGGGGTCATGCAGGGGGGCTGTGCGGCACCACCTAGAACATGGGCCTGTTCGGGCGGCTCTGTAGCACATCTCTTTTGAGCTACAGTCACCAAACTTTGTACACATATAGATCTCATCAAGCCGGACAACTTTCGTGCTGACAGTCATAAGCTCTGCCCAAAAGGAAGTTGGCCATTTTGGATTGTTTGTAAAATGCATGCTCTGTAATTTGATATACTCCTCAGAGCGATTTCATGTTACAGGTACCAAATTTGGGCGACATCATGCCAAGACATTGACGATGCTAAATTGCGAAGGGATTTTTGATATATCAAACTGTGTTGCCATGGCGAAGTGATAAAATAAAGTCAAAAAAATGGAATAAGGAAATGTCTCATATCTTCTGCGTACAGAAAATTAAAAACATCAAAATTGAGCCAAATGTTTGTCCATGCAGGCTGATCAGATTGATGTGGCTATTGTGGGTCACGGTCGTAGCACCACCAACTGGCGGAAGGAAGTGTGTCACTTTTAACAGACTTTGAAATATCCCTATTATGTTAACCTGAATTGCTTCAACATTTTTTAGAACAATGTCAAGACAGTGCAGATTTAAAATTCTGAAGGGATTCTTTTTTTTTGTAATTAACAATTTTTATTAAATCATACAATGACAATGAAACAACATATATATATATATATATATATATATATATATAAAATCAACATTTAAATAATCATAATAATCATACTAACTATATTATACTACTCTCTCCACACCCCACCCGAGAGCCCTCCAAAAACTCCAAATACCTTCCCCATTTCCATATAAACATATCCAAGCCACCCCGTCTTCCCGATGACACCTCCTCATAAGCTGCCACCCTCCCCACCTCCGTGCATGGGGGCGCACCAGCTGACCTCCAACCCCTCAAAATAACCTGCCTGGCGATCATCACACAGGTCAGAACCCAGCTGTGGCTATCCCCCACATCGATGACCGCCCCATCGCCCAGAATGCAATGTCTGGGGCAAAATGAAACCCGAGTGCCCACCACCTCGCACACAAAATTCTGAACCTTCAACCAGAATTTCTGGATCTCGACACACCACCAAAAAACATGGGCCATGTCTCCATCCTCCGATTGGCATCTCCAGCAGGTGGGAGGGTCTTTAAGACCAAGCCTATACAGTCTAGAGGGGGTCCAATAAAATCTATGCAAAATTTTGAATTGTATAAGACGCACCCTAAGAATCTTAGCCCACACTCCTTCCCCCAATGCCAAGTTGAAATCTTTCTCCCATACTCTCTTGAGAGAAGTTAAGGCTCCGTCCCCCATACTCTTTAACAGGGGGTAGTACACTGATGCCTCATGACCTTTTCCAAAAGCTGCAATCATCTCTCCCAAAGCATCTGCCTCCTTAGGGGGGCGTGTGCTACTCCCAAAAATTTTTTGCAAAAGGGACACATTAAGGTGCCAACTATATGATTTAATTTTCTCTGTATATGGCAACACCTCTAAACTCACCAGGGCGTGATCTGAGAATAAGATGTTTCCATTTGAACAATCAACAACAGATGAAATGAGGGATTTGTATATATATATATATATATATATATATATATATATATATATATATATATATATATATAAAATCTATTCTAGAATAAATCTTATCGCGACTGATGAAAAAAATGTATAGTCCCTACCAGATGGGTTCAAAAGTCTCCAAATATCTGTAAGACCAAGATTTTTACACATCCTGTGAAGCATCAATGTTGCTCTAGGGGGTTTACACACTTTTGCTTCACTGTGATCAAGGACTGAGTCCATCAAAAGATTAAAGTCTCCTCCCAATATTATATCATGAGGGGTGCCAGCAGTGTGCAGCATCCCTTCAAGATCTATAAAAAAGCCCTGATCATCAGCGTTAGGTGCGTAAATATTAGCCAAAATCAACCTTTGCCCTTGAATTTCAGCTAAAACAATAATGACTCTCCCTAATTTATCTTTAGTCTGTTTGAGACATTTGAATTGTAGATGTTTATTAATCAATATAATGACTCCCTTGCTCTTACTTGAGCCGGCACTAAAAAACACGTCCACCCCATATCTTCCCAAATTTTTCAGCTTCCTGCGGGGAGAGATGTGTTTCTTGAAGAAACACTATATCATATTTATTACGTTTTAGAAAAGTAATAACCTTCCTTCTTTTTATGGTGTGCCCCAACCCATTTACATTCCATGTGGAGAGAGACAGTACACTCATATTAACTTTTGACATTTTGATATAGTAGAAAAAATAAATGGTTGATGGATGACGTAATCATTCCAATGTCCCGTAAAAATACTCAACAAAACAAACTACAGCCAGCAGGAGGAACAAGCATGAAGAACGAACAAATTAATCCACAGCTGTTCCAAAGGAATGTTATTCAATAGAACAAGCTCTAGCCGCTAGGCGGAACCAATACAAAAAGAAACAAAACCGGCATCCCGGTTCCCCGGATGGTCGAGTCAGTTCACTCGGAGGCTGCATAAAAGTATATACCATGACTTAAACAATCGGTCAACTTTATTAAAGACATCCTTTGTGTGAGCATGTAGATATTTTGTGGTCATCTGTAGTGTCCACTCTCAAACTGGCCGGTAACTTCAATGCAAAAGTAATCTTTCGTCAATGCTAAAGTTTCTTTAAGGAAAAGTGTTATTCACAAAACAAGCCCCAGCCGCTCGGCGGAGCCAACGCAAAAAGAAAAAAGAAACCAAATGACGCCCAGCTTCCTCAAAAGCCAGAATAAGTACAGCGAGTCGACCCACTCACATGAGAAACACCCAATGGTTTATTCACAAATTAATCCAAATTAATCCACAGAACAAATTAAAGAACAAATTAATCCACAGCTGTTCCAAAGGAATGTTATTCAATAGAACAAGCTCTAGCCGCAAGGCGGAACCAATACAAAAAGAAACAAAACCGGCATCCCGGTTCCCCGGATGGTCGAGTCAATTCACTCGGAGGCTGCATAAAAGTATATACCATGACTTAAACAATCCGTCAACTTTATTAAAGACATCCTTTGTGTGAGCATGTAGATATTTTGCGGTCATCTGTAGTGTCCACTCTCAAACTGGCCGGTAACTTCAATGCAAAAGTAATCTTTCATCAATGCTAAAGATTCTTTAAGGAAAAGTGTTATTCACAAAACAAGCCCCAGCCGCTCGGTGGAGCCAACGCAAAAAGAAAAAAGAAACCAAATGATGCCCAGCTTCCTCAAAAGCCAGAGTAAGTACAGCGAGTCGACCCACTCACATGAGAAACACCCAATGGTTTACTCACCCATTGATTCAATAAAAGACTTTGCCTGATTGGGACATGTAAATACTTTGCGACCATCCTTCATTTCTATTCCCAGTTTGGCCGGAAACATCAGAGCAAAAGTGATCTTTCGCTGATGTAAGAGTTTCTTATATTCCTTGAACCGATCACGATTCTCTCTTGTCGAATTCGCAAAGTCCGGGAAAAAGAAAATATTATGGTTCTTCCAAGAAAGCTTCCCTTTGCTCCTCGCCTGGCGCAACACAAGATCTTTATCGGATGATCTCAGAAATCTAGCCAGAATCGAACGGGGCCTGTCTCCCACAAATCTGTGAGCTGGGACTCTGTGAGCTCGCTCGATTTCCAGCTTGTGGCCTGTTATGTCGAGCAGACTCGGGAAAAGCTCATCTAGGAATTTCACCATATCTCTGCCCTCCTCATGCTATTCCTGCGGCTTCTATTCTCAAGATCTTCAAGCTTTTCAAGGAGATGTTCCAAATCAACTTTGGTCGCGGGCGGATTAGCGGTTAATTCCCTCTCCGAAGATTCCAGAAAATCGATTCGTTTGATTTTTGATCATCAAGAATTACTTTTTTATCAAAGCAGCCATTTAAAATAATCTTTTACTAGTGCTCATCGTTGCTGTGCAACTTCAAACGCTGTGTTTTATGAGCATGATGTTGTTATTTTGCTAGCCATCATAAACAGATCTTTAACTCAGTGTTTCTCAACTGGTGAGTCTGGACTGGGTCGCGGACAGCAAGGGAACTTAGGACTGCCGAGCCAAATTGAATGATAATCTCGCAGCTAAAGGCTTCTCGTCTGCACTGCGATATTTTCGCTGTGCGATTAAAGCTTTCGCACGATTGAACCAGCTAATGCTTATGATCTGCTCTGCTCTCTGGCACTCATGCAACAACCGTGCTTGTCTCGATATTGTGGTGCACAGACCCCAAAACTGATGAGATCAATTTCAATTCTAGTGAGACTTTTCTAGTTTAAAGCGTTACGGTCAACTCAAGTCAAATCTCTCAAACAGTAGGAAGCGCTGACATGCCAAACAGCACTGAGGAAAAGAGCAACACTGTGCTATGTGCTAAAAAAAAAAATTTCATATATTTTTTTCACCTTTACAAAATTGTTTTTATGATTTTACATGAGTAAAGTAACTGATAAATTTTTACAAAATGTTATAGTTTAAAATGAAATAATACTATAGGTAGAATCTATTACACATCATTTTTATATCAACAGTGGCAGTTTTAGTTAAAATTTCAATGTGTTTAGGCTAGTATTGTTTTCATATATACTATAGTTTATTATTATTATATATTATTATAGACTAGCAACATTCACATAACCATGGTAATGAGGAGCCTTTCCTCCTGTGTAGGCTAATATGTATGTTCTGTTTGAATGATTTTTTAAATTAGGAAACAAACGGCATAAAAATGGGCTCATTTAAATAAATATGCTCTTTATTTTTAAAAGGGGGGACAGAAAAGTTCCTGTAGCTTTTGTCAACAACAAAAATAATGTCATTAATGCATGCCCTTATACTTGAAAACCATGAACAGTACAATGCAAGATAAAAGGAAATGCGACCCAGGATACATTAAATGTGTAATGTGTAAACTGTGTAATGATGTGTAAACTGTGTTGTGTAAATCAGATGTTTATTGTAATTGTCATACTGCTATGTTACTTGGAACCACACCCAAGACTTTCACCCACTGTTGCACTTGGGTATATGGCTGAGTGACAATAAAGGGATTTGATTTGAAATACAGGTTACATTTTTACTATGGTGGGTCTCCACTTGATTTCCAAAGTAAAATCTGGGTCCCGAAGCAAAACCAGTTGAGAACCACTGCTTTAACTTTATATGTCTTTCTTTTGGTAAACACAGTTAACTGAATAACAGATACAGATACTTAGACTATACAAAACAGACTGCGCATAAGCGAGAGGTTGACGAAAATCCTTCTAGACACGACCGATTTTGCGATCTTGCCAATTCAACCAATCTCCGCATTATTTGTGGTAGCTTGCCATTTTTATAATTCCCACAAATTTTCCGCCAAACTCCCCCCCAAAATCTGAGAGATTCCCATCGCTTTCCGTCATGTTTGACAGCAGCCAAACAAATGCTTGAAAAGCCTGAAGCAGTCGCAACACTTCCAAATATACAGCAGCTGTTTGTATAATCTACATATTAACGGTGTATCCTTCTAAACATTCAAACGGCACCGCAAACAGCACAAACATCACAGCTTGCATTTAATCTTCACCCTGCGTGCTGAGAATGAGACACAAAAACCCGCATTTATACAAAGAATCCCTAACATTCACTTTAAATCCCCATTAGTTGTGTAATAAAATGTGATTAGAATTTGAAGTGGTATTTATATAGTAGGAGAGAGCGGGGCACAAACTAACACTTTTTGGTAAATGACTTCTGTTCTGTAATTACATTTGTTAATTTAATTTAAACCAGTTTATGGATAAATAAAAATGGTAAATAACTTAATTACAATATAATCTTTAGATCTCTGAATGGTGATATTTAGACAACATTATGCCAAGACATTGAAGATGCTAAATTGCGAACATATTTTTAAATATCGAACGGTGTTGCCATGGCGATTCACAAAATTAATGGCAAAAATAGTCAAACAGGAAGTGTCTCATGTCTTCTGTGTGCAATGTGTGATTTAGATTAAAATTGAGTTGTATGTTTTTTCTTGGGGGCTAATCACATGGATGTGGTTATTGTTGGTCACGGTCATAGCGCCACCAACTGACAGCAGGAAGTGTGGCACTTACAACAGACTTTGAAAAAGTTATCTTACATTTATCCAAATTGCTTAAATTGTTTAAACACTGCTGATGGAACATTTTGTGAAGTTGTAGTCAAACTGGAATGATGGCATATATCTATTACTCATTGTATGATTAGGGTCTAAGTTTACATTAATGTTGAGTTGTTGCTGTGTCCATCATGCTTTGTTTTCCGAAAGCCACCGAGTGGAAATGGACCCATGGTGTTTGGGCCCTTCATCGCTGCTTGCAGCTATAATTAGGTCCTGAGCACCGAGGTGCGAGGACCCTATTGTGTCTGCTCTGTTTATTATTATTATTATTACGTATTCTTTTCCAAAGTGAATCGCATTTTTGAGGGCCTAAACATACTCGAAATCTCATGAAACTTTGCACACGCATCAGAAGTGGCGAAAATTTACATCTGATATGGGTTTCAGAATTAGGTGTGGCAAAATTGCTCAATAGCGCCACCTACAAACATTCAATGATGTGCGCTTTACGCTACGTTTCACCTACATGTACGAAAATCGGTACATATTTGTAACATCAGTACCTACAAAATGGACCCATGCCCTAAACTCAACATGAAGTCAGCCATTTTGATTTTTCTCTTCCATTTTTGCTCAGTTTTTGCCATTTCCAGGCCTCGTACTTTAACGAAATCGTCCTAGAGATTTCATCAGATCTACTTCATATTTGGGTATTCTAATCTAAAGGCCTTGGCGATGCTAAATTGCGAAGCTTTTTAATTTTCACTGCATGGCGTGGCCGTGACGGTCTGACAAAATTCGATGTTTCGCCATGAAACAGGAAGTTGTTATAACTCATACAAACAATGTCCAATCTCCCCCCAAACTTCACATGTTGATAATAGTCCTGGCCTGAATACATATACGTGCCAATATTCAGTTATAGTCATAGCGCCACCTACTGGCAACAGCCAATTCCAGGTCTTGTACTTTAACAAACTCCTTCCAGAGATTTAATCAGATCAACATTATATTTAGTCAGTCTTAATCTAAAGGCCTTGGTGATGTTAAATCGTTGTCGTTGAAGTGTGTGTCCCTAGCAGCCTGACAAAGTTTGATTTGAAACGAGTCATTTTTGAGGCCTAAACATGCACGAAAACTCATGAAACTTTGCACACATCTCAAAAGTGGGGAAAATTTACATCTGATACTGGTTTTAGAATTAATTGTGGCAAAATGGCTCGATAGCGCCACCTACAAAATTTCAACGAAGCAGCCCTCACGCCACATTACACTTACACGTAAGAAAAACGGTAGGCATATGTAACATGTCAACACGTACAAAAAAGTCTTTTAGAATCATATCCTAAACCCAACAGGAAGTCAGCCATTGTGATTTTTCTCTTCCATTTTTGCTCAGTTTTTGCAATTTCCAGGCCTCGTACTTTAATTAACTCCTCCTAGAGATTAAATCAGATCAACATTATATTCGGTCAGTCTAATCTAAAGGCCTTTGCGATGCTAAATTGTGAAGCTTTTGAGTTTTCTTTGAATGGCGTGTCCGTGGCGGCCTGTCATAATTCGATGTTTCACCATGAAACAGGAGGTTGTTGTAACTCAAACATACAATATCCAATCATATCCAAACTTCACATGTTTAATAACAGTCCTGGCCTGAATACACCTACATGCCAATATTAAGTTATAGTCATAGCGCCACCTACCGGCAACAGGAAGTGACATGTTTTGATGTATAGTTATAAAAGTTGTATTTGTTGTGAAGTAATAAGTGTCTTACCTTCAGGAAAAATGAAATTTCCAGTCAGACGCAGCTGAAGTAGGGCTACTAAACTGCCTGAGAAAAACGCGTTGTGTTGTTTAAATATCTGCTGTGATATAAGATTCTGTCAGGTTATATGTCAGTATCATTATTCTGATGATATTTCCATATCTTTGATTAAATTTGTTGTGAAATAAAAAGCCTTTACCTCCTTAACTCTCCTGTCCTCTCAAAATTACATAGAAATACATGACCTGAAGAATGAAATACATTATAACATAAAAAGTGATACAAAAATTTAATGCCGTTCCCCTGGAACAGCAGCCCCAACGTGCACCAGGGTGCGAGGGCCCGTTCATCACTGCTTGCAGCTTTAATTCCCTTTGAAGTCCGTGATGATATTTATTATCTGCCACATGCTTCTTGGGTCGGTGGTGTTGAACTGTTCTTCCGCCTTGTCCCTGTACTGACATTTTGCTGTGCTGATGGTTTTTCATAACTGGCTTGTTTATGCTCCTCTGCATCCCCATAATTAAAAGCAGAGGTCCGTGTGAACATCGCTATTAATCCATGTATAGTTTTGGTCAGCACTATGTCATCTATGCACTTCCTGATGAAACCTGTTACAGTATCTGCGTACGTTTTGATGTTGTCATCAGTGGCGGACTGGAACATTTTCCAGTCCACGTGATCAAAACTGTCTTGTAGCATAGAATCCGATTGGTCCAACCAGCACTGGTTGTTCTGAGGGTGGGTGCATCCTGTTTCAATTTCTTCCTGTAAGCAGGCAGAAGCAGAGTGGAGGAGTGGTCCAATTTGCCGAATGGTGGGTGGGGGAGGTATTTGTAGGCATCCCGGAAAGACGAGTAGCAGTGGTTCAAAACCCAGTCCCCATGTGTGTTCCATGTAACGTGTTGAAAGTATTTCGGTGTGATTGTCCTGAAGTTGGCTTTATTAAAGTCCCCGGTCACAATAAACACGGCCTCAGGTTGCACGGTTTCCTGCTTACTTATACTCCCATCCTGCTTACTTATACTCCCATACAGTTCCTTGAGTGCCCGGTCTGTGTCGGCTTGTGGGGGGATGTACACAGCTGTTATATTGACCACTGTAAATCCCCTTGGTGGCCAGAATGGTTGGCACAAAAACATGAGGTATTCCAGATCGGGGGAGCAAAAGGATATGATAGACTGTACGTTCCTTCGATCACACCAAAAGTTGTTAATCATAAAACATACACCCCCTCCTCTGCTTTTCTCCTAAAGGTGTTTCGAGTCTGGAACCTCCACAGACATCCTTTTCTGGCTACACCTCTGCGGCAGGGTGGCCCAGAGAAAGGGCTCCGCTGCTATGTTTGAAAACAGCAGGTCGGTGTTGAGGAACTCAAAGTCCGGTTTTCAGTGTGTGATTGAAGAACCAATCTCTAGAAGTGTTTGTTTGTCATAGACAATAATGCAGACAACATCCAAGATGAAGAACATAAAAATTGCAAACAAAACAAACAAAAAACTGCAGTATTGAGTCAGAGCTTGCAGCACAGCAGCCATACTTGGTGCCTTCTTGAAGAGTTGGCGAATCAACTTCCAGAGAAATGTTCCTTTGCCTGTTAATGAGCGAGTGTTAAGTAATACATAGTTGTGTTGTTCGAGGTTACGCGGGTGTTCAATTGGAGCCTTTTCTAGGGGTCTCAATAGGTTTTGGTTGATACCAGGATATGAGCGTCGAGTCGAGGGATATCAATTAACCAGTGTATTAGTCCAAATAACTGGAATGGATGTTGGCAAGGGCATCTAGGAGAGCGATGTATGTAACATGGGCGATGGGTGATTCCAAGGCTTTTACGGAGTTTAAATGTTTCAGAGTCAAGTCGGAAAAAGGACTTAAGTCCACCTAATTGTGATGATGATGAGTAGTTACACAACATCACAGAGATGTAGACCGAGTTTACAAGCAACCCAAATAGCACTAGGACTAAACGTCCGAGGGCAGGAAATGTAATCTTCGAAACCTGCACCACCATGTTGCTAATCAGAAATCTCACTGGAGCACATCACCAACACCAAGCCACGCAGCTACAACCGCAAGACACAGTTAGTGAGAGAGTGGGAACCTACTCACCGCATGTACCAAAAAGGGATGGAGAGAGCTTAACAAGGGCAACAGGCCGGGAGTAGTGCATCAGGTGAGTCAGCGTTGTAACCAGGTAGTTTAGCAGGAGTCAAAGAAAATATCCAGCGGTATGACAAGATCCGAATAATCCAAATCGCAAACAAGAGACAGTCACTCCAGGGATTCAAAATGTCCAGCGAGACAGTGATGATGATCCAGCAGCCAAGGAGCTAATCCAGCAGTTAGTCAGGTAGCACTTATGAAGGAAAAACACAGATCCAAATAACATGGACCAGCAGCATGGGAGTCAATCCAGCTGTGTAGAAAAAAATACAAGTCCATATGATGAAACCGAGTAGGGATCAGCTGTCTGATCAGAGAAAATTAATAAAATTAACATAACCAGAAATTCACATTAACCAAGATTAATAAATGCTGTAAATGTATTATTCATGTTGTTTACAAATTTTAACAAATGTAACCTTATTTTAAAGTGTTATCACAATATTACTATAGTAAAACAATAGTTAAACTATGGTATTTTCATAGTAAAACCATGATACCCACAAAATTATGATTTTTATTACCCTACAGTTTTCGTTTTCCTGTATTATCACTATGGTTTCACTATGAATATCATGGTTAAAATATGGTTACTGTAGTAAAACCATGCTAAATGTATTGCAAGGGAAAGCAAAACTATTGCGACGGCACGCAAAACTTATTGCGAGGGCACGCAAAACTTACTGCGAGGGAATGAAAAACTATTTCAGGAAAATAATTCCTGCCCTGTCCTCTTAATGGGTCTGTACTATTGTCTGCTATTACTATGTTGCTGGACAAAGAGGGGGAAATTTAGAACATGCCATTTTTCCACCTTCCCACCACCTCTGTCCAAGTGCCCCATAATGAACTCCCAGAACCCCTGCTCCAGTGTCAGAGGCAGTGGAATTAAGCAAATAATCTGTTTGTCACTATACCAATTAACAGCGTCTCTAGATCTTGCCAGAAGAAACTTTATAGGCTACCATTTGGCCATACACCTGACTAAAAAAACAATGACAAAGACACGTTGACAAAGTTATAATCATTAAATGTGTATTAATAATTGCTATTTTATGCATAATATAGTTTAATATACTTATATCTAAAGCATGTCATTTAATCAATTTGTATTTTATATATATATATATATATATATATATATATATATATATATATATATATATATATATATGTTTTCCCTTATAATAAAATAGGTCATACCAGGGATGTCATCTAAAAGTCTCAAATTAAATTATGGAACAAATGAGGAAATTTCTGATAATTAAAAAGGGACAGAAAACTTAACATCAGCATGGATGCAGGATGTAGTAAATGATGTCAAAATCTAGATATTTTTTTCCAAATAAGTTTTTTTTTTTTTTTTTTTTTTTTTAAACGAGGTACTGTAACACCAGTGACATGCCTCCAGGGGACAACATTTTAATCATATACACAGGGCTCGAGTTGAGAGGGGATGCGAGGGGATGGCATCCCCCTTTTTGCAAGAAATACCAAAACGCATCCCCCTTGTAAAACCACCATCTCTCCTTACCATCCCCTTTAGATTAATTGTTTCATGTATTACTTATAACTAATCATGCATCTACGTTTGATAAATAACAGACTTTAAATAATGGCGATTTGCCGGTCAGAATTATATTTTGATATGTGTGAGGTTGCCAGATTTCTATAGGTGAAACCCCTCAATCTTGACACTTGTACAGTTTAAAAATATTCTGACAGGGTGACGGTTTAGTCATGCAATCTGGCAAATTTGAGCGCGAGAGCTCTCTCTACACTGCGAAAAGACACCGGTATTCTGAAAACACTGGGTTGATTTTTCCTTCCTAGTGTTCACATGAAAGTTTCGCGCACTTTCAAAAATGGCCAAGAGAACAGTAAAAGGAAATCCTTTGTCCTTCTTTGAAAAAAGAGCACAGAATGTAAGATAATGCTATGAAAAGTGTATTTACAACGTGTACATATTTTTAACTCAAACAATTTCAGGGTTTCGCCCATAAAACGCTTTTGAGTGTAGAACAACTTTTTTTTTAGTTCGTCCGTTATGTTGACCATAAAAACTATAAAACAGCAGAAACTTTTAGCCCCTCAAGACTGAGTGTGAAGTTTAAAAAACAAAACAAAACATATGTTATCTATTTTGACATTTTTATGAAAAGGCACATTTTGTTCAAGTCATGTGGTGTAACCCTGAGAAAACTAATATTTATATATATTTTTAAATTACCTTAAAAGTGTGTTTAAAGTTGTTTATACTATCATGTATTCAAGGTGCAAAGAAAGTATTATACTTTTTGCTTGATAGTTCACCACATGACAATTTTAAAGTTTTACATTTTTTTGTAGAAAATGTTTGAAACAAAATTGGACACAAAGATTACATTTCTGAGAACTTGACACATGTTTTAAACTAGATTTTTAAAAGATTTCTCATTTTAACAAGTTGGAAAACCTTATTTGTCAATGACCTATAAGTATTATTAAAAAAAAAAAAAAAGCTTTGACAACACCACCCCCCTAAAAATTTTTTTTTTTTTAAATCATCCACTGTACATATAACATTTGTTTAGAATTTCATTTAGTTATGACATCCATGTAATAAATGTGATATTGAGGTACACATCATTACATTTAAAACGGGAGAGAATTTTTTTATTTATTTTTTTACTCAAAATAGGGTAAACATTTATTTTATCAAAATTTAATAATGCCTTATTAATGGCTCAAATAGATATAGTTGTTCAAAAAATTTTTTATTTTTATTTAGGAATGTAAATAAATTATGCCTAAACAGTGTATTTAAAATGTATGCTTTCTGTTAATGCTTGTGACAGAAATGTGGACGTTTCGGTAGAATCACCCCGCTAGAAACTACGGATCCCAAAATGCAACGCAATCCGGTCGCTCTTTTGTTGCCGGAAAACCATCTGGAAGCATGCAATCGCAACCCGATAATGAGAGGTAAACCACAAATAAATGATAAAACAACCTCTTAATAGCACTACTATAAAATGTTTGTTTGTTATTTTGCACCAATGTAACCTTCTTCGTTTTGGACTCGATGTATTGCGTTTTCAGTGCTGTATCCAGGCAGCATTTGTCTGAGAGATAAAGTAATAGCTAAAGACGTCGTTGAATGGTACATATTCTTTTTTTTTAGTGTATTCAGGTGGAATAAAAAACAAATAAGTATCTTTTACATATGCTACATGTTTTTATATTCTCTTTAACTTCAGTAAGCTTGTTGAGGGTTCTATCCGAAAACTGTTCGAGTAGTTAGACATTGCAGTGGGACAAAATTTGGCTTCACAAAGAGCCTGTAGAGCTGATGAATTCCATTGCCGTTATACGAGTACTATTGCTTGACGATTTTAGATGTTTTCTCATAGCACTCATGTAGCAGCCCCCTTACAAAAATGAGCTACATTAAAACGGTAGTGTGCTGCCTGCAGTATTCCTATAATGTGTGCAGCAAAAGTGCAGTTTTTTTGTGTATAATGGTGCTGTACTGCACAATGAAAAGTGCTCTGCAGTTCAAAGACATCTTAAATGGCATATGCAGGGGAGCTATGTTTCAGTAAACCATACTTGCAGTCAGCTGCCGTTCTGCGTAGTCTATTATCTTTCCCTTTCATATAATTGCATTTATCAACCGTTCAAATATTCATCATATGCGCCAGATAAACAAGCGCGCAGCCATCTTGAAAATGTTGTCTTTGAACTTACGGTCTAGCGTAGATATCATGGGTGGTGATGTCAAAGCTTAATTAGCTAGGGGAATGGATTTACAGGTTATAGATTTGCCAATAGTTATGAGTGTTTTAAAGTGTTGTTGGATGTCATAACAACTGGAAGAAGGGCGGGGAGATTTTAAAACGAGAAATTCATACATAAATACACAAGACGTTCACACTGTGGACATACTGTTATGCCTCTGTGCTCATGAAACTACAAGAACACAATGTCATTAAAATATCTCTGTACCACACCTCTGACCAGGGCCAGCTATGCTAGGGTGGGCTGGGGGATATTATAGGTGGGCATTTGGGAATTGGGGGGGGGGGGTCAGTACTCAGACTACTAATTTAATGTCTTTAATTGGCATGACATGGTGTAATTTTTAAGATCATAAAGCCCAATATAACTATATTTTAGACTTATTCCCCATTTTAAAAAATGAATAAACTGAAAAACATTGCATATAATCATAAGATTGAAGTGGGCCCTGACAATTTTACACTTTCAGAGCAGTAAGAATTACAGCTTTAAAGCAAATTACAGAAGCAAATCAGAGTCCCCACAAATGCAAGGATGGAGTGGAGAGAAATAATATCAAGGAGGAAAATAAGGATGGAGTGAAAGGAAATACATTATATGGAGAGATCAAGATTAAGAACCTAAAATTTGACACGTTGGAACTGCTTAAATAAGTAATGATATAATATTAAATTATGACGATTCTTTCTGTTTGACTTTTCTGTTTGACAGAAATGTAATAAGCAATGATCTTTCCACACAAAGGCAAAAGGCAAAATAGAGTTATGAATGAATACGTTTGTCTTGTTTGCTGAGATTAATCAGTTTGTTTGTACTGCCGCTACAGGGTGTCTATAAATTAACTTAATCCATCCAATAAAAGTTTTCTCGAACCCATATATTTCCAAAATCTTAAAAAGATAATCCCATTCCACCTTATCAAACGCCTTTTCGGCGTCAAGTGAGATGGCAGTGACCGGAGTCTGATCATTTGCCACTGACCACATGATACTGATGAAATGCCTAATGTTATCAGAAGAGCTGAGGCCCCGAATAAACCCCACCTGATCTATATGTATAAGAGATGTTATAACTTTACTTAATCGGTCAGCCAGAATTTTTGACAATATTTTTCGTCTAGCTGGATCAGGGAAATTGGACGGTAACTCTTACACTCACTTGGATCTTTGTCCTTTTTAAGAATCAGACTGATCCGGGCTTGCGTCATGGTTGGCAGAAGCTTTCCATTCTTTAATGATTCCATATAAACTTCTAACAAAAGTGGAGCCAGTTCTGTTGCATAAGATCTAAAAAATTCAGCGGCAAAGCCATCTGGCCCTGGAGCCTTGCCTGTAGGCAAGGCCTTAATTACTTTGCCAAGCTCCTCCAAGTTTATCTCAGAATCAAGATATTTTTTTTTGCTCAGTCATCAGTTTAGGGAGTTCTTATGGTTCCACAAAGTTCCCAATATCTTCATCAGTAGACGAAGACATGAAACTATAAAGATCAAGATAAAATTCTTCAAAATCATTATTAATATCAATGGCCGAGGTAAATATTTCAGCACCAGCAGATTTAACTGAGGGAATGGTAGAAAAATACTCTCTCTGCTTTATGTATCTAGCCAAAAGCTTCCCTGCTTTGTCCCCCGACTCAAAGTATGACTGTCTTGCCATGAATAGCCAAAACCACTTTCCGCGACAAAATGTTGTCACGTCAGTGTTGCTCTAGGGGGCTTTCACACTTTTGCTTAACTACGATCAATCAGGGTGTATCGAATCTCACCAGTTAATGACACAAATAGTAATAAAACTAGCAAAGTACGCAGAGCTCGCCATTCACATATCCGACCATTGCCCCCTGGGTGACAAATTAATTTTAAAATGTACAATGTTTCCTTTAATGTTATGAACCTGCATGTGAAATAATACAAGCTGTCACTGTTACGAGCTGTCACTTCACAAATTAACACATGGAAAACCTACAAATATATGGATAATTACACGTATAACAATAAAATGCTTGTATCATGAAAAAGTGCAATATGTCATAGTGTCCGAATGTGATCTTCCACATCCAATTTCCTCTCTGAAAAATGAACACTTACAGTGACCGCAAAACACCTCACTAGCATTTTAACATAGTAAAGGGGTGGTTTAGACTCACCACCAACTCTTGGTGAAAAATACTTTCTGTGCTCACACGCATAATCCATTTTGATCGCCTCTTTCAGTAGATTCAATGCAAACTGGAGATTAAGAGACAAAACACAGAAGCGCGGAACGCTGAAAAGGGGCAGGGCTGAATAAGGTGAATTGTGTGGTACAATTGCAGGCCAGGGTATTACATCTATAGCAGGTTACTTTTAATAAAGCAGGATTGCAGATCAGTTCAGTACAACAACAGCTGCACTGTAAAATGATCTAGCCTCCAGTTACTGTACAACATACAGGTGATGGCCTCAAGAATTGCTGTTTTAAGCTACGTAAAGTCTTAGAATTTCCCATCTGATAAAGGATTTTAGAACAAGCCTGCTATTGTTCTAAGTCTGTCAAAACTGATTATGGTATAAATGTATGTATAAGTAGCCATCCAATGGTCCACATAAATGAGACAATTTTGAATTTCTTTTACATCTCTCATTTGTAGGTTGGAAAATGGAGATGTATCACAGAGAGAAGATTTACAGGGAAAAGATGCCACTGCTCTGCCCGGCCTGGCTGATGAAAATTGTTTAAATAGCTCTACAGTTGTTTCCAGATTCCTGCAGGCTGAGCTGGAACTGAATGCACGGTTACGGACGCTGTCCTTTGGAAAACCAGTGCGGTACACTTATAATCCGCTTGAGTATGCCTGGGACACACATCAATGTTATGTGGAGACGTACTGTCGCGGAGGACAGAGTGTTCTCTTTCTGGGCATGAACCCAGGGCCTTTTGGCATGGCACAAACAGGGGTAAGAAGATTGTCATTCTTTATTCTGATTCCACATGATCCATTTTGGTTGTCATGATAGGTGCTATGTAAGAATAAATTCAGTTAAGACAGTGGTTCTCAATTGTTTTTTGTCACACCCCCTTTTAAAACTACAAAACTTTGGCGACCACAATTCTGTGATTGGCGGATCTGTCTTTGCTGGATCATGGATAATGTAGTTCTGCAGCCTGGAAATTGTACTATTAACAATTTTTAAACAATAAAGAAAAAAAAAATAACCCTGCCCACCAAAAAAAATGTTTAGTACCAATTTCCCCTAACTTTTTCATGTTAACTTATGTAAATAACAGTTTTACTGACTGACAGTAAGTCGTCAGTATAACAGTAAATACTAAGCTAATTCTTACTGATATTTTTGTGCCAGTGCAAGTGGACATGGGTGTGAGTATTTGCTCTATCTGTGGGTGTATGAGCACAAACAGTGGGTGAATAGAATGTTAATAAAGTGGCACAAAGTGCAATTCGCTATTTTCTTGAGAAAAGGGGCATTACGCGAAGACGTTGGAGAACCATGTCTAATCTCACCGCAAAGTCTAAAATTAGCACAGGTGACAATACATTCACAAAGCAGGGGTTGCATTGCATACAACCCATTTACACTTCCAAATTCTTATAACCGCAGAAGAACTTCAGAATTAAATTGCACTTGGGCCAGCCCATTAGCCATTTGCGCACACGATTTCGCCAACCTACTTGTGCCTAGACTTAAAATATAAAAAATTCATGGCCATGCCCACGGACTTTGCAAGGATGACGTATCGTGTAGTGATATGCTTAAGGTATGGCTCTTAAAAAAGGGCCCAACATCTTACACCAAAATGTCTAATGTCTAACACTGAACATGTTAACCTCAATAACGGTGTCAATCAACAAAATCATCACTATGTAAAAAAGAGAAGCTATGAAGTTCACCACACAGTTAAACAAAATACCATTCAGATAACCATATCATGGGTATCCGGTTATAGTGCCTGAGTAGTCATGTGCTTGGCTCACTCCTGCTAACATTTCTTAATTTACTTTTCAAACCTCACCGATTTTAGTTTCTCCAGGCAGCAGTTGATAATAATTTCCTGACTGTAATCTTAATCAAAATGTCTAAGGGGAAGGGCAAATAGTTGGAAAAGGACCGAAAAGGCACTCTATCACCTGGGGCCAGCATTACGCCAGGTAAGATTAGTGCTCTGCATGATAAGCTCCTCTCTCACCGCAGACTTTAAAGCATTTTTCAAAAGTTTGCTAACCAAGCTGGACAATATTCCATCTACAGTGGCAGAACACGATTAATTCATCGTGTCTCTCGAGTCCAGAGCTACGGAGGTTGGTCAGCATCTCGAGCAGCTTGAGGCCACGTGTTCTGCGCTCCATAAAGATTACGAGTGGCTGAAGGCTAAAGTCTCGGACCTTGAGCGTCATAGGCGATGCCAGAACATTGATATTGTGGGCTTACCAGACTTGATCAAGGGTCCCTGTCCAACAAAATTCTTCTCCCAATTACTTGTCGATTTTCTCGGCTCTCAGGTTCTTTCTTCACCACCCAAGCTCACTGTATCCTTGCACCCAAAGCCATCCCGGGCAATGACGGATTAAGAACTGAGAGGCCCATTGGCCGGTACACCACGGAGGCCCTCCATGACGTTCACTTGTATGCATTTGTTGTGCTGCATCAAGCTTTTTCAGCGCTGGTGTCACAAATCAACATTCTGGAGTTAATGTGACTGTTACCTGGCAAAGTTTCAGTGCTTGATAAATGGTGAGCCAATATTTTTTCCCTTTTGCTTTGATTTGCAGACAATGATTACTCAAATTAAATGCTGAATCATTTAAAAATCAAAGCATCCAGAGGAAGTCCTATAATCCGTATCGTCTGCTGCCTCATGGAAAGTGGACCTGCCTGGGCAGAATTACACATTTTCCATATATTAAGAATAGGCCTATTATGTTGCAGGCAGTGACAGTGATTATTTTTGTTCGACTTTAATGTGACTTTATCATTTGAAGATCTATGTATTGTGCTATTTAGGCTCATAGCTCGCTGTGCACTTTATTCCCTGCTATCTGAGACTGTGTTTGATGCATCCATGGCAATAAACGTTCTTTATTCCTGAGTCCCGATTCCCGACAAATAATACAATAACCGTTCGTGAACTCTCGCGGTTAACCAAATATTACAAAAGGTTACCATGCACGTATGTAGGGTATTAAGGCACCTTACTCGTTATATCATTAAACATTAAATGCATGCAGGACTTAAACATTTTAAAGTCCTCTATACTGTTGCACGAATTCTGTAGCATATATGAATTTAAACCATCAGCTTTGTACACAGCAAGGGTAAACTGCACTGTATCTTTGTGTTTGGAAGCGTTTTGCAAATCAGACGCTGTTCTCTGTAGTTCTTCAAATAAACGTGCTGCACCTGTGAGACGGAGATTCCATGAGCGCACACTCGAGTGCCTGTACTCACGCTGCTGTCGTCCAGCACGCATTCGGCCGAACAAATAGTATTTCACATAAGGCTGAAATTTACGTGGATTTATTATAGGTATCTCAAAATAAATAAATAAGTGATTTAGAGCTCAGGGCCCTTTGGGTTTAGAGGCCCCTGGGCAATGGCCCAATCGGCCCGGTGGTTAATATGTCCCTGGTCCCGGGGCAGAGATGGCAGCCTGTCACACTTTGTTTTCACTGTTTCTGAATGTGGGGGATATGGTCATCCACGAATCACACAAAAAGGGCTGAGAATACAGCGGTTGTGACTGATTTTTACAGTTTTTTTTTTTTTTTTTTTCATTCTTTAGATATTCCTTGTATTGATTCTGATATCATTTCTAAACTGGAAGAACCCCTCACTCTAGAAAACTACATTAAGCTAGATGCAGAATGGAAAGTGCCCATGGCTTTCCTAAATAATTTTCTCCTCTTGAACAAGTTTTGAACATATTTAATGAATCATCTAAATCCTGCATCCTCCCCCATACCTTACGTCCAGCTGTTATTTCCCTTATTCTTAAAAAAGACCAAGATCATCATGCCATGGTCGAAATCACTGAGATCACATTTTTTCCCCATTCTGACTCATATCTGAATGATTTTATGCATTGCACTGCTGCCACACGATTGGCTGATTAGATAATCTAGATTTATATATAATATACACTGAACAAAATTATAAACGCAACACTTTTGTTTTTGCCCCCATTTTTCATGAGCTGAACTCAAAGATCTAAGACTTTTTCTATGTACACAAAAGGCCTATTTCTCTCAAATATTGTTCACAAATCTGTCTAAATCTGTGTTAGTGAGAACTTCTCCTTTGCCGAGATACTCCATCCACCTCACAGGTGTGGCATATCAAGATGCTGATTAGACAGCATGATTATTGCACAGGTGTGCCTTAGGCTGGCCACAACAAAAGGCCACTCTAAAATGTGCAGTTTTATCACACAGCACAATGCCACAGATGTCACAAGTTTTGAGGGAGCGTGCAGTTGGCATGCTGACTGCAGGAATGTCCACCAGAGCTGTTGCCCGTGAATTGAATGTTCATTTCTCTACCATAAGCTGTCTCCAAAGGCGTTTCAGAGAATTTGGCAGTACATTCAACCGGCCTCACAACCGCAGACCACGTGTAACCACATCAGCCCAGGACTTCCACATCCAGCATCTTCACCTCCAAGATCGTCTGAGACCAGCCACCCGGACAGCTGCTGCAACAATCGGTTTGCATAACCAAAGAATTTCTGCACAAACTGTCAGAAACCGTCTCAGGGAAGCTCATCTGCATGCTTGTCGTCCTCATCGGGGTCTCGACCTGACTGCAGTTTGTCGTCGTAACCGACTTGAGTGGGGAAATGCTCACATTCGATGGCGTCTGGGACTTTGGAGAGGTGTTCTCTTCACGGATGAATCCTGGTTTTCACTGTACAGGGCAGATGGCAGACAGCGTGTATGGCGTCGTGTGGGTGAGCGGTTTGCTGATGTCAACGTTGTGGATCGAGTGGCCCATGGTGGCAGTGGGGTTATGGTATGGGCAGGCGTATGTTATGGACAACGAACACAGGTGCATTTTATTGATGTCATTTTGAATGCACAGAGATACCGTGACGAGATCCTGAGGCCCATTTTTGTGCCATTCATCCACGACCATCACCTCATGTTGCAGCATGATAATGCACGGCCCCATGTTGCAAGGATCTGTACACAATTCCTGGAAACTGAAAACATCCCAGTTCTTGCATGGCCAGCATACTCTCCGGACATGTCACCCATTGAGCATGTTTGGGATGCTCTGGATCGGCGTATACGACAGCATGTTCCAGTTCCTGCCAATATCCAGCAACTTCGCACAGCCATTGAAGAGGAGTGGACCAACATTCCACAGGCCACAATCAACAACCTGATCAACTCTATGCGAAGGAGATGTGTTGCACTGCGAGAGGCAAATGGTGGTCACACTGACTGGTTTCCGGACCCCCCCGGACCCCCCCAATACAGTAAAACTGCACATTTTAGAGTGGCCTTTTATTGTGGACAGCCTAAGGCACACCTGTGCAATAATCATGCTGTCTAATCAGCATCTTGATATGCCACACCTGTGAGGTGGATGGAGTATCTCGGCAAAGGAGACGTGCTCACTAACACAGATTTAGACAGATTTGTGAACAATATTTGAGAGAAATAGGCCTTTTGTGTACATAGAAAAAGTCTTAGATCTTTGAGTTCAGCTCATGAAAAATGGGGGCAAAAACAAAAGTGTTGTGTTTATAATTTTGTTCAGTGTATATATAATATATATATATACAGTACTGTGCAAAAGTTTTAGGCACTTGTGAAAAATGTTGCATAGTGAGGATGTCTTCAAAAACAATGATATAAATAGTTTTCATTTATCACTTAATTTCATACAAAGTCCTGTAAACATAAAAAAGCTAAATAAATATTCGGTGTGACCACCTTTGCCTTTAAAACAGCATCAGTTCTCCTAGGTACACCTGGACACAGTTTTTCTTGGTTGTTGGCAGATAGGATGTTCCAAGCTTCTTGGAGAATTCACCACAGTTCTTCTATCTATTTAGGATGTCTCAATTGCTTCTGTCTCTTTATGTAATCTCAGACTGACACGATGTTCAGTGAGGGGCTTTGTGGGGGCCATGACATCTGTTGCAGGGCTCCCTGTTCTTCTATTCTAATCTTTTCTATTTGCAAAAGTAAAGTTTGGGAGTCCAACATTTATATTTCCTATTGACACACTAAAGCTGAAGATATAAATAACCATCTTAAGACAAATGCTTTTGTGAAACATCTTATGTGTCTTAGACTTTTGCACAGTACCTTATATATATATATATTTAATCTTTTTTTATTATTTTAATTATAATTATTTAATTATAATTTATGTCTGCCATGTCTAGCTGGTTATTAGCATGTTGTGTTTTGAATGCTGGTCCACAACATGGGATGCCGGTGTGCTGGTGTTTGACTAGCTTAATCAGCATATGTCCTTGGTTAACCAGTATTACCAGAAAATCCATACAGTCTGACCAGCAAAACTTTGCTGGTGAACAACATGGCTATGCTGGCCAACCAGACATACCAGACTAAACCAGCACTTACCAGCATTAACCAACCTAGACTGGCATGAGAATTGTATGCTGGTTAAGCTGGTCTTTGCAGCAGGGAAAACATTCCATATAATATAACAGCAAAGTAAAAGAGATTGACTTTACTTATAACAAAATGTTTTTTGACATTTTTGGAATTCACTTTTTCACAAAACTCGTCCTTGTCATAAAAAAAATAAAAATAAAATAACTTTGGTTAGGGTGAAGAAATGTATTAAAACTACTTTTTAATGAATTTTCACTCAACCAACAAAACAAAACTAGTAATCTGAACTTTTGTTAAGTTTTATTTTTTTTACAGGTCTGTCTTTAAATTTTATTGTTAAAATCAATTTGCCTATGGAGAGAATGAATGGGACTTTATTTCTAGAACCTCAACTGTTGCGTTCTATAAGGCTAAAGGTGGTGGGTCTGTGGGTAAAGAAATAACATTGACTCAGCCCTTACTGTTTTGTGTATAGCAGAAAGCCTGTTGTTGAGAAGTTGCAGTCTTTAGTATTATCTAAAACAACACACAGGAGGTAATTCAGTTGACAGTCACAGATGACATCATCTAATATCAGCAGATGATTACAAAAAATTACCATGGTAGCTTTAGTTTCTGCCAAAATACCATAGTTATTACAGTTTTTGTTACTACAAAAAATACATTGTTAGCATTTTTGTTTAAAGCATGTATTAAAAAAAACAATTAAATCTCTATATCTTTTGTATTAACAAGGTTCCGTTTGGTGAGGTGAAAGCAGTTCGTAATTGGTTGAAGATCACGGGACAGGTTGGGCGCCCAGCTGAAGAGCACCCCAAGCGACGAATCACAGGTCTCGACTGTACTCATAGTGAAGTGAGTGGAGCCCGTTTCTGGGGCTTTTTCCAAGAGCTCTGTGGTGAACCTCACAACTTCTTTTGCCACTGTTTTGTGCACAACTTGTGCCCACTCATCTTTATGAGTGAGTCGGGCAAGAACCTCACCCCACCTGAACTTCCTGCTATGGAGCGTGATGCGCTGCTATCCTGCTGTGATAGTGCCTTGTGTCAGGTAGTCACTGCATTGGGTGTCTCCATGGTGATCGGCGTGGGCAAAGTTTCTGAGCAACGGGCTCGACGTGCCCTCTCTGATGCAGGTATCATGGTAAAAGTTGAAGGAATCATGCATCCGTCTCCTAGAAACCCACTGGCCAATAAGGGTTGGGCAAGCATAGTCAGGACCAAACTAGAGAAGCTGGGTGTTTTGAATTTGCTTACCAGATAATGACTAGTATGCATTTAAAATTCACCCAGCAGTGTTTTACTGAGATTTAACGGAGACATTGATGGAGTCAACAGATGTTTTGCCTACTAATGGGATACTCTATTAACTAATTATTTTTTAATGTTTTTCAATTTTTGTGTACATTTTAGAAGTGTAATATTGCTTGTAATGTTGCTTACAAAATATTAGTAGATTCTTTGTTTTGTAGTCCATTTTTGTTCTTTAAATGTCCTCATGTATTTTATCTTAATTTAGTTTTTTTTTTGCTTCGGATTTGTTTCTGAGGTGTCATTTGTAGACCTATAAAAACAAAAAAACATTCTGGGGGTTAAACAAATATTACCATTTAACTGCAATAATTTAACTTCAACACAATCCATTTCAACGTAATAAAATCTGCTGTGTGTAAGTCTTAATTACAACATGCTGACCAACCCACAATGAGTTTTGGAGGTTGTCTATATAGAGTTTCATCTGGTTATGCCCTAGAGTGGTGTAATTTTATTCTGGGTGGTTGAATGTTTGGATGATTGCAATAAATTCTCTTCATGGTTGCCAAACTATAAAATGGTGTGTTTGTCTATTAACCAAAGGGCTTCATATTTTAAGCAGTGGCATAGCCAAGGGTGTGCAAATGCCACCCAACACTTTAGCCGGCACACCCAAATAAAATGACAAATTTTGATTTATTGAAGCTTAATAGTAAAATAGTAGGGGTGCATTGATACAAAGATGGGAATTTTTAACATCAATTACTGAATTTAATAATCGATTATAATGTCTATAGTACCCCAGTGGCATAGCCAGAAACTAGGCTCTGGGTGTGCAAAATGAAAACAGGATGTGCAAGAACTGAAGCACAATAAAGTGGCATGTACATGTACCATTGATAGCCATTGTGTTAATGATTTTTTAAGCTTGAAATATTTTTTTAGCCATGTGTTACGTCATAATGACTAAACAAATTAATGCCACTTTTATCAATGGATTATAGGCTTGTTAATATATCCGAATATTAGGCTTAGAATATAGTCATGAAATCTGAACTGCAGTCATGATTCAGTTTAATTTAGGAATGATTCATAATTATTTTACAAATACGTTGAAGACACAAATGTAAATGGAGGGACAATTTGCACTATTCAGGAACATACAGTAGGCCTAGATAATATGTAATATGAAAGTACACCTAGTTGTACATTCACTGGCTCTAAAAAAAAAAAAAAAATTGTAAAATAAATAAATGTGTTATGCATTGTGTGGAACACAAGAACGTGAAGCAGTAAGAAAATTCCAAATCTTTACTGAACATTCTTTGCATTTAGGGAGTACAAGGAGTTTTGATTTATGTGTGACTGCAAATTTAAACAGAAATATGGCTGCAAGCAGCAATTACATGGCCAAGCCCTGAAATGGCAAGCATTGCACCATACTAGGCAGAACACATAAGTGCACAAAGATTGAATATGACGTAGCGGATTGATGTACATTATTGGGGTGCCAAGCAGATTATTAAACCTGCTAAATTATTAATGGGTCGTTAAGTAAATCAACCCTACATAGTATTCACTAATTCAGTGTAAAGTGAACCCTTCTAAGGGTGAAATGTAAATAAAACAGCAAGATAAATTCTCAATTGCACTTTTTGTTTAGAGGGAAAAAACAGATCTTTAAGATGAAAAATCACTTCAAAAAAGGTGATTTTGATTTCCTCAAATAATCAGTTCATGATTTGGTTCCTTTAAATGAAAACAAAAACTTCACATATCAGTTCTCTTGGTTTTTCAATCAATCAAATCAGACTGCTAAAACAGACAGTTCACTCTTGGTTCACTTGCAATGCAGGGTGTTTTCACACCTAGTTCATTTGAGCACTCCAAGCGCTCTCAGAGCGGTATAATGTGTATATGTGAACAACCCAAGTGGTCTTAGATCCCCCTTGTAACAGATAAAGGAAGGGCAAGGAGTAGGTGGGAACTGGCTGAACAGTAAACATAAAGTTTAATAAAAACTCAACATAAAAACATAAAACAAACATGAACACACATGCGTCTCTCTCTCGAACTGGCGCCTCTGGCTAGTCTTTATCCCCCTCCCGGCTGATTAGCCCGATTCAGGGCCGGCCATGTGTCCTCACGGGCCAGCCCCACCCTCCTCCTCGTCACACCCCTAAAAGGACCCAAAAACAAACCATACTCAGACCACCTTGGTCTGAGTACGGTTCGTTTGTCGGTCCTTTTGTGGTTTGATTGATTTGTGCGATGTGAAAGCGAAGAGGTACCAGTCCGTTTTGCATTTTATGACATAATTACCTCGTGGCATTACATACTTCATATTCCAGTCACAATTTACTGTCCACATATGGGAATTTTAAGTGAATATAGATATACCATGATTACCATGACGTGTTTTTGTGTCTCATATTCCATTCTTGTTGTATTATTTGAGCACTTAAAATGAATGGACCGGCCGCATTCAGAGCAGAGCAGTGCATTAAGATGAACCGTTTTAAAGTGCTCTGATGGCCGTACGGAGGTTTGTGCTAAACTCCCACGAAAGTACAAGTGAGGATTTTTATAGTTTCACTTTAATTTGTATTTGCGCAATGGCAAATGTTCTTGTCTTATACACACAATGTAAATGACACGCAGGAGGAGATACTTGCTTGCTCCATTACTCTTGAGATGATAGATAAAGAAACATATTTTCAAATGCACATAGAATTACAAATGTTTTCCTTCATGCGAAATAAGGGCTTGTAGGTTTTATCGGAGAGCCTTAACGTGAGAGAGTGAAGACTTTAGAACAGAAATACAGTATACATTATTACTGTTGCATAATGTAATATTATTGGCAGTGTTGTATAGGTTTCATAAATTATATAACATATAAAATATAACTTTTTATGTAATTCTATCCCCGTGCAATAATTGCTAATGAAAAATTCAATATTTTTTAAAGCCTTAAAAGTAATCATATAGACCCATTTTATTATATGATTTCAAGTTAAATATCAATAAATTACTACTTAAGGTCCAGGCCTATCTGTAATAAGCATACGTACACCTTAAGAAGTATGACTATTTGTATGACAATTGCTTATTATAATAATCAATTATGCAATTATTTATGAAAAATTATTGTCAGCCAAATTTCATAATCATGACAGCCCTAGCTGCATTGGGGTCTGAGTTCTTAAGGAGCTGTGGTGTGAACAACAAGGGGTCTGAGATCACATTAATGTGAAGAGGACCAAAAAAGAAACTGGGTCCTCTTTTAAGTCCACTTACACTGTGAACACCAAAAGCACTGAGGTAATTTGCGGCTGGTTCCCTTTCTGGTTCACTTTAACCCAACTGGGTTTGGTTCACTTAAAACGTACTATATGTGAAACCACCCTCAATCAACAGTTCGGACTCAGTTCACTGCAATTCAATCAACAGTTCATATGTCATAGTTCATTTGGCAAGTCAACGAGCAGTTCATAAGACAGTTCACAATGAAGACAAACAGTTCATGATTCGGTGAGTCAATGATTCAGCAAGCATTTCAAAAATCAGTTCAAGAGTCAAGCAGGAAGACAATTAGTTCACAGTTCAGAGAGTCGGAGATCGAACAAGCAATTCAAAAATCAGTTCACAATGCAGGCAAGCAGTTCATAACCAGTTCACTTTGCCATACAAATGAGCAGTTCATCATTTGCTTGAGAAAAGCCAAAATGATGCAACTTAAACCAACCATAAAAAATAAAATAAAAAGCGAAAAACTTGTCTTGTTCAGTCAGTTACTTTGTCCACTCAGCTGCTGTCATCTATTGTTTGGATCGCTTGTCAGTTTCCTTCCTACAGTCCAGTGAACAGATTCCCTCAGACAGCAGCTGTGCTTTCAAAACTAGTACAGTGGTTGAACCATTGTTTAGGCAAGCAATTTAAATGTCCAGCACATTTTGTTTCTCTTGCCTATCAAGTGACTTCACAGCAAAGCATACAGCACTTTTACAGGACTTAAACTCCCTGCATCTTTTAAAAACAGTGCTTCCCTAGCACTTCATTCCAGGAGTTTGTTACAGACGCTGCTAGATATATATATATTTAAAACATCATGTGACTCCTCTAAACATCAGGTGACTCTTTAAAGAGCAGGTCTTTAAACATCTTTACACCCCCTCCCCCTTGTTCAAAGACAAACAATTGGCTTATTGTCAATGTCCGAAAATCCAAGGAATTCCTCATCATCACTGTCCTCTTTGAAGAAGTCAATTAACTTGTGTTGTTGAGTCTCCTCTTTTGCTGTGGAATAACAGGCTTTAATAGTATAGGATGCACATCCTCTCCTGTTTCTTCCATTACAACCTGTTAATTTAGAGGACCCGTACACTGTATAATCCTATAAGAACCTTGCCATTTTGGCACAAGTTTAGCGGAAAACTTTTTTCTGCTTTGGAAAGATGATAAGAACGCACCCAAACACGGTCATTCATTTTGAATTCAAGGTCACATCTCTTTTTGTCATAATTCCTTTGCTGTCTGAGCTTAGCTTTGTTCAGATTTTTCGTGACTAGATCTCTTAAGTCATTGAGTGTGCAATATTGTTATATGCTGGAGTGTCAGGAAGAATGACCTGTAGTTGTAACACTAAATCCAAGGGGCCTCTGAGTGGTCTACTGCGATTAAGTTCAGCAGGTGTGACACCAGTAGATTCTTGTACAGCTGAATTGAGAGAAAAATGGAATTCATTGTTGGGCCTCAAGTGCCAGCTGAGACACATGTTAAATGGGCAGACGCCATTAACCAGTCTCTCCACCCACATTCGCGGCCACATTCTCTGACCAGAAACCTGGCATGACGCACTCTCCACAAGAGCCACGCCCGCCATTTTTTGCACTCCTTCTCTCCTTACACACAAACACACACACACACACACACACACACACACACACACATACATACACCCATTCACACACACACACCTCTACCTTCCTCTCATGTATTATAGGCTTATCTGTTGCCATATCTAATCATGTTACTGACAAGTTTGTAGTTGGAAGTCAGAAGTTTATTGACTGCATTGTATTGATTATTAATTGATATTCATGCATCAATAAACTTTGTTATACTTTAAAGAGAAGTGTTTTGGTATTGTTCTGCATGCAACTGTGCCAAGGGCTGGCAGGGGATGTCAGTGCTCGGATTCAAGCCTTCATTGTTCCCATTTTGAATGTCGATGTTCTCCGGACATCGACTTTCCTAAGAGAACAATCCTATATTGAAACTGCTATACTGTCTGGTTATTAGTCCCTGATTCCAGGGTGGTGCCCGGCAATATTAATACTTATTAATATTCTATTGATTTTGTAATTAACATTTTTATTGATTCATGAGCATATGACAGTAAAAAAAACTCAACACATATATAATGAATCAACATTTTACATTTAAACCCTACTAATACAATCCCACCCTGACCCCTAACGAACACCCCTGTGGTCCCACATAACACACACACAATCCAAAAAAAAAAAAAAAAAAAAATAAATATATGTATATATATATATATATATATATATATATATATATATATATATACACACATAAATATATACATACACATACATATACATACATATATACATATACACACACATACACAGATACACATACATACACTTACATAATATATATATATATATATATATATATATATATATATATATATACACACATACACAAATAAATAAAATAATAAACATACATGATTAAACTACACTCTCCACATCCCCTCCCCGAGATTCCCCCAAGAAAACTAAATATTTGCCCCATTTTTTAGCAAATAAGTCCCTCAACCCCAGCCTTCTACTTACCGCCTCTTCAAATGCAGCTACCCTCCCCATTTCCACACACCACTCCGAAAAAGAGGGTGCTCCATTTGACTTCCAACCCCTTAAAATTACTTGCCTGCCGATCATGAGACTGGTCATAACCCAGTTTTTTATATGATTGTCCCCTAAATGCATGACCGCTCCATCACCCAAAATACAGAGTCTGGGACAAAGCAAAACCTGAGTGTTCAAAACGTCGCACAAATACCTCTGAACCCTCAACCAAAACTCCTGGATCTTAACACACCCCCAAAAGACATGGGCAGTGTCTCCAACTTCTGACTGGCATCGCCAGCAAGTGGGTGTGTCTTTAAGACCAAGCCTATATAATCTAGAGGGGGTCCAATAAAATCTATGTAAAATCTTAAATTGCATAAGGCGAACCCTTGCATCTCTAGATACAGACTTGACATTTTTAAGAATCTTAGTCCACACTCCATCCTCCAATACCAAATTCAAATCTTTTTCCCATACTCTCTTGAGAGAAGTCAAGGCTCCATCCCCCAGACTCTGAGTTAGTAGGGAGTAATACACTGATGCTTCATGGCCTTTTCCAAAAGCAGCAATCACCTCTCCCAAAGCACCTGCCGCTTTAGGGGGGCGCGTGCCACTCCCAAAAATAGTGCAGAGAAGGTGGCGAAGCTGTAAATACTTATAAAACTGAGATCTGGGAATGCCAAAATGTTGAACCAAATTTTAAAAAGATCTCAATACTCCACCCTCATATAGGTCACCGAGTGTAGTAACCCCCCTCACAATCCAATCTGACCAACAAAAAGGGGACTTATTAATACATAGTTTAGGGTTCTGCCATATGCTCGAGGCAACATTTAAATAAATATCAGAATTAAACACTCTGGACACTTTTGTCCATATCGAGTGCAAATGTAAAATAACGGGATGCGACTTAACCTCTCCGGCTAGTTTAATCGAAAGGCTATGCAGTGGCGAGATAGGGGCAAGTACTTCCTTTTCAATACAAAACCAGGGAGGGGCCCTCTCAGGTGGAAGTGACCAATGAGCCAAATGTCTAAGACCGAACGCATAATAATAAAACAAAATCTTGGGTAGGCCTAGCCCTCCTCTGTCAACTGGCCTATGTAACTTATTGAAATTTAACCTGGGGCGCTTACCATTCCAAATAAAGGACTTCGCTATGCTATCAAATTGCTTGAAATAAGAGAGGGGGACATCTACAGGGAGAGACTGAAGCAGGTAGTTGAATTTTGGAATACAATTCATTTTAATAACATTAACCTTCCCAATCATCGATAAATGTAATGAAGCCCAACTGCTGACATCGCTCGAAAACCTTTTTATTAAAGGGTCAAAATTAACTAACTAAATCAGACAAATTTGCTGGGAATAAAATCCCCAAATACTTAATGCCCTGTTTGGGCCACTGGAAGGTGCCCAGCTGGAAAGCCGTTTCTGGGCAGTACGCTGTCAGCGCCAAAGCTTCGGATTTAGACCAATTGACTTTGTATCCTGAGAACTTGGAAAAGGAATTAATAATTCTGTGGAGGCAAGGCATAGATTTAGTAGGTTCAGAGACAAATAATAAAATATCATCTGCGTAAAGCAGAAGCTTATGCGCCGCACCTCCCGCTGTCACCCCTGGAAAATCATCCTCCTTTCTTATCGCAGCTGCTAATGGTTCCAGGGCAAGACAGAACAATAACGGGGAAAGAGGGCAACCCTGTCGAGTGCCCCTATCCAGAGTAAAATAATCTGAAATTAATCCATTTGTTTGTACCGCTGCTACAGGGTGTTTATAAAGTAACTTAATCCAACCAATAAATGTACTCCCGAACCCATACATTTCCAAAATCTTAAAAAGATAATCCCATTCTACCATATCAAACGCCTTATCGGCGTCAAGTGAGATGGCAGCGACCGGAGATTTTTCATTCGCCACTGACCACATGATATTGATGAGACGCCTGGTGTTATCAGAAGAGCTACGGCCCCGAATAAATCCCACCTGATCTCTATGTATAAGAGATGTCATAACCTTACTTAATTGGTTAGCCAAAATGTTTGACAATATTTTTACATCTAGTTGGATCAGGGAGATTGGACGGTAACTTTTACACTCGCTTGGATCTTTGTCCTTTTTAAGAATCAGACTGATCCGGACTTGTGTCATGGTTGGAGGAAGTTTTCCCTTCTTTAATGATTCAGTATAAACTTCTAATAAAAGTGGGTCCAGTTCTGTAGCATAGGATCTAAAAAATTCTGCGGCAAAATCATCTGGCCCCGGAGCCTTGCCAGTAGGTAGGGACTTAATTACCTCATTAAGCTCCTCCAAGGTTATCTCAGAATCAAGAGAGTTTTTTTGCTCAGTCGTCAGTTTAGGAAGATCTAATGGTTCCACAAAGTTTCTAAACTCTTCATCAGTAGGCGAAGGCGTGGAACTATAAAGATTAATATAGAATTCTTTAAAAGCATTATTAATATCAATGGCTGAGGTAAATATTTCACCACCAGCAGATTTCACTGAGGGAATGGTAGAAAAAGACTCTCTCTGCTTTATATATCTAGCCAAAAGCTTCCCTGCTTTGTCACCCGACTCAAAGTATGACTGTCTTGCCCTGAATAACCAAAACTCCACTTTCCGTGACAAAATAGTATTATATCTATATTTCAATCTAGTCAATTCTCTGAGGCCATCAGCTGACATACGGCGCTTCAGCTCTGCCTCGGCACTTTTAATATTTCCTTCCAACTCCACAAGTTCTCGTGCTTTGGATTTTTTGATGAATGAGGCATACTGTATGATCCGGCCCCTAAGAATCGCCTTAAGTGCCTCCCAAGCCACGCCCACAGAGGATACTGAGGACCAGTTGGTCTCCATATAAACATTGATTTCAGTCTTTAACATTTGTTGGAAATCAGGATTTTGTAAAAGGGATACATTAAGGCGGCAACTATATGATTTCTTTTTCTCTATATGTGGCATCACCTCTAAACTCGCCAGGGCGTGATCTGAGACTAAAATGTTTCCAATTGAGCAATCAACAACAGATGAAATGAGGGATTTGGATATAAAAAAAAAATCTATTCTAGAATAAATCTTATGGACTGATGAAAAAAATGTATAGTCCCTACCGGATGGGTTCAAAAGTCTCCAACTATCCGAAAGACCAAGATTTTTACACATCCTATGAAGCGTCAGTGTTGCTCCAGGGGGTTTACACACTTTAGCTTCACTATGATCAAGGACTGAATCCATCAAAAGATTAAAGTCTCCTCCCAATATCATGAGGGGTGCCAGCAGTTTGCAACATCCCTTCAAGATCTATAAAAAAGCCCTGATCATCAACGTTAGGTGCGTAAATATTAGCCAAAATCAGACTTTGCCCTTGAATTTCAGCTAAGACAATAATTACTCTTCCTAATTTATCTATAATCTGTTTGAAAAATTTGAATTGTAAATGTTTATTTATCAATATAATGACTCCCTTGCTTTTACTTGAGCCAAGACTAAAGAAAACATGTCCACCCCATATCTTCTCAAATTTTTCAGCTTCGTGCGGGGAGAGATGTGTTTCTTGAAGAAACACTATATCATATTTCTTATGTTTAAGAAAAGTAATAACCTTCCTTCTTTTTATGGGGTGCCCCAACCCATTCACATTCCATGTGGAGAGAGACAACTTATTCATATTAACATTTGACATATTGATATAATAAAAATAAAAAATTGTGTGTGAAAAACAAAATTATGAAGACCACATTCCCCATTAGTGAAACAATCAACCCCCGAACATCCCCTGGAACAAAACAAATAGAAAAAAAGAAAAACGTGCGCATTAACCCCGCGCACGACAGCGCCACTCGGCGACGATCCCTCTAAACTCAAAAGGTCCATGTACGCCCACAAGTCCCCACGACAACTTTGCCATCGGATTGCTCAATTTGTGAGGCAAAATTACATAACAGAAAATACTTTGTGAAATAAACCCAGTTAATAGGAAGAATGAACACAAAAAATGTGTAGATTCATTCACAGAACTGTCTCAAAGGTGTGATCTTCCACAAAACAAATTCCAGCCGATATAAAACCGTTCAGATTCCTCGGACAGACAAACGAATGTTCCGTGAGCCGGCTGTTATGAGTTTTGCGAATGACGTAATCATTCAAATGTCCCGTAAAAAAAAAAAAAAAACTCAAAACAAACTCCAGCCAGCAGGAGGAATAAGCACGAAGAACGAACAGATTAATCCACAGCTGTTCCAAAGGAATGTTATTCAACAGAACATGCTCCAGCCGTTAGGCGGAACCAATACAAAAAGAAACAAAACCGGCATCCCGGTTCCCCGGATGATCGAGTCAATTCACTCGGAGGCCGCATAAAAGTATATACCATGACTTACACAATCCATCAGCTTTATAAAAGACATCCTTTGAGTGAGCATGTAAATATTTTGCGGTCATCCGTTGTGTCCACTCTCAAACTGGCCGGGAACTTCAATGCAAATGTAATCTTCCATCAGTGCAAAAGTTTATTTAAGGAAAAGTGTTATTCACAAAACAAACTCCAGCCGCACGGTGGAGCCAACGCAAAAAACCCAAAATTTCACCCAGCTTCCTCAAGAGTTAGGTACAGCGAGTCAGGCCCACTCACATGAGAAACATCCAACGGTTTACTCAGCCATTGATTCTATAAAAGACATTGCCAGATTTGGACATGTGAATACTTTGCGACCGTTTTTCGTTTCTATTCTCAGTTTGGCAGGAAACATCAGAGCAAACGAGATCTTTTTCTGATGTAAGAGTTTCTTACATTCCTTGAACTGATCGTGTTTCTCTTTTGTCGAACTCGCAAAGTCTGGGAACAAGAAAACATTATGGTTCTTCCAAGAAAGTTTTCCTTTGCTCCTTGCCTGGCGCAACACAAGATCTTTATCGGATGATCTCAGAAATCTGGCCAGAATCGATCTGGGCCTATCTCCCTCAGCAGATCTGTGAGCTGGGACTCTGTGAGCTCGCTCGATTTCCAGCTTGTGGCCTGTTATGTCGAGCAGACTCGGGAAGAGCTCGTCCAGGAATTTCACCATATCTCTGCCCTCTTCATGCTCAGGAATTCCAACAATTCGAACGTTATTCCTGCGGTTTCTATTTTCAAGATCTTCAAGCTTTTCAAGGAGATGTTCCAAATCAACTTTGGTCGTGGGCGGATTAGCGGATAATTCCCTCTCCCGAAGATTCCAGAAAACCGATTCGTTTTTCAACATCAGACACTCTTGTACCTAACTCAGAGGATTTTATTTCCATCACCGTGATCGATCGACTTATTACAGCGAGATCCTCCAAGTCAGCAAGAATCTTTGTCAACATCATCGACATGTGGGACAACTGACGCTGGATCTCTTCTCTCGCCGCGCCATCTAAATCGAGTCCCCGGTCTGTAGGCCTGTCGGGGCTTTCATCCTGAACAAGTAAGTGTCTTTTAATATCTCCAGAGCCCGAGGATTTTGACTTCTTTGCCATGTTTTGCAACAAAGGACAAATGTGTAACTGGGTGTAACAAATTTCACCAGATTATAACATGAGAATAATCCAAAATTCAGCAAAGTGCGCAGAGCTCGTCGCTCACACGTCTGCTCCTTGCATGGTGTTCATTTTCCTCCTATTCTATTGATTTTGATAAATTATAGTTATCTGTGATGATTGTTGATTTGAAGGATTAATTAGCTAATGTTGATTCTAATCAATGTACTATAATTATCATTATTGCTAATAACCAAACCCGCTCCTGAACAAAGCCCCAACATTAATGATGCCCCGTGTGAAGCATCTACATGCCAGTTTTGTCACAGTGTGTATGCATAAGAATTTGCCAAGCAATGTGGTGTGAAAGTTCTCTTAGATTTTACTAAGAGATTTAACTCCTAATGCTTTCGCCTAGATGTTACATAGAGGTAACAGGTCACCTAATTAATGCCCACCAAGGAGAGTTCGCAGTGCAGTTCACACATTGCATAACAGTAACACATAAGCCACAGGTCGAAGCCTCTCACCTGTGCGTTCGTGTCAACATTATAGCAACTGTAATACAACAAGCTATCAGAGCCACTGTGACATGAGCATTTTTACTGCCCCGGTAAATTGAGTCACCAGTTGCCCCACGTGGACAGAGCTGAAGCTCCTCAGAGGTCAGAAGACCCAGCACTGAAAGATGTGGTTGCCGTTGTCCTGCATCTCTCCATAGAGGAGAGAGATAACCTCAACGGCTACAATGTTTGTTGTTGTGATGAAGCATTGCAGGAACTAGTTGATTATGTCAACAACCCGGTTGGGAAGCCAGAGCACACTATCCTGGACCTCATGGAACAAATTTTCTTTCTTCATCAGCACAGAACCCAACTGCAAACCTCAGAGCACCAGGCCCAGCTCACCCAGCTGCAGAACAGCTACCAAGCGGTGCAGAGGGAAAATCTCAGCCTGCACCAAGAAGTTAGGTGCACCCAAGCTGAGAGAGTCCGGGCACAGGTAGATAATGCCCGGCTGCAGGAGATAAATAAAACCCTGCGCAGGCAGCTCAAAGCTGCCCAACTAAAAGCAGAGTCAGATCAGGTGATTGCAGCTGCTGACCTGGCCACCCAGGAAATGCACAGCACAACATCGAAGAGGGCCCCCTCTTTAGCACAACCAGTAGAAATGTGCCCCTAGGAAACCAGGGACACACGCTAGGAGCCGAGCTGCCCCTAGTGGTACAGTCTCTGGCTTCGTCCTCCTAGACACCTTTCAAGCTCCTCCAGCGGCCCGCTGGTTGGATGCAGGTGCCCCTCCTTACAGTTGCCCCCCTCAGTCCATTTTCAGTCATGCCACCTTGCGTTTTGACCAGACAGATGCCACATCACGAAGGGGGGAAAATGAATTCCAAGCCCAGAGTGGTGTAAGCAGCTCGAGGGCCCCATTAGCCAGGGAGCTGTATGCAACATGGGACCAACCCCCACGCATTGACAGGACTCCCCACCACGAAGGGGAAGAAGTCGTACTCATCACTATAGCGATCTGAGTGACTATGGCATTTCGGATGACTCGGACGACCTTCGGTCATACTGACACCAAGGCTTGCACACTCAACAACTCGAGTCCTTTGCAAGGGACATAGAGCACTTTGACCTGAGTAGTCAAGATTCAAACATTGATGATTATCTCAGAGAAATTGAGCACTGCCTTGTTGACTTACCTCATGCTTCATCGCGTGAAAAACTCAAGCTCATATGGAAGACCACAGTGAGGAGTGTCCATGTGTTCACGGAAACGTTACCGACTGGTACCTGAGACTGCTACTCAGCTCTGTGTAAAGCCCTATGTGAGGAGTATTCGCCGTATACCGACAAAGCCTTCGCTACCCTAGGCGCTTTCACCATCGCTCAGAAGAGGCATGAGCCTCCGCGTGAGTATTACAGACGCCTGAGAACAGCGGATTTCCAAGAACTTAACGCACCAGGTCTGGAGGAGGAACAGGCTTTCAAGTCTCTCTTCCTTCACAACCTCCACGAGAGTGTGCGATATGACATCACAATGCATTGCACAACGGGCAACCCTACCATGCAGGAAATCAGAAGGTACTCATAACTGGCATGGGAGATGCGCGTGTGCCCTGCTCGAGGGCATAAAGTCCTGGGGATTCAAGCCTCAGAAAACGCCAACCTAGTGCTTGAAGGCAACAAGATGCCTCGCATTAAGCGAACATTAGAACAGGACCCCAGGGGTGCCAACCACCTCACCAGCAGGGTGGGCAACAGAACCAGGGTGGTGGTGACCAGACACACCTCCAGGATCACGCTGGGCCAAAACGCCAAAACGCTCACCGGCCGAAACGAAAGGTATGGTTTGAACGGAAACCCAAACAAGAAGGTGAGTGGGAAGACAAGGTTTCAAACCCCCCCAGAGGACAAGGTTTGAGATAGGAAATGGAGGGTATAATCAGGAGATGCCTGAAAGAGTCAGTAACGCAGCTTGATGTGCTCTGTCGTTCACCAGGGCTGCCAAACTCCTCAAAGGGACAGGGCGCTGACACACTGTCAGCATGACTAGACTATGTACCCCCTCCTGTTAACGGCAAAGTTTACTTTGTAGGTTGGGAAAGGGGAACAGGGGAGGCAAAGTTGCTCCCCAAAACAGTCACTCCTAACACACCACATCCTCCTTTTCTGACCTTCTTGGGCGATCTGTACCATAAGGGCTAGAAACAAAATTCTTTTTTCTTCTGATTCCTTGTGTTATGCCAAAGAGTTTTGCCCTCTGTCAGATTTTTGCTCCGCCCCTTCGTTTTCCCGCTATTTTGGATTGTTAATCGTCCTAGACCGTTTGCCTGATCAGAACCAAACCAGTGCAAAAAGATTCAACAGAGTTCCAATATGAAAAGTTATCAAAGGAATTTTGCAATTCTGATTTATCGTCAAACAGTACTCCAAAACGTTTGTAGGGGGCGTGTCCATTTTACTTTATAACTAGTTATAACTTTTGAACGGATTGAGATATTATCACTAAATTTGGTACACGTATGCATGGGCTCATTCTGAGGACAAAAATATTGCACACCTTTGACTCTTGGTGGCACTATAATAATTAAAAAACTAAAAATGCCTCTAACTATGGAACCACTGGTCTGATCGACTTGAAATTTCTTTGTCCAAGGTGCCATCAAGGTCTTTGAGGACAGTCATATATCTTTAAAAACATGTCTGCCATTGACCAATCAGCTTTCAGTAGCTTTTATATAGGGTTAAATTAGGCCGATCGGAACTAAACTTGGTACATATATTTGTCTCTTGGCCCAAGAGGTCTGTGCAAAATTTGAAAACAACTGGCCACCAGGAGGCACTATGGCGTTTTACATGCATGTAAATTGTTGTATATACTGCTGTTTTTCACAAAGAAACACTTTATTCATACCAAACTATAGATCTCCTCATTCTGAACAATTTTGCCTCAAGTACCATTGGTGTGAATGAAAATGTTCATTAAATACTTGAGAATATTTAAAAACACTACAATTTGAAACTAGTCATAGGCCGTTCACCCGATCGGAACCAAACCACTGCAGAAAGATTAAGCAGAGTCCCAATGTAAAAAGTTATCAAAGGAATTTTGAACATTTCATCGTCAAACGGTATGCCAAAACTTACATAGTAATTTAACTACAGTCTCTCCCAGTAGATGTCCCCCTCTCTTATTTCAAGCAATTTGAGAGCATAGCGAAGTCTTTCATTTGGAGTGGTAAGCACCCCAGATACATTTCAATAAGTTACATAGGCCAATTGATAAAGGTGGGCTAGGCCTACCCAAGATTTTGTTTTATTATTATGCATTCGGTCTCAGACATTTGGCTCATTGGTCGCTTCCACCTGACAGAGCCCCTACCTGGTTCTGCATTGAACAAGAACTTCTTGCCCCTATTTTGCCATTGCAAAGCCTTTCCAGCAAACTAAATAGAGAAGTTAAATCACACCCTGTTATTTCACATTTTCACTCAGTATGGACAAAAATGTCCAGATTGTTTAATTCAGATATTTATCTAAATGTTACCTCGAGCCTGTGGCTAAACCCCAAACTATGCAGTAATAAGTCGCCTTTTTGTTGGTCAGAGTGGATTGCGAGGGGGGTTAATTCACTCGGTGATCTTTATGAGAGCGTTGTGATGAGATCCTTTGAAAATTTGGTTCAATATTTTGGGATCCCCAGATCTCAGTTTTTTAGGTATCTTCAGTTACGCCACTTGCTCTGTACTATTTTTGGGAATAGCATACACCCCCCTAAAGCAGGAGATACTCTAGGAGAGGTGATTTCTGCTTTTGGAAAGGGCCATGAGGCATCAGTGTATTAATCCTTATTAATTCAGAGTCTGGGGGACGGAGTCTCAACCACTCTCAAGAGATTATGGGAGAAAGATTTAAACCTGGAATTGGAGGAGGGAGAATGGGCTAAGATTGTAAAAAACATAAAAACTGCATCGAGAGATGAAAGGGTGCACCTTATACAATTCAAGATTTTACATCGGTTCTATTGGACCCCCTCTAAATTGTATAGGCTTGGTCTTAAAGACACACCCACCTGCTGGCGATGCCAGTCAGAGGATGGAGACATGGCCCATGTTTTTTGGTGGTGTGCTGAGATTCAGGAATTTTGGTTGAAGGTACAGAGTGTTGTGTGTGACGTGTTGGGCATTCAGATTTCATTTTGCCCCAGACTCTGTTTTTTGGGTGATGGAGCGGTCATCGACGTAGGTGACAAATACATAAACAATTGGGTCCTCACCAGTGCGATGATAGGCAGGCAGATTGTTTTAAGGGGTTGGAAGTCAGTGGGAGCACCCTCAATTCGGGAGTGGTGCGAGGAGATGGGAAGGGTGGCAGCCTTCGAAGAGGTAACGTGTAGAAGGCTGGGGATATGGGATTTTATATTGGAAAATGGGGTAGATATTTGATGTTTTTGGGGGGCTCTCGGAGTGGGTCTGTGGAGAGAGAGGTATAGTTTAGAGTTGTATGTTTATTATATGTGTATATATACACTATACTGCCAAAAGTATTCGCTCATCTACCTTTAGACGCATATGAACTTAAGTGACATCCCATTCTTAATCTATAGGGTTTAATATGACGTCGGCCCACCCTTTGCTGCTATAATAGCTTCAACTCTTCTGGGAAGGCTTTCCACAAGGTTTAGGAGTGTGTTTATGGGAATTTTTGACCATTCTTCCAGAAGCGCATTTGTGAGGTCAGACACTGATGTTGGACGAGAAGGCCTGGCTCGCAGTCTTCGCTCTAATTCATCCCAAAGGTGCTCTATCGGGTTGAGGTCAGGACTCTGTGCAGGCCACAGTTCTTCCACACCAAACTCACTCATCCATGTCTTTATGGACCTTGCTTTGTGCACTGGTGCGCAGTCATGTTGGAACAGGAAGGGGCCATCCCCAAACTGTTCCCACAAAGTTGGGAGCATGGAATTGTCCAAAATCTCTTGGTATGCTGAAGCATTCAGAGTTCCTTTCACTGGAACTAAGGGGCCAAGCCCAGCTCCTGAAAAACAACCCCACACCATAATCCCCCCTCCACCAAACTTCACAGTTGGCACAATGCAGTCAGACAAGTACCGTTCTCCTGGCAACCGCCAAACCCAGACTCGTCCATCAGATTGCCAGATGGAGAAGCGTGATTCATCACTCCAGAGAACGCGTCTCCACTGCTCGAGAGTCCAGTGGCGGCATGCTTTACACCACTGCATCCGACGCTTTGCATTGCACTTGGTGATGTGTGGCTTGGATGCAGCTGCTCGGCCATGGAAACCCATTCCATGAAGCTCTCTACGCACTGTTTTTGAGCTAATCTGAAGGCCACATGAACTTTGGAGGTCTGTAGCGATTGACTCTGCAGAAAGTTGGCAACCTCTGCGCACTATGCGCCTCAGCATCCGCTGACCCCGCTCTGTCATTTTACGTGGCCTACCACTTCGTGGCTGAGTTGCTGTCATTCCCAATCACTTCCACTTTGTTATAATACCACTGACAGTTGACTGTGGAATATTTAGCAGCGAGGAAATTTCATGACTGGACTTGTTGCACAGGTGGCATCCTATCACAGTACCACGCTGGAATTCACTGAGCTCCTGAGAGCGGCCCATTCTTTCACAAATGTTTGTAGAAGCAGTCTGCATGCCTAGGTGCTTCATTTTATACACCTGTGGCCATGGAAGTGATTGGAACACCTGAATTCAATTATTTGGATGGGTGAGCGAATACTTTTGGCAATATAGTGTATGTAAATATCTGTTATGTCAAATATCTTCAACTAAATAAAAAACTAAATGCAATTTGCAATTTAATGAAAAATATTTCATTTTTTGCAAGGATTCTGCAAGGGGGGTGCAAACTTATCCACTCCACCATTGACACACACACACATGTTGGTGCGACTATCCTTATGAGGACTCTCCATAGACACAATGATTTTTATACTGTACGAACTATAGATTATATCCCCTAACCCTAACCCTACACCTAACCCTCACAAAACACTTTCTGCATTTTTACATTTTCAAAAAAACATCGCTTAATCAAATCAAATCAAATCACTTTATTGTCACACAGCCATATACACAAGTGCAATGGTGTGTGAAATTCTTGGGTGCAGTTCCGATCAACATAGCAGTCGTGACAGTGATGAGACATATACCAATTTACAATAACATCAAATTAACACAACACAATTTAAACATCTGTTATACACATAATTACACTCAACAATATACAAATAATAACATACACTGTACAGTATACAATACGCTGTTTTTGTTTTTGTATTTTGTTTTTTAATATATAGATACACATTATTCAATAAAAATTAAAAATTAAAATATATATATATAAAAAAAGTATATATATATATAGAATGTACAGTATTGTACTGTATTGGCATTCAGGCTGTCGGTTGATAGTCAGTTGTTAAGAGAGAACATAATATAATAATAATAATATAATTTATGACAGTCCAGTGTGAGATATAAGAGTAAGGGTAATAAAGTGCAGTGCTGATGTATTTTGATCATGGGAGATCAAGAGTTCAGAAGTCTGATTGCATGGGGGAAGAAGCTATCATGGAGTCGGCTGGTGCGGGTCCTGATGCTGCGATACCGCCTACCTGATGGTAGCAGTGAGAACAGCCCATGGCTCGGGTGGCTAGAGTCTCTGATGATCCTCCGAGCTTTTTTCACACACCGCCTTGTATATATTTCCTGGAGGGAGGGAAGCTCACCTCCGATGATGTGTCTGGCAGTTCGCACCACCCTTTGCAGTGCTTTGCGGTTGTGGGCAGTGCTATTGCCGTACCAGGCGGAGATACAGCCAGTCAGGATGCTCTCCACAGTGCAGGTGTAGAACCGTGTGAGGATGTGGCGGTTCATTCCAAACTTCCTCAGCCGTCTCAGGAAGAAGAGGCGCTGATGAGCCTTCTTCACGACTTCAGTGTGGATGGACCATGTGAGTTCCTCAGTGATGTGGACACCCAGGAACTTGAAGCTGCTGACTCTCTCCACTGGTGCTCCATTGATGGTGATGGGACTGTGTTCTGTGCCTTTTCTTCTGAAGTCCACCACAAGCTCCTTTGTCTTACTGACGTTGAGGGAGAGGTTGTGCTCCTGACACCAGTGTGTCAGAGTGTGCACCTCCTCTCTGTAGGCTGTTTCATCATTGTCAGTGATCACACCTACCACCGTCGTGTCATCAGCAAACTTAAAAGCGAGCTGTTTAAGCCCAGAGCCCGGAGTTTCTCATCTAGCTTGGAGGGCACTATGGTGTTGAATGCTGAGCTGTAGTCTACAAACAGCATTCTCACATAAGTGTTCTTTTTTTCCAGGTGGGAGAGAGCAGTGTGTATTGTAGATGCAATGGCATCATCAGTGGAGCGGTTGTTGCGGTAAGCAAACTGCAGCGGGTCAAGATTGAGTGGCAATACAGAGCAGATGTAATCTCTGATTAGTCTCTCAAAACATTTGCTGATGATGGGGGTCAGAGCAACAGGACGCCAGTCATTTAAACAAGTTATTTTTGATTGTTTTGGAACAGGCACAATGGTGGATGTTTTAAAGCATGTGGGGACTACACACAAAGAGAGGGAAAGGTTGAAAATGTCCGTAAAAACACCAGCCAGCTGGTTCGCGCACGCTCTGATGACGCGGCCCGGACTGCTGTCTGGGCCCTCGGCTTTGCGGATATTCACCCGTCGGAAGGATCGGGTTACATCCGCTACAGAGACGGAGAGTGAACTAACCTCTGTAGCTTCAGCCGCGAGAGTTCTCTCCGCGTGTTATTTCCCTCGAAACGAGCATAAAAAGTATTTAGCTCATCCGGTAGAGAGGCAACGGTGTTCATGGCGGAGTTTTTATTCCCTTTAAAGTCCGTGATGATGTTAATTCCTTGCCACATGCTTCTAGAGTTGGTGGTGTTAAACTGTCCTTCAGTCTTGCTCCTGTACTGGCGTTTTGCTGTTTTGATAGTTTTTCGGAGGGCATAACTGGCTTGTTTATGCTCCTCCGCATTCCCGGAATTAAAAGCGGAGGTCCGCACATTAAGTGCCGCGCGAACATCGCTATTGATCCATGGCTTCTGATTCAGATAGATTCGTACAGTTCTGGTCGGAATCACTTCCTCTACGCACGTTCTGATGAAACACATTACGCTATCAGCGTAAAGCTCGATGTCATCATCAGAGGCGGGACCGGAACATCTCCCAGTCCGTGTGATCAAAACAGTCTTGTAGCATAGAGTCTGATTGGTCTGACCAGCACTGGATCGTTCTGAGGGAGGGTGCTTCCTGTTTCAATTTCTGCCTGTAAGCGGGCAGAAGCAGAATGGAAGAGTGGTCCGATTTGCCAAATGGTGGGCGGGGGAGGGATTTGTAGCCATCCCGGAACGGAGAGTAGCAATGATCCAAAACCTGATCCCCTTATGTGTTGAAACTAATGTGCTGGTGATATTTTGGTGCAACTGATTTTAAACTGGCTTTATTAAAGTCCCCGGTCACAATGAACGCGGCCTCAGCGTGCGCAGTTTCCTGCTCACTTATAATCCCATACAGTTCCTTGAGTGCCAGGTCTGTGTCGGCTTGTGGGGGAATGTTCACAGCAGTGATAATGACAGCTGTGAATTCCCTCGGTAGCCAGAATGGTCGACACAGAAGCATAAGAAATTCCAGATCAGGAGAACAGAAAGACTTGATGGAATGTACGTTCCTCTGATCACACCAGGATTTGTTGATCATAAAACATACACCACCTCCTCTAGTTTTACCTGAGAGGTCTTTCGCTCTGTCCGCTCGGTGCATGGAGAACCCTGCGGGTTCAATGGCTGAGTCTGGAATCTCCGCAGACATCCAAGTTTCTGTTAGGCAGATAATGCAGCAGTCCCTCGTCTCTCGTTGGAAAGAGATCCGCGCTTTCAGCTCGCAGAGCTTGTTATCCAGAGACTGAACATTTGCCAGTAGAATAGTGGGTAGCGGGGGTCGATTTGCGCGGCGTCTTACTCTGATGATAATGCCGGCTCTGTTTCCCTTTTTCCTCCTGCGTTTCCGCGGCCGTGCTGCCCAGACAAAGGGCTCTGCTTGCGTGTTTGTAAACAGCGGGTCGGCATTGAGGAATGTGAAGTCCGGTTTTCGGTGTGAGATCGCTGAACCAATGTCCAAAAGTGTTTGTCTGTCGTAGACATTAAGGCAGACAACATCCAAGACAAAAAACATAAGAATTGTGAACAAAACAAACAAAACATTGCTATGTTGTGTTGGAGCTCACAACGCAGCAGCCATACTCAGCGCCATCTTGAGTCCAAAAAAAGTCTTAGTATGTCTTTAAGTGATTTGAATTATTGGGACACTAGAAATGTCCTCGTAAACCACATTTATAACATAATACCCATAATTACCAATTTGTAACCTAAAAATATTTCCTTGTAAACCACCCAAACCCGCCCACACACACACACACACACACACACACTCATCTCATTAATCTAAAAAAAATTCTATAAAAATTAAGTGTGGCCCTTGAGGCTATAGCGATCCTGCTTTACAGACCCTGAGCTTTCCATAGTTGAGTAGCCCTGCTTTAAAGTCCAAAAATGTCCTCATGATATGATGATTGTAGATGGAAGGGCCAGCATGTCTGGGGTATGTCGTATGCGGTGGCGGTGGCGGATTTAGGCATGGACGACATGGGCAGTTGCCCAGGGCGGCATCTTGCGGGGGGGCAACTTTGGGGGCATGTTGAAGTGGGTTTCGCCCAGGGCGCTGTAGGACTTTACTGGTTGTTTAGATCAGTGTTACTATCAGAAATAATTAATAATTATTTCTGTAGTTATTAATTAATATTTAAATTAATCAATTGAATCTAACTCATTAAAACCTCATATGGGGCTCCAGTAAATGTAGTGTGCTACGTTTAGGAGCAAGTTTGGTTATTAGCAATAATTAATAATTATCAAAGATAATTATTAATTATTAAAATCAATAGAACATTGATGAGAATCAATGTTAGCTTTTTTAATCCTTTAAATCAACAATTATCAAAGATAATCGTTAATTGTTAACATCGATGAAACATTAATTAAAATTAACACTAGCTTATTGATCATTTAAATTCAACAATCATCAAAGATAATTATCAATTATCAAAAATCAATAGAATATTAATAAGGATTAACATTGACGGGGCACCACCCTGAAATCAGGGACTAATAACCAAAGAGGAAAACAGTCTCAATATTAGATTGTTTTCTTAGGAAAATCGACATCCGAAGAATATCGATTTTCGGGGAAAAAAAACAATGAATGAAGGTTTGAATCCGAGCACTGACATCCCGTTAGCATAACACAGGCGTATGCAAAACAAACCAAAACACTTCTCTTTGTAATATAAACAAAGTTTATTTATGCAGTAATATCAATTAATAATTAATACAATGCAGTCAATAAACTTCCGACTTACAACTGTAGGGCCTTGGCCCACTTAAAATGGCAGCAGAGACCGCATGGCCCTTTGTTCTATGATCAAAGGAGAGACATTGAACTCAGTTTCCCAGGATCCTTCACAAATTCACAACTGGATGCGAAGCCCCGCCCATGGACCCAGTCTCAAACGCCATTGGTCGAGCGGCCTACGACCGATGACGTCATCTTGTCAACAAAACCATCAGACAGATGAAGTTCGGCCTCTCTGTGCTAAGTTCTGCCTGGCTGTTAAGGGACATCTGTACTGTGCACGTACTGAAGGAGTTTTCCCTCCGTTTTGGACTGAGAACAAAGAGACCACGTTTTTCTAACCTCACCATTTGGCCATGGTAGAGTAAGATTAACTTAGCTTTGTTCAAGTCTTATAGTATACTTATATCAACCAGTTCAGTTTCACTGTAAAGCAACAGTGAATTTATTTTGAAAAACGGAAAGGCGACCAGTTTCCCTTCTCCCTCTTTTTCATTCAACGTTGACTACTTTCTGCATTCTTCTCCATCGCTGGATCCAAAGAATAAAGCAGAGATGCATCTTTTCGCTGATGAGCATAAGACAAGGGACCATCCAGACCGTTTCTCTCAATGCAACAGGAATTCCGCGGACAACCCTACTGAAATCACACAGGATTTCCCAAGTAAGGCTTGATATCTGGGCAGATTTACTTTAGAAACTGTGATTTTTCTTGTGAAACTAAGTCGTATTTTTGATTCTAAACGCTGATGTTTTGAATATATTTGTATGTTAAACTCTGCTCGCTGCTTCGAGTTGGGAGATTTGTTTTAGTTTCTTTTGGGGTTACGTTTGTTTTGTTGAGTGATTTGAACTAGTAATTCAGTCCCGCTGTTACGAGCGGTTACCCTTAACTAAACTGCATGCATTTTTCCTCTCTCTCGCTCTCATTCTCTCTCTCTCACTGATATTCATTGAGTGAGCAGCGCCGCTTTTTGTGTTCGACTCAGGCTGGTGAACCAAATTCTCCCGCCTGTTTCGTCAGTTTCTCTGTGTGTCTGCTCATTTCCACCCTCACGTGGTATCAGCTCCATTTTGGATTTAACCCTCCATTTTGAACCTGATCCTCCATTTTGATTCCTTTGTTACCACATCTGGACACACACACACACTAGCATATAGCTCCACTGTTAGTTTAGGATTTCCTTGATTTTATTTTTGGATTATATTCAGATAGTATTGGCTGTGTTCACTACTGCTTGATTATAATAAATCTTGTTATATTATAATAAGTACTCCTGTTTGTTTTTGTTTGAATATTGTGTTGAAGCCAACCTCTGCCACGTGAAGAACTCCCACTATTATTATTAGTATTATTTTATTGGTGTTAGAAACTAACTGTAACTAGATTACTATTAGATTTGTATACCAATAATTTAACTAGTTTTTCCCCTTTTTGATTATTTTGATTAACAATTAAGATACTCAACCTACAGGGTAGATTTTGTTTTATGAGACTCAATCAGTAACTTGCTATCATTTTTCTCTTTTCAAAGAGTGGTGCCCCGAGAATAGAGTTTAATGAGTTAAATTCTATTTAATTACTATTTCATTATTTAATTGTTATTTGATTATTCCATAATTAACAACAATTGATTATTGATTATTTCTGGAGAATAGAGTTTAATGAGTTAAATTCTATTTAATTACTATTTAATTATTTAATTGTTATTTGATATTCCATAATTAATAACAATTAATTATTGATTATTTCTGATAGTAAAACTGATTTAAACAACCAGTAGCACCTACACAACTACAAACTAAACAGTGATATGATTAGATATGGAAATAAAAATAATCCTGTAACACATGAGGTGTGTGTGTGACAGTGTGTGTGTGTGTGTGCGTGTGTGTGTGTAAGGAGGGATGCTCACAAAATGGCGGATGTGACTCTCGTGGAGAGTATGTCACGCGAGACTTCCGGCCAGGGAATATGACCATGAATGGGGGCGGAGAGAAACCAGTCAACGGCGACTGGCGTCTACCAGTTACCGCGTGTATCCGCTTGTACGATAGCTTAGGGACAAAGCTGGGCTTTAGCATTTAAGCTATCTACGAGCCAAAATGTGTGCCAGAATGTTTGTGAGGGGTCGCGTGCCTGCGTGTGTGTGGTTAGTATGAGAGAGAGAGAGAAGTGACAGCCCTAAAGCCGATTTCGCGATCGTGGGAGAGAAAGCAGCTGTTAGTTCATCGCTCAGAGACGCGGTGGACGGCTCGTAAACAGTCCCGCGTACTTTGACTATTTAATGGATGAACTCAGTTTACCTGTCTCACCCGCGATGGCGAAATTGCACAACAGTCCAATTTGGTTGGACCACAATACAGCAAAACAAAATCGTGGTAATTAATACCCTGAGTATTAATAATGAGCGGACATGGCAGTCTGTAAACTGTACAAGCAAAAGCCTTGAAACACAAGAATAGCACACTATAATATTCTATCTCTGCCCAGACGTAAACCTCTTACTGTAATCGCATGAGGACACAGGTAGAATGTGTTTTCCTCCATCCTTTAACTCTGACCCGGTTCCTTGAGGCTCGGGTGATGACGGGAGGCCGTTTCCTCACTCTGTCGGCGGGCAGTACAGCTGTTGATTCTCGGCGGGCTGGCGGAGAACTCAGAAATGTCGACTTGATTGAAGATGGAAGAGAAATCTTTAATCTCTTCACTTCTGTAGGCAAACAGATGAAGATTCGAATTGCTCGGCGGTCTCCTTCGGATCCGTTAGAGTGTTCGGTTGAACACAGAGTAATCTCAACTCGTCCAGCGAGATGGAGATTGTATGGCCACAGTTTCAAGTCGGACGTTACTTCCTTGTGCCACGAGGTTGCACCTGAGAGCATCGAAGAGCTGCGTCCACACGCTGCAAACAAAGTTGCTGGAAGCAAATCCCGAAAGCATTTCAGTGGTATTTCAACTCCTGATGATGTCATGGTTTGAGGTGCGTTCTGTTGTGTGCCTCATCCAATAGGAGTTGAGAGTTCGATCCTTTAGTGAGCAAGGCTTCATGGGATTTGTAGTCTGTTTTGGACTCCCTTTGTTTGATTTTGGCGTGATTTTTATCAGTATAATTTACGACTTGGAATGTGTGGGCCTGAGTTAGGTTTTTACGACTGTGTTAGGCCTGCCTTTGTCTTCTGTCTGAATACATGAGGCCCAACATTCCCCCCTTTGGTCTGAAGAGTTGGTTGTTGTCCAGCATCTTTAGAGCAACTGAAGGGCCGAACAGTTCTTGTCAGTTCACAGTAACCTGTGGGTTACGCCATCCATGTATTCCTGATAAGAAAGAGAAATGGTTGCACAGTCCATACAGTTCATTAGAGTTCACAGAGGCTTTATCGTCTGGACAGAGATTGAGGCACATCTGGGCATAGAACTTCTAACTAAATCTAAAACTACATTCATCACACATAAACATTTCAAGTTATTGGAAGGCACAGCATTAACCATAACACAATCCTTTGTTGTTCTTTGGTCATAACACAAAATCAAAGTAGAACCTGACATTGGTTACTAGGAACAAAATGTTAGAGGAAAGGAGGATTAAAGGTTAAAAGGCTTATCCTTGGAAATGATGGGGTTAACCTGTGGGATGGGCTCAGACTGGTGTGTAAAATGTGGTGTATGAGAAGTGAGTCCAGTCTGGCCCGTAGGTGTTGAATGTACCTGTACATGGCGTGTGCAATAATTGCGATGATGATCCAACCACTAAGGAGGAGCCAGAGGGCAACCAAACTGATAGGGTGTTCTCGGTAAGATGACGATCTGCTTATGTGACTATGAAATATAGAGGTCAAGCCAGTCAGTTTGAGACTGAACTTCACTAATTTCATCCCTTCAGCCTGAAGTTGCTGTTGAAGGGTGTCATCAATGGTGAGGCTGTGACCTCTAAATGCGTCCATGATCTCAATTTCTGCGTCACGTTTGTTGACATTGAGATGATGGAGGACAATATCGTCAATGTGCATGGTGGCCCCTTGGGGAACCATTAAGAACACCGTTTGGTTTGGTAGCCTTAGTTTAGTGGCTGTATCATGGCAGTCGTATGACATTGGGACTTCGGTGGCTGGTGTGTTAACGAGCCAGCGATTGCCTGCTTGCTCTACCTTTGTCTCTGTTCCTTCATCTTTGATGGACATGCTACCATGACACTTGTTCAGGGAGGTAGTTAGTCACCTTTCTAACAAAGGGGTTGTGTTTTGACAAACCCAATGAAAGTACTTTGTCTTGGTACACACGTTTAGGTTAGGGATAAGGTAGAGCAAGGGGTCCTCATCATGGTAGGCGAGTGTTGGTGGTGTTTTGAGGTGAATGTGTGCATTACCTCTCTGAAAACCAACATTAAATACCGACTTTAGTCTATATATATTCTGCCTATGATGGTAGATTGAGGATAAATCCTATTTTGAGGTTCTGAGGATTTACATGGATTGGAATTTCAATGTCAAACTATATGCCAAGTGTATCTGTGAAGGTTGCACAACAGAGATAGTAGCAGATCTAAGGATTTGTTCGACAAGGTCTAGGGAGACCAGGTAAGCTGGAATCCTTCAACCACTCAGACTGTTGACTGAGGAGCTAATTTCCCTGAGGAGGTCCTGCATTAGATCTCTAATGATACACGCATAAGTTGTTTTCTCTGACAAAGTCCCTAAAGCGTGCAAAGTGTTATTGATAAGAACGGATTGCAAATTTACAGTGACTATAGTACCCTGAAGGGTTTTATTCAGGCCCTGTAATTGTTCTTATTGGAATCGTCGTCTCTGCTGGATTTTTGGACGATGGCGACGTGTGCATCTGAAGTTGGCGAACTGTTTTCTGGACCAAGTGGTCTCGGTATGTCAACCTGAGCCCACAAGTGTCCACGACGGCAGTCAATGAGCGGAGCCAATCGGTTCAGTAGGTCCTGGCCAACTAACAGTGGTTCCGTATTAATGGGACATATGTAAACAGGGTCTATTAGCATCATCCCTTGAAAGGTGTCAATCCAGGCCCGTTTTGTGATAGACGACCTATCTTGCATGTAGCTTGTGATGCTTACGTTGCAGGCCTCGGTCTATAACGGTTTGCCAAGGGAGAGCTTTGCTCTAGCCACCTCTGCGAAGGTGTTGGAACCCATTAGACTATTTCGGAACCGGTGTCGAGTAGTGCGTGGGAGTTGAATGACCCATGTGTCAGGCGTTGCCCTTACGGTACAGATCGCCCAAGAAGGTCGGAAAAGGAGGGTGTGGCATGTTAGGAGTGACTGTTTTGGGGAGCAACTTAGACACTGTTCCCCTTTTCCCGACCTACAAAGTAAACTTTGGCGTTAATGGGAGGGGGTACATCATCTAGTCATACTGACGAGGTTTCAGCACCGTGTTCCTTTGAGGAGCTTGACGGACCTGGTGAACAACGGAGCACGTCAAGCTTAGTTACCAACTCAGTCAAGCATCTCAAATCTTGTTCTCTGAGGGGATTTGAAACCTTGCCTACCCACTCACCTTCTTGTTTGGGTTTTCGTTCGAACTGCGTATTTCCTTTCTGCCGGTGAACGTTTTGTTGTTTAGGCCTACCGTGACCCTGGGGGTGTGTCTGGTCACCACCCCCCCGGTTCTGTTGCCTACGCTGCTGGTGGGGTGATCAGCGCCTCTGGGGTCCTGTTCTAGCATTCACCTTAACGCGAGGCATTTCGTTGCCTTCAAGCGCTAGGTCTGCATATGAGGCTTGGATCACCAGGGCTCTGGCGTCGCCTTCGTGCCCTCGGGCAGGGCGCATGCGTGTCTCCCTTGCCAGTTGTGTGTACTTTCTGATTTCCTGCATGGTGGGGTTGCCCATTCTGCAGTGCATCTTGACGTCATATCGCACGCACTCGTGGAGGTTGTGAAGGAAAAGAGACTTGGAAGCTAGTTCCTCCTCCACACCTGGTGCGTTACTTCCTTGGAAGTACGTGGTTCTCAGGCGTCTATAATACTCACGCGGAGGCTCGTGCCTCTTCTGGGTGATGGCGAAAGCAGCAATGGTAGCGGAGGCTTCGTCGATATATAGCGAATACTCCTCGCGTAGGGCTTTACACAGAGCTGAGTAGCAGTTTCGTGTACCAGTCAGTAGCATTTCCATGAACGCATGGACACTCCTTACTGTGGTCTTCCATATAAGCTTGAGTTTTTCACGCGACGAAGCATAAGGCAAATCAACCAGGCAGTGCTCAATTTCTCTAAGATAATTGTCGATGTCTGAATCTCGATTACTTGGGTCAAAGCGTTCTATGTCCCTGCGAGGGACTCAAGTTGTCGGATGCGCAAGCATTGGTGTCGGTATGACCACGGGTCGTCCGAGTCATCCGAAACATCATAGTCACTCGGATCGCTATAGTGATGAGGACGACTTCCTTCCCTTCCTGGTGGGGAAGGAGTCCAGTCGACGTGTGGGGGTGGACCCCGGGTTGCATACAGCTCCCTGGCTAATGGGATATTCGAGCCGCTTACACCACTCTGGGCTTGAAAATAATCGTCCCCCCTCCGTGGTGTGAAATCAGTCGGTTTGAAACGCAAGGTGGCGTGACTGAAAACTGACTGAGGAGGGCAACTGTAAGGAGGGGCACCTGCATCCAACCAGCGGGCCGCTGGAGGATTTTGAAAGGTGTCTTGGAGGACGAAGTCAGAGACTGTACCACTAGGGGCAGCTCGGCTCCTAGCATGTGTCCCCGGGTTTCTCAGGGGCACATTCCTACACGTATCGCTAAAAAGGGGGCCCTCTTCTATGTCAGATGTTGTGCTGTGCGTTTCAGCTGCACTTATCTGATCTGACTCTACTTTTAGCTGGGCAGCTTGAAGCTGCCTGCGCAGGGCTTCGTTTTCCTCCTGCATCCGGGCATTATCTTCCTGTGCCTGGACTTTCTCAGCTTGGGTGCACCTAACGTCTTGGTGCAGGCTGAGATTTTCCTTCTGCACCGCTTGGTAGCTGCTCTGCAGCTGGGCGAGCTGGGCCTGGTGCTCGGCAGTTTGCAGTTGGGTTCTGCGGTGATGAAGGAGGAACGTTTGGTCCACTAGGTCCAGGATTGTGCGCATTGGCTTCCCAACTGGGTTGTTGACATAACTAGTTCTTGCAATGCTTCATCACAACGACTAATATTGTAGCCGTTAAGGTTATCTCTCTCCTCTATGGAGAGACGGAGGACAGCAGCAACTACATCTTGCAGTGCTGGGTCGTCTAACCTCTGTGGAGCTTCAGCTCCAGTCACACAGGGCGATTGGTGACTCATTTTACTGGGCAGTAAAAATTCTTGTGACAGTGGCTCTGATAGCTTGTTGTTTTACAGTTGCTATAACGCTGACACGAACGCACAGGTGAGAGGCTTCAACCTGTGGCTTACGGGCTACTGTTATGATGTGCGAATTTCACTGCGTTCTCTCTTTGGTGGATGTCAACGAAGTGACTTGGCACCTCTCTGTAACATTTAGATGAAAATGTTAGGAGTTAAATAACAACAACAGCAGGTTTTAAGCAGACTATAGTAAATTTACCAACCCCTAATTCACTCTTAAGAGCACTTTCACACCACACTGGCTTATGTTTGGCAAGTTTTGAGAAGTAAATTGTCAAACAGATCCAAACTTTGAAGTAAGGATTCAAGTTATTACTTTGGATTCTTATGCATACACACTGTGACAGAACTGGCACATAGGATGCCTCACACGGGGCACCAATTATTATGTAGGGCTTTACTGGTTGTTTAGATCAGTGTTACTATCAGAAATAATTAATAATTATTTCTGTAGTTATTAATTAATATTTAAATTAATCAATTGAATCTAACTCATTAAAACCTCATATGGGGCTCCAGTAAATGTAGTGTGCTACGTTTAGGAGCAAGTTTGGTTATTAGCATTAATTAATAATTATCAAAGATAATTATTAATTATTAAAATCAATAGAACATTGATGAGAATCAATGTTAGCTTTTTTAATCCTTTAAATCAACAATTATCAAAGATCATCGTTAATTGTTAACATCGATGAAACATAATTAAAATGAACACTAGCTTATTGATCATTCAAATTTAACAATCATCAAAGATAATTATCAATTATCAAAAATCAATAGAATATTAATAAGGATTAACATTGATGGGGCATCACCCTGAAATCAGGGACTAATAACCAAATAATAAACCAAAGTCTCAATATTAGATTGTTTTCTTAGGAAAATCGACATCCGAAGAATATCGATTTTGATATTGAACCATGATTTGAACCATGAATGAAGGTTTGAATCTGAGCACTGACATCCCGTCAGCATGACACAGGTGTATGCAAAACAAACCAAAACACTTCTCTTTGTAATATAAACAAAGTTTATTTATGCAGTAATTTCAATTAATAATTAATACAACGCAGTCAATAAACTTCCGACTTACAACTACAAACTAAACAGTGATATAATTAGATATGGAAATAAAAATAATCCTATAACACATAAGGTGTGTGTGTGACAGTGTGTGTGTGTGTGTGTGTGTGTGTGTGTGTGTGTGTGTGTGTGTGTGTGTGTGTGTAAGGAGGGACACTCACAAAATGGCGGACGTGACTCTAGTGGAGAGTATGTCACGCGAGACTTCCGGCCAGGGAATATGACCATGAATGGGGGCGGAGAGAAACCAGTCAATGGCGACTGGCGTCTACCAGTTACCGCGTGTATCCGCTTGTACGATAGCTTAGGGACAAAGCTGGGCTTTAGCATTTAAGCTATCTACGAGCCAAAATGTGTGCCAGAATGTTTGTGAGGGGTTGTGTGCCTGCGTGTGTGTGTGGTTAGTACGAGAGAGAGAGAGAAGTGACAGCCCTAAAGCCGATTTTGCGATCGTGGGAGAGAAAGCAGCTGTTAGTTCATCGCTCAGAGACGCGGTGGACGGCTCGTAAACAGTCCCGCGTACTTTGACTATTTAATGGATGAACTCAGTTTACCTGTCTCACCCGCGATGGCGAAACTGCACAACAGTCCAATTTGGTTGGACCACAATACAGCAAAACAAAATCATGATAATTAATACCCTGAGTATTAATAATGAGCGGACATGGTGGTCCGTAAACTGTACAAGCAAAAACCTTGAAACACAAGAATAGCACACTATAATATTCTATCTCTGCCCAGACGTAAACCTCTTACTTGAATTGCATGAGGACACAGGTAGAATGTGTTTTCCTCCGTCCTTTAACTCTGACCCGGTTCCTTGAGGCTCGGGTGATGACGGGAGGCTGTTTCCTCGCTCTGTCGGTGGGCGGTACGTCTGTTGATTCTCGGCGGGCTGGCGGAGAACTCAGAAATGTCGACTTGATTGAAGATGGAAGAGAAATCTTTAATCTCTTCACTTCTGTAGGTAAACGGATGAAGACGCGAATTGCTTGGCGGTCTCCTTCGGATCCGTTAGAGTGTTCGGTTGAACACAGAGTAATCTCAACTCGTCCAGCGAGATGGAGATTGTATGGCCACAGTTTCAAGTCGGACGTTACCTCCTTGTGCCACGAGGTTGCACCTGAGAGCAGCGAAGAGCTGCGTACACACGCTGCAAACAAAGTTGCTGGAAGCAAATCCCGAAAGCATTTCAGTGGTATTTCAACTCCTGATGATGTCATGGTTTGAGGTGCATTCTGTTGTGTGCCTCATCCAATAGGAGTTGAGAGTTCGATCCTTTAGTGAGCAAGGCTTCATGGGATTTGTAGTCTGTTTTGGACTCCCTTTGTTTGATTTTGGCGCGATTTTTATCAGTATAATTTACGACTTGGAATGTGGGGGCCTAAGTTAGGTTTTTACGACTGTGTTAGGCCTGCCTTTGTCTTCTATCTGAATACATGAGGCCCAACAGCGCCATACAAGCTAGAACCGCTACTGGTCATATGGAGATATGAATGTTTGCTCATTCACGCAACATAGACTGCATTGCCAACAGAAGACCAGTCATGTGTCAGTACTGCTCAGCTCAAGCAAGAGACCAGCAGTGGATGCACTAAAGCCACTTTCCAACGGCGCGCTGATGTACATATCCCAGGGCAGGCTACAAGATGATGTGTGTGATCCAGGGCCTGGTGGATGTGTATGTACTGTCAGAAGGTAGCACGTTCAAATGGGACTCGTGCGCTCCTCATGCGGTGCTGTGGGTGCTGGGTGGTGGGTGCTGGACCTCAGCGAGTGTCTGCGAGCTCACGCCAACGGAAACCAGACGTGGAGCCGAACTGATCTACCATGAGCCCCACATCGGAGATCAAGGTGTAGAGAGATGGGCGAACCAAGCATATTTGGACTCCAGTGTCATTGATAAAGTCGTAGCGGCACTTGCTGGAAAGATATGACAAAATATAATGATACAAGCGTTTCAGATGTGTATGCATGTTTACGTTACCTATGTTTTTATTTTTTACGCATAATCTTATGTCCTTTAAAAAGTAATGATAAATATTATGATAAAAAATTATTTAGTGGCATATTTAAACATTAAAATTAAAATTGTAACTCTTAAAGAAAAAAAGAGTAATAAACATACAGTGATTTAATATGCAAAGTCTCAAATAGATGTGGTTCAAAAGTCTGAGTCCACATTGAAAACCTGGTATTCAAAATCTAATTTAAACCTGGAAATAAAGGTTTTAGGATTTAGAAAAATTTTAAACAGAAGCTTTTTAAAATGAGTAAGAAAAATGTAAGATTCTGCACAATATCTTGGTCAGTAATCAAATGTAAGCAAATTTGTGAAATGCTAATTCTGTACTGTGCAAAGGGTCAGATTTACTTGCTTGCAATGAAGCACCCAATAGTCCTGAAACATTCTCAAATAATGCAGGGAGAACATGGATAATCAGAATTTGCTCAAGTTCAAATTGGTATGCTGTTTATATAATTTTAATGAATACAATTATTTTTTTATTTCAAAAATTGGAAAAATACAAAAAAGAAGCATTTTCACAAGTGTCCTCAGACTTTTGAACCCGACAATATATAATTAAAGTGAGCTCTTAAAGTTCTGTTCTTAAAATGATGATCACCTGAGTTTTGTCTCAGTATCGTTGCAGTTTGATATGTTAATTCTGTGCTGCACTAAAGCATAAATGTCACAGACGATGTTACATTAATAGCAGTTTAACAGTTAATAACTTTTACATGAGATAAATGGAAAGCAAGAAAATGATAGATTTCTATCACATTTATTGCAGGCTTCATAGTAGCTTGTTTGTTAAAAAATGTTCACATTTAAACGTTTAATTTTGTGAATGGCAGAAACATGCTGAACAATTGTGATGGTCGTTAGAGTCAGTGATAGTCACTTTTGTGTTTTAGTCTTCTGCCTTTTCTAAATGCTAGATGAGAATATTGACATTATACTGCAAGTACATAACTTTGCTATTCTTTCTTATTTATTTATTTATTTTTATGTTAGGTACTGATCATATTTAAATTTGAAAAATGTTTATGTAAAAATGTAATAAAACTGTTACAGAATTTTTATATTCTTGAATGCAGTGCCCATTTGAATGTTAACCCAGTTGGGTTTGGGTTTAAAAAAAAAAAAAGATCTGCAGCTTTGATGTCTGGACATACTGTATATAACTATCGTTTGTGATTTATAGGATATTTTATGATGAAGATTCATCATAGTTGCTATAGTATTTAGTAAAACCCTGTTTGATTATTAATAATTTACTACTGTCTTCTATAAGAAAACAAAAGGGCAGCTGACTCTCAAATCTGTTATATTTATTTGTTGCTGTCTCGAGTTCATCGGAAATGTGTTAACAGCACCTGTGCTGCAGAGAGGAAAATAGATGCCTCTTTATGTGCAAAAAGACCTTCAAAAATATCCTCATTTAATTTCCATTTGGCTTTATCTAAATGGTACTGTGACTGGAAAATGATCTATTGAGTATCTAAACTGTATATCTACAGGCCATGTGATTTCAGCTGATTTACAGTAAATACTGGATTAGTTTGATAAATGTTGAGAAGCTCAGACAAATCCTTACATTAACAAAACTTAAAGATGTTAGGATGAAAATGGTCTCTTTGGCAAAGAAGTATAGTTCATTAATGCTTCATTAATAATCTGAATAATCTTTTTAAAGGTGGTATGAACTATATCAAAATGACATTTTACACTTTCACACACAATGTATTATGGGTTAATTTGATAATTGTCAGCTATCCTAAATGGTAAGTAAAATAACATGGAATAAAAGTACCAAAGAGGCCATCTCCTAGAAAGGTCACGCGTTTTGTCTTTTAGAGTCAGAAAATCTGTTGTCACATAAGTGTCCATAATGGTAAAGTAAATCTGATGGCTTCCTTTTCAAATAAGACAAAAAGTTCTGCTTTATATGGCCTGTACATGTACTTTTGTTCTAAACCCATTTTTTAACCCCATTTGTAATTTTTAACACAATTTATACATAAACAACTACTTGTGTGTACAAATGAAACCACTTTCGTTTTCACACCTAGTTCATTTGAGCACTCCAATTTGTCTCAGACCGATATGACTTGTATATGTCAACACCCAAACTGATCTCAGACTTTCCAAAAGGACCCACAGATAAACCATACTCAGACCACCTGAACTGGGTTTGGTTCATTCAAAACATACTATATGTGAAACCACACTTAGTCTCTTTTGCTGGCAGCATTTGGAAGCTCAACAGCTTTTTTTCATGGCGCTGATGGACAATCACTTAATACTATATATACTGTAAATATAAAAGCACAAACGTTTTAGACACACTCATTAACACTCAGGAAATGTAAAAGAATTGTCAAAGCATTTGAGGAAATCAGCTTTAATACAGGAGGATTTGGGTGATGGCAAAAAGGTCTCCAGCACATTAGAACCTTTATAATGATTGTCTGAACTAGAGTGATCTAGGCTAGTGCATTCACTTGCACATAGATGAGATCACTCTAACACCATCAATACAGAAAAAAAAAAACCTCCGTATGCAGCACTAAATACATCAATGCATCAACTTCAGAACCTCAACTGAATACATTTAAATGGATCATATCTTAAAATGGTGAGTGGCATATTGCATTGCACACAATCAGAGTTGCTGATAACAAAACATACAACTAAAACATAAAACAATGAACATCGGGGAGGTATGGGGTTAAGAATACTAGTGCAAAAATACTACTGTAAACAAAATTATCTATTGTTTTATTTCTGGTAAACCAATTACATTTTCAGTTATGAATAGAAATGATAGACAATTTGTCATTGTCAGTAGGTTTCTGTAAAACTTGATTATAATAAATCTGAAAGTCTAACTGAAGTTAAATGATTTACAAAACTGATGGTTCAGGTATAATGTATTATTTATTTAGTTTGGGTCATTACTATAGCATTAGAGTGTGGCCAGTCATAAATTGTGGTCAAGAGATAAAAGTGCTGCTATTTTAACAGACTTTTTCCGAGTTGAATTAAAGCACCACATTAAAGCGGTCGATGGTAACAGATCTAACACTCATCTCTTTGGTTTCCTTCTAAAATCACTGAAATTAAGTTAAGTCAAGGCTGAAAGATCACTGGAGAACGGTGTGAAATACAAAATAAAAAAAACTATCTAATTTTATATCTGGAGTTTACAGCCTCTTCAAATCTTTTGATTTTGGGGGTTGTCTGTTTCGTTTAAAAAGACTTAAACAAGCACTTTAACCATGAGCTAAAACTGGAAAGGGAATTTGATTCCTCATGATATTTTCTAATTTCTTTATATAATACACTGAAGTCTCCTCCAGCTTCAGAGCTGCTCTACATGAACAACAACATGAACTGAATCAATTAAAGATTAATTCTACAAACATAGCATGCTCAGTTTTAATGTGAAAATCCCAAACCATTCTTTCTGTCCTGATTTAAAGCTCCATTCAAATCATGTGAGAATTTGTTGACAGTCTTCATGGGAAAAAAAACAAAACATGAGCCCATGTCATGTAATATTTGTTAAGTCAATTATTATTTGAAGTATTTGCCTTCGTTAAATGTGATCTAATAAGTGAAAAAATAATTAATCAAGCTATGTTTTAATGTTGAACCGCTGAACTTATTCCTCTATATCAAATGTCCAGGAACATTTGAAAATCACTTTTTTACCTGTCAAATAGCAGATGAAGAGACAGTCATCCCTGAGGTCTGTGTCAATTATACATGTGACGGTACAAACAATAAAACACACAGCCACATCCTGAACATCTGATTCAAATAATCAAGCCAGAAATAAACAAGCAGAAAAGTGTGAATGCAACTGGGAAAAAGTACTTTTGTGTTTCTAGAAAGAATGTTATTTCAATCTCGGTTAATCGGAGTCTCAAAAAAAAAAAAAAAGAACTTCAAACTATACAGCAAGTTCTTCTTCCTTCTTGCATCTCTCTTCGCTTGCTCCTCTAGGAGAACAAATTTGGGTAAACTATCATTTCAGTGTATAACTATGCTTCATAAAGCCAACAATGAAATGTTCCTCCGAGGCCGAATTTAGTTCCCATCTTGTACTGGTTGGCCAGCACTAAACCATGGGAACAGGCAGTACTCCATCTCAAAAGCCATGACTATATGATATTGCATTGCTCAGCACTGGAATGGCTTGCGAACTTTCTTGCGCCGGCGTGGGGGCTTTCCTTCTTCTGTCCAGAGTTCGCTGGGGTCGCCCCGTTGGGCTCCTGGACTAAAGAACCCCGTTTGTGGAGGAGGTCCTGAAAACATTCCTGCAGGGGCTCCGGAGCCGTGATGTGGTGGCTGTGGCGTTCCAGCTGGGAAGAAGCCTCCGTTAGCAGGTGCGTCACTGGGAGATCCACCCTGGAAGAAGCGGCTGAAGAAGTCTTGCAGGTCTGCAGGTGGACCTGCAGTGGCTGCATGATCTGAAGCAGATCTACAGCACACACAATTCGGGAAGACCGTAACTACAATGACATACAAACGCTGTACTAATCTGTCAGTAAGGCAGAGCTGTATTGAAATCCCTTATCCTACCATGTAAAATTATTTAAAGGAATATTCCCTTTTCAATACAAGTGAAGCTAGACCGTATTTGTTACATAATGTTGATTACCACAAAAAGTAATTGACTCGTCCCTACTTCTCTTTAAAAAAAGCAAAAATCGATGTTTAAGTGAAGCACTTACAATAGAAGTGAATGAGGCCAATTTTTGGAGGGTTTAAATGCAGACATGTGAAGCTTATACATTTATAAAAGCACTTACATTAATTCTTCTGTTAAAACTTGTGTATTATTTGATTTTTAGTGTTTGTTGACATTACATCATCATGGCAATGAAGTTGTAAAATTGGCTAAATTAATGGCTTATCCCCATTCTAAAATTTTTAAAACTAACGGTTTGGCCCCATTAACTTCCACTGTAAGTGCCTCACTGGAACCCAGATTTTTGCTTTCAATATTCAATATTCAATAAATCAAAATGCCACAAATGCTGTCGAGTGAGCTCATCTTGTATTGAACCCGGAATATTCCTTTAATAATATAGCACTTTTTTTCAGACTAAAGGTTGCTTATATAGCTTTTATAGACTACATGGAGTATTTGTACTTCAAATATAATCTGAACAACACAGGACAACTTAAATTAACTAATGAAGGCAAACAGGTGAATATTGTGAAAAAAAGAAATGGTGACCAGTTACAGGACCTAAATATAAAAATGCTTATACATTTAAAAAAAATCTTGATTTGCCAATTTAAAAAGTCCATGGACATGCGTAGTTGATATGCGTCAAATAGCCATGTGCCAAATTCGTAGAAATCTGTATTCTTGTTGGCTTCTTTCTATTTATTTACTTCTTTCTTTTTACCATTTAAAACAAGTAAAATACAAAAGTAACAATATTTATGCCTTAGAACTTTCAGAAAATGCTAATCTAGCTGGAGACTGATACTGTAAATCAATATCACTAGCTACGTTTACATGTAAACTAATACTCTGATTTTTAAATAATCAGAGTACAAGGAATAATTAAAGATATTTACATGATTTGGACACACCTCTTCAATCCAATTTACATGCTACTTGCCATTACTCTGATTATTCGCTGAGAATATTTATATATAGTTTTATTGCTTTTTATAAATTCATATTTATTACAAAAAAACAACTAGTTGCAAATACGTATCTTATGAGACTTTTTGAACAATGTATTAAAAGAACCGGTTCATAAGTCATTTTCGACTATAATGGATGCGCTGTCTGTTTTGATTCACTAAAAGGAATTGGTTCATAAGAGTCAGTTGATTTTCAATCATTTGTTTCAATAAACTAAATGCTATTAAATACAAAGTTTTTCCTTTCATATGCTGACATTTTTTATGCCTACACTAATAGGACTTCTAAGCAGTGTGCTTGTTTGTTGGACACAGTGAGCTTTTCACTGTTCCCCTCTATAAACTGCCTCAAATGAATACGACTAATGTCAATGAAGAGAGAATAAAGTTCAAGTGGTTACCTGTGGCGGCTGGGGCCACTGCTTTTAGAGCTGAAAGAGATATGATAGGGCACACGATGAGTGTCTGGAGAGATGCCTATCCGCTGACAGCCCGCCCACTCTGTGCAGATACAGACAAATAGACTTCATTAAAGCGGGTCACATTGACCCAGAATCACATTTTGGCCGAGACACAATCATTTAAATGATGGCTGTCATAAAACATTGTTTTTAAGAAAACGGCCTCTAAAGATTTCAAACAATTTTCAGACATTGTTTAACAGAATTGGAAGATTTATTCAAGCACCCAATAAATATTAAGACATAAATAACAGTTTAAGTAAAAACAATATAATGCAGGGTCACGGCTCTTGTACATGTACGTATTTATTCCTTCAATGTCTTAACAAATTTTGGATCACAAAGCACACTTAAAACAAATCCATGTATTTATACTTACAGTAGGCATACACCTGCACACACAAACGCACACCTCAGAGATATTGACAGTTCACACATCCACAGGCACCGGAGCGCATAAATACTGTGATACAAGTTGTATGTTGTAATTTGCAATGCCATAACCACAGGTAAGACCATGAATGGATTCTCATTTTTTAAATAAACCAATAATTTTATATGAAATAATAAATAATAATAATAATAATAATAATAATAATAATAGCAGCCTAAACACATTTATAAACAAAGCTGCACTACTGTAGATTTTTTTTTGGTTAAAAATGAACAAAATTCCATTAATGAGCGAGTACACAAATCCATGTTCAAAACTGTTCTTGCCTTACCCCAAGTCACTACGGTAAGCCTACAAAATGTATTTATATTTTGAGCAGTCAGGTCGGATTTGGTGGGAAATTGCAGGCTTACATAATTTGTTTTTGCATGTTTACGTCATGTCGATAAGCAGAGAAAAGTAGGACCAGCTAGTACTATGACCAGAACCCCTCTACCAAGGGTGAGCCTTCTAGATTAGCAAAACATAGCGTAACGAGGCGGTACGCTGGCGAGGAGACCAGACGTTGTTTTTTTTTATGGATGTTAATGGGAGGACATGCTTCAGTAAACTGAATAAAAATGCTTTTGTGAGGAAACAGCTAATCACGTAATAAATTGACCGCTGATCTTCAATATGTTTTACACTAAACAATCCTTTTTGGAGTGAACTCTTGTGTGAAGATTACTATGATAAAAAGTCAGACAATTTTGCAACAGGTAGGTGTCAGGTTACAGCTCTCCCCAATAATCTGTATGGTATCCGCAAATGGTGATTCACTGTAGTAACATGCTAGTTAACCATTACACACTTCCTTATGGTAGAGCCGTGGAGGTTGGTATCTCGGTATAAAAGAATCTCTGCTATGGCACGTGTGTGGGGGGCTGAGGAAGCTGCGGCAGTTTCAGGACAATAGCGCCAGGCCAGCAGTCTCTGGATGGATGTTTAACTGTTGACTGTCAAAGTTGTTTACTCGCTATGCTTAGATGTTTTCTGGTAGGGTCGTTGAATTTTATACTGGTTTTCATACTTCAATGAATCGAACATTACTCAGGGGTATTGTATTTACTGTTCAAGTTGCGTTTATAGGTTATTTTTATAGATATGTATATTGTTGATCAATATTAATGAATTCTATTGTATAACATTGTAGTCTTGAAGTTCCGTAAGTGTGTGTTTGTTTATAAATATTTACCGATTTGGATTCGTAGCACAGTTTCTTTACAAATAAACATATTAATTTGATTTGCGTGTAACCGCTCCATTATAACTTTACTGCCAAATAAATGAGTTAGGAAACAGCTTATTATTGTACTTGTTTTACAGCATATTTCTGCATATTATTATTTTTATGTTTAATAAAGCAGATTTTGTCTCCATGATTGAATCCTCTTGTGTTTTAAGTTGGAGTTTTATTGTGTGCTTACTATATTACGGTTTAGTTGCATATTCCACTGAGGCTGTAAATTGTAATATAACAATTCTATTGAATTTATATCAGCCATATCACTGGTTTCACATATTAAATATGAGCTATTTTGTGTAATACAAACATTTAGGGGCAGATTAACTAAGAATGAATTGCACCCGCTAAAAGCGCCGTTTTTTTTGCACACACTAACTGCGCTCGATCAGCGCCCGATTCACTAAAGGAATTATGCAGATCAGGCAATGGCACAAACGCGCCCACAAAATCATTGCTGAACGCAATTTGCACACGCAGTTCTGATCTTGGGGTCCGATTCTGAGCACAACATCATTTGATGATTATTTGATTAATTACTGCTGAAATGATCAGTTGAAAATGTTAACAAACATCTCTTTGAAATAAAATTAATTTTACCGCCTACTTTCATTGGGCGGTAATAGCACGATAGTACATTGCGCAGGGCAAACTGCACGGAGTTTTGTGAATGAAGCACAATTTTTAATTAGCCTAATTTACATAGAAAGGAGCCATGGCACGGAAAGGAATGACAATGACTTAATTTAAATATTGAAGACGCAGCGCAATTTCAGCATTGATTGCGTCCGCTAAACGTGATTACGTATGGTTAGTGAATAAGACGCAGGTATTTGCGCTGAAATAACACACGCAAAAGTGGCACAACAGTTTAGTGAATCTGCCCCTTAATGTTTGGTTGTTAAAACACATTAAAACACAATTTAATATGGTTATTTATGTAAATAAGAGTGGTTTATCTTCACCAAATAATATCTTTCAAAAAAGTTAATAAAATAACAAAAGATAAATGTGAAAATAGCACAGCATAACACCAGATCTTCGGGTGAATATAGCTCCGAGATGACCTCAAACCATGAGATTTATCTGTGCAGAAGAGGGGTGCAGAAGTACAACTGACGTTACAAACAAATTAGTGTTTCTCTGCAAGGAACAACTTCCATAGTTGTAATGAAAAATTCCGTTATGGTTTACTGTGATAGCTAAATGTAAGTAACCATGTTTGATATGTAGTTTAAAATATCTTATAATTGAAACTGATGTCAGGCTGTCTAGTTGTTTGAAATGGTTTAATTGCTCCATGGTGCTGTGAAATGAAAAATTCTCAGTAGAATTCAAATTGATACAGTACGATAGTGCAAAGCGGATCACTTGTGTAATTCTGTGGTGGATAGTGCAAAATAAAAGGCCCAATTCAATCGCCCCATGCACATCCATGTTTGATAAAACACATACAGGTGCATCTCAATAAATTAGAATGTCATGGAAAAGTTCATTTATTTCAGTAATTCAACTCAAATTGTGAAACTCGTGTATTAAATAAATTCAATGCACACAGACTGAAGTAGTTTAAGTCTTTGGTTCTTTTAATTGTGATGATTTTGGCTCACATTTAACAAAAACCCACCAATTCACTATCTCAAAAAATTAGAATACATCATAAGACCAATAAAAAAAACATTTTTAGTGAATTGTTGGCCTTCTGGAAAGTATGTTCATTTACTGTATATGTACTCAATACTTGGTAGGGGTTCCTTTTGCTTTAATTACTGCCTCAATTCGGCGTGGCATGGAGGTGATCAGTTTGTGGCACTGCTGAGGTTGTATGGAAGCCCAGGTTTCTTTGACAGTGGCCTTCAGCTTATCTGCATTTTTTGGTCTCTTTCTCATTTTCCTCTTGACAATACCCCATAGATTCTCTATGGGGTTCAGGTCTGGTGAGTTTGCTGGCCAGTCAAGCACACCAACACCATGGTCATTTAACCAACTTTTGGTGCTTTTGGCAGTGTGGGCAGGTGCCAAATCCTGCTGGAAAATGAAATCAGCATCTTTAAAAAGCTGGTCATCAGAAGGAAGCATGAAGTGCTCCAAAATTTCTTGGTAAACGGGTGCAGTGACTTTGGTTTTCAAAAAACACAATGGACCAACACCAGCAGATGACATTGCACCCCAAATCATCACAGACTGTGGAAACTTAACACTGGACTTCAAGCAACTTGGGCTATGAGCTTCTCCACCCTTCCTCCAGACTCTAGGACCTTGGTTTCCAAATGAAATACAAAACTTGCTCTCATCTGAAAAGAGGACTTTGGACCACTGGGCAACAGTCCAGTTCTTCTTCTCCTTAGCCCAGGTAAGACGCCTCTGACGTTGTCTGTGGTTCAGGAGTGGCTTAACAAGAAGAATATGACAACTGTAGCCAAATTCCTTGACATGTCTGTGTGTGGTGGCTCTTGATGCCTTGACCCCAGCCTCAGTCCATTCCTTGTGAAGTTCACCCGAATTCTTGAATCAATTTTGCTTGACAATCATAAGGCTGCGGTTCTCTCGGTTGGTTGTGCATCTTTTTCTTCCACACTTTTTCCTTCCACTCAACTTTCTGTTAACATGCTTGGATACAGCACTCTGTGAACAGCCAGCTTCTTTGGCAATGAATGTTTGTGGCTTACCCTCCTTGTGAAGGGTGTCAATGATTGTCTTCTGGACAACTGTCAGATCAGTAGTCTTCCCCATGATTGTGTAGCCTAGTGAACCAAACTGAGAGACCATTTTGAAGGCTCAGGAAACCTCTGCAGGTGTTTTGAGTTGATTAGCTGATTGGCATGTCACCATATTCTAATTTTTTGAGATAGTGAATTGGTGGGTTTTTGTTAAATGTGAGCCAAAATCATCACAATTAAAAGAACCAAAGACTTAAACTACTTCAGTCTGTGTGCATTGAATTTATTTAATACACGAGTTTCACAATTTGAGTTGAATTACTGAAATAAATGAACTTTTCCACGACATTCTAATTTATTGAGATGCACCTGTATTTAGAGCTTATAAAGTGCTGAAAGTGAGATGATTATCATAAAATTTGCTTTGAAGGCCCAAAATTATGCTTTGGCAGCCACCAAAAAAAAAAGAAAAAAAGAAAAGAAAAATCAAATCAGAAAACAATCCCGTATCCTGAGAAAACCCAAAACAGTCGTGTTTTTTTTTTTTTTTTTTTAAACCAAATTTCCAGTTTTTTCAACAGCCCATTGTGACTTCTACAGGGTTCCCACTCTTTTCAAAGCACAAATTTCCAGGACATTTTATGTGCCCAACAAGTGTAATATTTAAGCAAAAACACATGCGTCCATTTAAAATCGAGCTTTTATTTTACCATTTCTGTGTTTTTGTCAGTAGTTTCTCACCTCCAGATAAGCAGTTTGCTCCATGGCCCAGTATGATTATTAATCCCCGTAAGGCAGTGATTAAAATAAATACATAGTCTGTGTGTGCTGTGCACTTCAGAGTGAACTCTGTCTCAATTATCTCACACACACAAGAGCGCACGTGATGATCATGATGAGGTGTTTTCAGTGTATGAGTGGTCAGCTCTACACATTCATTTTGAAGCATGCATCACTTGCAGATTATTTATTCAATCAGAGACTTTTTTTTAATTATCACACTAGGACATACCACAATTTTAATTTGATAAATCGTACATTCAAACATAAATTTGTCCAAATATGTCATTCCACGACATTCTGCGTTTTATTGCTAATGCCATTTTTACGACTAGATTCTGTGTTTTCCACATACTACATATGGTAACCATGGTATAAGCGGACTTGGATCGTTGAATTATTGAAAATTAATTCACATTCCGAGGTATTAAGGCCAAATCACCACACTACCAACCCAGTGTGAATTAATTTTTTATTTTATTTTTTTAAATCAGTGGTCTGACTGTCATTGTTGTCTAAAGTTTATAAGTCACAGGGATGCAAATTCGCATGTCATTAGGCTCGAAAATCTTTGAGAATCACTGATTCACGAACATGTTTTCCAAGGTAATTTTTTTAAAGAATTAGCTAAAAGGACCAACTTACGCTATTTTAATGATTCAAGTATAGAAAATTATCTGCACAATTCTGCAGAATTAGCTGCAAAAATAAAGGGTACTTTGTTGAGGCTTGCTTCTGTTTCACAGATTTGTTCATTTTCATTAATTGACTAATTTAGTGACCACTTCTGGAGATGCCACTAGGTGGTGACAAATGAAAGTCTAATGTGCAATGAGTGAGTCATTGAAACATTTCCAGAGGTTCACCAACAAAATCTGCCAAGAGACTTTATAATATTTAAGCATTATACGAACAAAGATAATCTATAATTTCCATTCCGTTTGTGAACTGCATGAGTATGACTTTTCATCCAAAAGGTCAACAATAATAGTCTAATAATAATAATAATAATAATAATATCAATAATGTCCTTACCTTCTTTATTAAAATTTGCATGACAAATCTACTGACTTCAGTAGAATGTTTAAGCATTATAAAAACAATGCAGATCTACAGTATCATTTTCCTACAGTATTTAAACTGCTGAGCATGACTTATCAGAAAAGACAACAATAGCCTAATAATAACAATTTTGAGTTTCAATAATGACCTATCGTCATTGTAAAGCACATTTCACATGAGTTGAGTCGAGGCGTCAATGCCCCGCTAAACGCCAGCATCAAGCGGCGCTTTGCCCTCCACATGACAAGCGTTGTAGTAAGCGTCATGGAGGGGCAAATTTATGAGAGGTGTGCACATTAAACACTGAAAACATTTATTTGGAAGAGAAAAAAAAAAAAAAAGTAAAAAGAGGACTCGTTTATGTCAGTGTTTTTTTTTTTTTGACGCAAGTCATGTGAAAGCCTCTCAATGTGTATAAACATCAGTCACCATTACACATTAATAGCTCTTCTGCCCTTTTCTCTCCGTGATGAACAAGGTAGACTCACATGCCAATGTTGAAGTAAACGAACAACATGCCCCTCTCATTTAGTCGGTCCGTAAATGTACCAGGTCATTCAGTTTGTTTATGAATGAGAAGTTTCATGAATGCTGCTTCTCACTTTGCATGCGCTGCTGTAGCCAAGAACGCGATTGGCTGCTGCTGTAATCAATCATGAGGATGTAAGTGCCCTTAACTGTTAATGTTGTTTCACAATGCGCAGCTGCCGGCAGTGACAAAACAATACGAATGTGTATTTGACTCCTATTACGAGTCCCAATTGTTACCATGCTTTTGTACTTGTAACGGAAACCTTTAACAGTAAGGGTTGTAACAGACAAACAGTTTTTTTTTTTACTGAAATATTTTCCAGGACAAATAATTATTTTCCAGGACATTTAGGTATTTCTAATTTTCCATGACTGGAAAACTGCATTGCAAAATTCCAGGTTTTCCAGGACGTGTGGGAACCCCGTTCTGACTCATTTAGATCATGCAACATATTCATAAACAGCAGAAAACACAATGCAGAGACAGCAGCAGTATACATATGAGTGGATGTGAATAAACTACCAGTGATGTCAAAGACTTTGCTGTCAATGAAGGCGAAGTATGTGATGCGCAGTCCCAGCATACTAGATTCAGCCCACAGGTCTCCCTCCTCGGCACTGTGCCACTTATTACATTCAGCACAGAATCGGGCCTCAGCAGGCTCGCGGTCCATCTCGAAGCGCCTGCAGAGGAGACCAGCACAGAGTAGAAACATAACACAGCAGAAGCTTTACATTAAAGCATAGGACTGAAGTGATGTTAGTGATACGCACTTGTGCTTGCCCTCACATTTAGTGCACATCATAGTGTTCATGGCTTCTTTCAGATCATCCTGCAGTTTAGTCAGGAACTCATTCATGGATTTAGAAAGTTCTGTCGCTGCCACCCGCTTCCTGCAGACACAGAAAACCAAAACACTCAAGACGATATTGCTTGAATCTCACAAAACATGTCCAGGTCATAATTTATGTAAAACAAAAATACAAAATATATTTTAATAATATAAATGTTTTATTTCATTAAGACAATGTTCATGTCAATTGAGTCACTATTTTAGGATAGGTATGCAAATTATTTTTACGCCATGCGGGGATAGGATGTGTGAACAGAGCGTTCTGCGCACTTTGCTAGTTTTTAATTCTTTTTGTGTCCTAAACCGGTGAGATTCGATACACTCTGTTTCATAACTGTCCCATGAAGAAAATATGTCAAAGAATTCAAAATCCTCAGGCTCTGGAGATATTAAAAGACACTTACGTGCTTAAGCTGATACCCCTGACAAGGCCACAGACCAGGGACTCAATCTGGACAGTGCGGCGGGAGAAATTCAACATCAACTGGTGAGCATGTCTCTGATGCTGACGAAAGTTGTAGCGGACCTGGAGGATCTCGCTGTAATACGTCGATCGATTAAGGCGATGGAGGCGCAATTCTCTGAGTTGGTTACAAGATTGTCAGATGTCGTGAAACGGATAGATTATCTGGAGTCATCAGAGGGAATTAGCTGCTAATCCGCTAGCGGCCAAGGCAGATTTGCAGTGCATCTGGGAAAAACCGGAAGACCTTGACTGCCCGAGGAAATGTAAGTTTTTTTGTGTGTGTGTTTGTGTTGGTTCCGCTAGAGGCTGGAGCTCGTTTTGTGGAATAACACACCTTCGGGACAGTATGTGGACGAATCTACACGTTTTTTTGTGTTTATTCTAACTATTGGCTGGAGTTTATTTAATAGATTTTCTTCTGTTATGTAATTCTGTCTCACAAAATTTGTATAGAAGCACCGGACATGAGCAATCTGATGGCAAAGTTGTCGCGGGGACTCTCGTAGGCATACATGGACTGTTTGACTTTAGAGGGATGGACGCCGGTTAGATATATAGCGTTTCTTCAAGAAATGCATCTTTCCCCGCAGATAGCTGAAAAATTTGGGAAGATATGGGGTGGACATGTTTTCTTTAGTGCTGGCTCAAGTAAGAGCAGGGGAGTCATTACACTGATAAGCATCTACAATTCAAAGGTCTCAAACAGATTAAAGATAAATCAGGAAGTCATTGTTTTAGCAGAAATTCAGGGGCAAAGGTTGATTTTGGCTAATATTTACGCACCTAACGTTGATGATCAGGGCTTTTTTATAGATCTTGAAGGGATGTTGCAAGCCGCTAGAACCCCTCATGATATAATATTTGGAGGAGACTTTAATCTATTGATGGGCTCAGTCCTTGATCATAGTGAAGCAAAAGTGTGCAAGCCCCCTAGAGCAACATTGATGCTTCACAGGATGTGTAAATATCTTGGTCTTACAGATATTTGGAGACTTTTGAACCCATCTTGTAGGGACTATAATTTTTTTCATCAGTCCATAAGATCTATTCTAGAATAGATTTTTTTTATTTTTTTATATCCAAGTCCCTCATTTCATTTGAGGATTTGGCTGTTGTTGGAATAGCATAAGTATTTTAAATTGGTCGCACAAACACACAATGTTTTTTTGACTGTTTGCTGAGGGTTTCTTACTTTAGACTAGCTGACTCCAAAATTTACATTTAAACCTCAGTGAAATTAGTCATTCTGCACATTCTCCCTACTGTATACAGTCATTTTTTTTATTTTTATAAATACATTAAATATGAAAAAAAAATATTAAACAATACTTTTTTCATACAATTCAGCAATGAGAACAAGATTTTTTTATTTTGCATATAGAGTAATGAGAATTTTGGGTAAATGTGCCAAAACGCCATGGAAATAATGCCAAATAATGCAGAATATCTTACTGGTCCTAAAATAATCTTCCTTAAACAACATACAACAACTTATTTCTATAATATTTTGGGGTGAGACATGACCTAGATGAGATCTGTGAAATTCTAGAGGCTCTGTTGTTAAGGCACTCACAGTTCATACTCTCGCCGTGTCTGTGGGTTACTGACAATGTCCCACGCTGCCCTCAACACCTTGAAGGCCTCGCCAGCACCTGGGTGCTTGTTTTTGTCTGGATGAACCTGCAAGCAAAGATATCTCAAACACCGACACATATATATCATCCATAATTCAATATTATATCATAAATCCATAATCATCTATACATCATCAGTGCAGTGATTTCATGTCTTGTCACCTGTACAGCCAGCTGCCTGTATGCTCTCTTGAGCTCAGATTCAGTGGCATTAATATCCACTCCGAGAACATTAAATGGGTCCAACTCCTCTTCAGGGATCTGCACAACAGCAACAACAGTTCATATGGTTAAAAACACATTTCAATATCAAAGCCTGAATAACTATCCTACACAAAACTACAGTATCAAATCATAAAGCAACACATCAATATTCAAATGCCCATCATTCATAAAGTTCTACTCATCCTCTGTCCATCGCATCTTCGCAAGTGTCAAAATAACTGTATTTATGAGTTTCCAACTATGATGATAGTTTCCAACTATTATTCCAACATGTGAATGTAGCATTATTACACAGCACTCAGAAATACTGGACTGAAATTGGTAAATTGCAGCATTCATATCTTTTTGTATAATAAGCTAAAATGTTTAATTGACCGTTGTACCAGGCAAGTGATTTTCTACAAGCTGGGCTGCTTTCATGTCTCTCGAATGACTCCATGCTTTCTTTCTTCAAACATAATAATTAAAACTCAAACTAAATTTCAGCAGCTAACTTTCCATTGTCTTACCTTACAATTTGATTATGATTTCAGCTACCAATAGGAGTGTGGTACTTTCAAGTTCTGTTTATGGTTCAGATTTTCCTCTGCAATCTGTGCAGATGATGTAAAAATGTGTGCAGTTTTTAATGCAGCCCTAATTATCACATTGAAAGCTATAATGAGTTTCGATCAGATAATAAAGATTGTGAATAAAGATTGTGATTTTCAATTACACCAAAATAATAGTTCTGATTAGATTTCAAGTTAAATGGGAGGAAGCAAGAATCACAGCAACAAACTCCAACAGCGCACAGTGTGACTTTCTGTCCGGAGCAGAGACGGCACTCTACACTCTGGAGAAGCACGCGCACACAAGGCGAGCTCTTTCTTTCAAACATCTAGATGGAGCACAGCTGAATGTAACAGAACGCAGGGTCTTCAAAACTATTTTCCACTTAACACTGCATTTTAAAAACGCGATGATTATGGCGTCACGGAAACCACGGTTTGCAGATGTATGGTTCAGAAAAAGTGGTGCACACTTACGAAGCTTATAACGGTAACCTGAAGGAAGAACAGAGACGCATGTTCTGAGCATTATTTCATTGAATTGACCAGCGAGTCTTCACTTAATTACAAAATATTATACATTATATTTTGATTATCCCCACTTTTGTACTTATTGTAACAGACTACATTATAACAGCCTATGTTAATGAATAGACATTGGAATAACAAGACACAATGCAGCAGCTAAAGACATATGACATATGTACATGTCCATATACCCCCCCCCCCCCCCCCACTCAACGAGTACTCAAATATACAAAATGACAAAAATGCCTATACCTAGTTTGATGTTGTTCATCGATGGGCCAATTAACTGGCCCAGCTGGTATATAGGTTTATCACTAGTTTTGGTCTAAAATACAGTGGCTAGAGCTCAAGTCATTTTTAGACATGTTATCAGTTATCAATGCTTAGAGACATAAGAAGCACACAGATCGATACCTTGGCCAGTGCCAGCAGTCTCTGCAACTCTTCACCAGGCTGCCATTTCTCCGGCCCCCTGTTGGATAACTCTGGATTTGAACTGTCTTTGATGATGTCTCGTTTAAACAAACGCCTGTAACTTTTCATGGTCAGATCAGACACTTTGCTCCAGAACTTGCTGCTCTGGAGAGCAATCCACCACTTTCTGCCTCTCTCTCCTGTCAGATGTGCCAGAACACTCCTGATCATCTGAGAGCCGAAACATAGTGCAACACAGAAAATCCTTAGACTGGACAGAAGGGTGCATCGAGCCCAAAGTGTAGTTCTGCTGATGCCTTCTACTAAAGCCACAGCCAAACACCAGCTCCAGTCCCGGATTAGCCGCAAATCTCGCATCATGCCTGGAATATCAGTGACCTTGCACAGCATGCGTGTTCCAAAGTCGTACAGCGCAATTCCCGACAATTCCACAGCAATCCCACAGTGGTGCGCCAGAGAAATGACGAGCTCTACCACCATATGGATGCAGGAAATGCACCACTGACTAACGGATTCCGCCAGGAAATCTCGACTCGCCACGACCAGCTGCATTCCATTCTTCCGACGTAAACGGCCATGATTGTGTTGGTGGTTCCGTCGCCTCACCTGCTTGTGTCTGTTGAGTCCAGAAGACGAGAAAGATTTTTGAGGCATGGATGATGGAGATGTCCATAAAGGTGTATGATCACATGACCCTTGCCCCAATACACACTTCTTGGACTTCCCTTTCCTCCCAGTCCCAGCATTCCGGGATCTGGACTCTCCATTGGTCTGTAACTCCTTCTCAAATTCATTTTTCTCACCTCTTTTATGTGTCTCTGTATCTTCTTTTTCAAAATTTTCATCTTCCTTCTGATCATCATTCAGATCTTCAATTTTGGAATTGTTTTCTTCATTTACCGCATTTTCTGCTTCCATATCTCCATCATGAAATTCACAGTTTAGACCCTCAAAAGCCTCATGTTCACCCTCAGGCTCTTGAGACGCAGTCACGTGACCATCATTCCCTTCTAATGGACTGACCAGAGAAACAGTGGGCAGCCCACAGCCCGGGCTTTCCTCCACTGTATCCCTATGTACAGCCACATCATCTTCCATACTGATGAAATACCCAAATATTCACTCTCTCACACTTAAGATCGATATGAAGACTTCCATCATGAGCTTCAGGGTGGCACCAGAAATGCATGCATCAGATTTAACATGGATAACGGTCTCTGATTTACAAATGAAACACAAATGCAATATAGGGTCTTCAGTACATCCTGCATTGCAGACGGTCACAGACAGACATTCCTGAAACAAAGAGAAAAACGGTCTTTAAGTCAACATATTCAGGAAACTAAATTAGTACTCCTGAACATAGTTATCACAGATGACACTATGTGTTGTAGTATAGACTAACAAAGTATATACACAAAAAACCTAATAAACCACAAAAAAAAAAAAAAAAAAAAACCCTAACAAAGCTTTATAACATATAGGGAGAATCTAGGATTTACATTTTAATTTAAACCTAGAATTAAGAAGAAACTTTAAGGATTTTGAAAAAAACTAAAACAGAAATGTTCGGACATATAGGAAAGAATAAGTGAATAAGAAATTTAATTTTCTGCACAATTTCTAGGCAAATGTGTGATAAAGACATGTTAAGTCCTTCGTACAGACGATCAGATTTCCTTGCTTACATTGAAACACAAAAGATGCTCTTTGGAACATTCTCAAATTATGTTCGGATAAAATAAAGCAAACATAACAAATAGGCTATAACAAATAATCATGTTATTATTTAAAATGTTATTCTGATAATATAATTTGTAATAAAATGTATTAAATTAGAACTGGGTAATAATAATACCGTATTATATTATTAAAAAAAAAAAATTGAGACTAATAGGAATATATTTTTTATTTTCTGTCCATGAGCATGTTTTGTAACCAACATGAATATGTTAAACCCATATGTAAGAATATAAAGTCCAAAACACATGAAACCTATTCACTTGGAAGTTTTTATAAAATTTTAAAAAAGTAATCTATTTTTTATTTTTTTTCCCCTGCATTCATGAAAACACTATTTACGGAGTTGATTTTGCAATTCGTCAAAAAACGTACATAAAACACCTAGGCTTAAAAGTGCACTAAGTTCGTTCTTGTTCATTTTGTTTTAGGCTTACACTGACACCTAGTGGCCTGGATACAGCATCATTCCAACGCAACAGTTTTCAGTTACTGATGCCATTGTAAAAATTCACAATTCACAGTCAAACATGATTAATTTAATCTAAGAGTGAAAATGTGAAATAACATGATGGTTACTGAGATTAAGAGACTAGTATTTGGCTGGTCTTGTGAATCTAACATGGCAGCCCCCATGTGCGGACCCTCTCCATGTAGAATAAAACAGCTTTTATAAGGTTACTGATATGACTGGAGTCTTCATTTTAATGTGAGAGGTCATGATTTCCTACATGTGTTTCAAAATCACAATTAATTTCTTAAGGAGTACAGCTTTTTTAATGAGGAAAAAATTAATTGGTGCACCTTTAAATATGAAGTTGCACATTCAACATCATATAGCTGTAACTTCTATAGTTTCAATGCAACAAACTATAGAGCAAAGAAAACAAATCCATGAGAGAAGTATCAAAACAGAAAATGAAGGTAAACATTACATGACAGTAACTTACAGCACACACTCTCCTTATAAAGTGCATGATTAAATCATCAGCTACTGTAGGTGTACACACTGTGACTGCGTTTATGTTTAATAATATTTATGATGTTGAGCGTCTTCTTTCACGCTGTTTTTTTTAGCAGGCGCGCTAACTAAAGCGCCTCTACTACACATGCTGAAGCAAGCTTTACAACAGTACTGCATTAAACTAACACTGTACATATGGTAGCGTTTATATCTCTGTATATGATGACTTCAGCTCAGTTTATACTCATCTGTCTTCAGCTGCTTCACTGTCCTTCTTTCCATTATGGTGCATTTCCGAGTACAGCGAAGGCGATGTGACGTCACTTCCGAACATGTAACCCTTTTCCTGCTACACATCAAAGTTCCTTTCAAGGCATATTCAGAGCTTATAAAATTCTGCCGGTAACAACTGTGACCGAATTTGAGTTTTAAAATGTATAGGGTCTAAAATGAGTTTCTATATTTTTAAACAGAGTTGTTGATTATAAATGAAAGTGGTGACTGTCTTACTGTGTCTCGTTTCGAAGGCTGGGTGCTAGCTAGGACGCGTCCTTTGCAGGCAGCGGTATACCAAGCGTCCTCTTCTTCTTCCTCGTTTTTGATGGCAGATCGCAACAAAACTCGTGCATTACTGCCACCCTCTGTGATCATGAACCAGACACTCTAACCACTACCTCATTCCCCACCAACCTTCAGCCCAACAAGTCACCGCTTCAGCCAGCGCTGCGTGTTCAGCTCCTCTAGCTTTCGCTCGTAACATTTCCTAGACCAGAGGAAGGAAAATAAATAAATAAATAAATATGTACATATACATTCATACCTACACACTCCTATAATTTTACTAAGTTTTTAATACTCTCATATCCTAATTACCTATATCCTACCAATTAGTCCTGTGCACTCCAGAAACTTGAACAATACTGTTATTATATTCCCTCCCAGCTTCGGATTTAAAAGATTTTTTAATGAAATATCTTGCTCCCCATTTCTCATCTCCTCTACTAGAATTACTCTTTCCTCTGTATATCTTCCACAATGCATAATGACATGTTCTACTGTTTCATTGATTACACACCATCCACAAAGCCCTGTTGGATGCTTGGAATTTTAATTGCATTGTCTTATTTAGTCCTGTATGCCCCAGTCTGAGTCTTGATATTTCTCCCGGAATTCCTTCCTTTCCCCACTTTTGGCTGTATTGAATACAAATGTCTTCCTTTAGTTTCATTATCCCAATACTGCTGCCATCTTTGATACATTTCCTTTTTAACTATTGCTTTGAATTCTGATCAACTATATGATATATCCATTTCCACTTTTGTATCCTGTACTGCTTGTTTTGCCAGCTTATCTGCTACCTCATTCCCTTTCACACCCACATGTGCTGGAACCCACAAGAACTGTACCCTCACCCTTATTTGTTGCAACATATATAATTCCTAGAGAATCTCCATTACTAAATCTTGTCTTGTGTCAGACTGTTGGGCATTGATATTTGAGAAAGCAGCACTGGAATCTGAACATAGTACTACATCCTTTACACCTGTTTCATTAATCCATCTTAATGCCATCACAATTGCCATAATTTCCCCTGTGAACACTGATAACTTATCTGATATCCTTACCTTCCTTGAAATTTGCCATTTTGATATAACAAATGCTATACCTACTTGTCCACTACTTGGATTCTTTGATGCATCTGTAAATATTTGAGTAATATGTCCATACTTTCTCCACAAATACTCCCTCACTTGGATTACCTCATGTTCACGCTAACCTTCTTTTTGTCTACATTCCAGTAGTGTTAAATCAACTAGTGGTTGAGGCGAAATCCACAATGGAACAGCTGGCAGGATCACTCTTGGTGTAATTATAAAATCCTTTTGTGGCAGGGAGGAGGACGGGGCTGGGTCGTGATGCTGCACACCCGGCCCCTAATCAGGCTAGTCAAGCCCTCGAGAGGGATAAAGGCAACCGGAGGGGGCAGTTCTAGGGAGAAAAAATAATACTTTTTTATAAATATGAAGAGGAAGGTGGATGTTAAATTAAAATTATATAAACAAGAACTGGAATGTGTAAATATAATAAGATTTCTAGGAATATGGTTTGATAGCAGATTAACCTGGAGAGAGCATATAGACAAGATGGTGGGAAGATGTAAGCAAGTAGTGAATGTAATGAGGTGTATTTCAGGACAGGAATGGGGAGCAGATAGGTTGGCTTTAAAAACCATATATACATCCATGATAAGATCTATACTGGATTATGGTTGCATAGTATATTGTTCCACAAATAAATCTCATTTAATTAAATTGGATAGAATTCAGTCTCAAGGCCTAAGAATTTGTTGTGGAGCATATTTTACTTCTCCAGTTTCAGCTCTTCAAGTAGAGATGGGTGAAATGCCTTTACAGATAAGAAGACAACAATTAATGGCATCTTATTGGGTAAATCTAAGAGGTCAGAGTGGGAATCATCCTACAAAAAAGGTATTGATGCCTAGTTGGGAATATGAGAAGAGTGCAATAGTTTTGGATAGAGTGTGGGAAAATTAGAAGGTATGAGACTGGAAGAATTTAGATATGCTCCAATAATTCCTTTATCTCCAGTGCCATTGTGGGTTATGCCCCAATCAGAAGTTGATCTAAATTTATTAGAAAAAAGGCAAAAGGAAGGTCCATATGAAGCTAAGGTATATGATGTAAGGAAGTATGTGGGGTCAAGATATGGGGATTATATGCACATTTACACAGATGCTTCGAAAGATCCAAAAACAGGTCATGTGGGTGCTGTATTCATAATTCCATAGTTAAAAGTGTATAAGAATAACAAGATTTCAGATTACCTATCAATGTATACTGGAGAGATGTTTGCAATAATTATGGCAATATGGTGGATTAGTGAAGTTAAAATATCTAAGGCAATAATATGCTCAGATTCTAGTTCAGCTCTAATAAGTCTGAATGAGCAGAAGTCAGAAACAAGACAAGATATGATAATAGAGATTATTCAAGAATTATATTCACTTAAGCAAAATAGAATAAATGTACAGTTTTTGTGGGTTCCGGCTCATATTGGGTTGAGAGGTAATGAAGAGGCAGGTGTTTTAGCAAAAAAAAAAGGCCATAGAGCGAGAGATAGTTGATATCCAGATTCCTTTTAGTAGGTCAGAAATAAAATCAATAATCAAAAAGTATATTCTGAAATTATGGCAACAGTATTGGGACACTGACACAAAAGGTAGACATTTGTATCTCATACAGTCAGTAGTGGGTAAGGGAAGAGTATTAGGTGGGAGCAGATTTGAGGAGAACATAATTACAAGATTAAGATTGGGGCATACAAGGTTGAACAGTACAATGCATTTAGTATGCAAACATCCAACGGGTCTATGTGAAGTACGTGGTGTTAATGAAACAGTTGAGCATGTTATAATGCACTGTAGGAAATATACTGTTGAAAGGAATGAGTGGAAGGATGAACTAGTAAATAAGGGTGAGCAGTTTACAATTAAAAATTTACTAAATCCATGTAGAAACATAACACCATTATTGTTACAATATTTGGGAAGTACAGGTTTGCACAAACGTATATAAGTATGTAGGTTAAGAATTTTTTTATTTTTTATTTTTCTCATTTATTTTACCCCTCCATGGGGGCTGAGTGTGGGAACGGAGGAGCTGAACACGCAGCGCCGGACGAAACCTCAGCCTCTATGCGGGTATAAGAATTAAGGGTGATTGTATGTGGGTTGGTGGAGTGAGGTAAATCAGGAGGTTGTATGTAGAGTGTCAATGGTCCATTTGGGCGATAGGTGGCGGTAATGCACTTATGTGTTTGCGATCTGCCGTAAAACAAGAAGAGGAAGAAGTTCCAGGGTGCGAGAGTTACGGGCAGGTGCCCGGCATGTGTTTATCTTTTTGTTTAAGTTAATCATTAAACTATTATTTATATTGTCAAGCTGGTTCTCTCCTCCTCCTTTCCATTGAACTGTGTTACATTGGTGCCGCAACCCGGGAAGGAGGAGGCGAGAATTGTGGGTTGTGAGTGCCCATGAAGAATAAACCTCATGCATCCTCTGAATTCCCGTGAAAGAAGGTCGCTTTTGAAGGCTGCATTCAGTGTGTCCTACTCGCTTTTCTGAAACGAGACAGTCTCGATGATGTATGCGGCAGATAAATGCAACCTCCGGAGGAGGCAGCCTTCGAAAGGAGACATGTGATTGTGAACATTTTCACAAGGGTGGCGCAAATAGTCACATGACCAGAGCCAAATTCCACTGTTCCCCTTTGAAAGATAAAAAGAAGCAAGTAAAACATCTCATAATACAACTGCAATATTTTGTACATATAATGTTTAAAGGGTCTATTATTAATTTATTAATAAGATTGTTCTGGACAAGTAAACATTTAAGCACCCAAAATTGTGACCGGTGGGAAAACACAGAGCCTCATTTGACAAGATGATTGATTGACACCCATTATAAAATGTAAGATTTCAAAGTATTTGATGCATGTGAACAGATGATTTTCTTTATTTTATACTTTGATTTTATGATTATGCTTGGAATCAATTATAATCAGTTATGAAGTCATATTCATTAATGCACATAAATGTAATAATTTATCGTACATTCATGTCATCAATATACTTGATAATACTCAAAATGTATGCAGGGATATTAAGTATTTATTTTCTTCTTCAATGTTCAGTGACTATTTTGTTACTCTGTTTTGTTACCTACCTAAGTGCTAGAATTAGTTCTTAAAGCTGCACTATGTAAGATTTTTTGGTTAAAAACAAACAAATTGCCATTATTGATTGAGTACATAAACAGTCAGTGTTCAAAAAAAAAAATGTCTTACCTTACCCTGATTCACTAAGGTAAGCCTATAAACATCATTTGTATTTTGAGCTGTCAGGTTCGATTTGGCGCAAAATCGCTGGCTTATACATCCAGGGCCGCGTTAACCCAATGGGCAACATGGGCTGCAGCCCCGCGCCCCGCCACTGGGGTGTACGTGATCATATATGAATTTTAATATGAATTGTGTAATTTCGGCACCACTAGTGCCACCAAACTCGGTAAAAAATTATTCTTATTTCTGAACAGTTTTTCTGAACACTCTTGCCACTCTTAGTCTGCTATTGTTTGCAAAAACAAGTAGATTCTTAGCTAAACAGCGTATTACAGGTACTCCCACCCCAAAGTCACGCAATTGGTTGAGCCAGAACTTGTCACTCAAACTAAGGGAACAAAGTTTTGAAAGCACTACAGAGCCAGTGTTTACATTCTTCGGGGGAAATCAACCTACAGATGGCTTACTTACTGTAGGCTATAATTGTCTCTGCTATAAAAGACATTATTTTAACATCGGAAAAAAATCACAAAAGGATGTTGGTTCATATTATACAAATACGTATTTATATGCATTACATTATATGCTGAATTGGCTCCATACTCTTAGCGCTTAGAATTTAATTCACTTTTGAACCGGAGAGAGTTTGTTTTTGGAGATCAGCCTAAGACTGAACTGTACAATGACGATGTAAACAGCACGATGATCCCCTGCACCTTTTGGGTTTCAAAGATTTATTTGAGGGCTTGTTTTCAAGAAGACCATGAAGAGGGCACTTTAAGTGGTTTGATGATAGTGGTGAGTGTAATTTAATTTTATATAGATCTCTGCTTGACTGTTTTCGTAGTTTTAACATGATTGCATGGTAAATTTATCAATCCTCACTGGCGTGGGCTATTTTTGTATGTATTTCGCAGTCTAAACAAAATGATTTGTGTCTGTGTTACATTCATACTAACGGCCATTCGAGGGCTGATGTATTTACTATTTGTTCTTTATTGGACAAGCTTCGACATATGTGTCATTGGCAAGTCTTCTGTGATCAAATACTGTATGTTTGGTAGTTTGCGACTCTCTGGGTCATGAGCGAATGTTTAAGGGCGTGGCTCATGAATAATAATGAGTTTATTATGACATTGGTTAACCTGTGTTGAGCTATAAATCACGTGATCTAATTAATATTCATGAGCTAGCCCAGGGCCCCGGGAAGGCTTAACCAGGCCCTGTATACATCCTTGTGTCATTACATCATGTCCGTGAACATAGGAAAGAAGAGCAGGCTATCTTGTTCCCATGTAAACAGTAGATGGCAGTAATGCACTGTTTTAGTTTGCGAGTAGCCGTTAAAAAGAAGAAACTACAGTTCAGTTCAGTCACACTCACACAGGTCAGGACAGCATCGCAACAATCTGGATGGATGTTTATTTGGCGAAGTTGTTTACCTGCTTTAATGCTTGGATATATTGATTGATAGGGTTGTTGAAACTAATATTGCTCATGCTTGTATGAATCGAACAATACTCGTGTGTTAGCCGATCGCAATGTATCTACGTTGTCAGGGGAAGTTGCTGTGACATGTTTACTAATATTTATTACTTATGAAATTTACGGTTAACTGTTATATTGCATTTTTAAGCATATTATTTTCATGTTTAATAAAGTATATTTTATCCCCATCATTACTGAATCCTCGTTTTATGTTTTTAGTTACTGTGTTATTGTTTGCATTGCATAGACATACTATTTTAGTATTACGGTTCACTTGCATTATCAACTGAGGCTGTACAATATAATATAAAAATAATAAATTCTTCCATTGAACTTGTATCAGCCATATCACGAGTATCACCTCTTAAATTGATAAGTGTAATACAATACAAACATTAATAGTAGATAAAACACTTGAAAATTATATTGAAATATACTGGTAGTGATTGAGGTGTTTGAGTCCCCTGTTCTTTATTTAAAAGCGCTTTGAGTGTAGTGTCAGAAAAGCGCTATAAGTGTAAAATTCATTCATTGAAAATACGTGAATAGGAGCGTTGTTTATCTTCATCAGCCAGTGAAGAGAGACAAGGAGTGGTGTAACATGCGCTCTCTTTGGTGCATTAAATACCAGACGTGCTGCTGCATTCTGGATCATTTGCAGGGGTCTAATTGCACATACAGGGAGGCCTGCAATTAGAGTGTTGCAGTAGTCCAGTCTAGTTATGACAAGTGACTGAACAAGAAGTTGTGTGGCATGTTCAGAGAGGAAGGGTCTTCCTGATATTGTAGAGTGTAAATCTACATGATCTTGCGGTCTTTGAGATGTGGTCTGTGAAATTTAGTTTGTTATCGATGGTTACCCCAAGATTTCTGACCGTTTTGGAAGGCGTTACTGTAGTTGAACCCAGCTGCATGGTGATGTTGTGTTCAAAAGCAGGGTTGGCTGGAAAGACAAGGAGTTTGGTCTTGGCTGGGTTGTTGCAGGTGGTGTTCCTTCATCCAGGCCGAGATGTCTGCCAAACAGGCAGAGATTCGAGCAGTCACTGTGGTGTCACTGGGCTGGAAAGACAAGTAGAGCTGCATGTCATCGTCGTAGCAGTGGTTCTATTGTAAGGAATGTGTAAGGAACGTGGAAATAGAGACTCTAGCCACCAGTGTAAAATGCATTTCCGGGGCTCAAGTATCTGACATCAGATCAAATTTACATGTGCTGGCTAATGCTAAACGTACATTTTCTAAAATTGTTATTCACGTTGGCACTATTCACTGTCTGGCTTCGCCAGTCTGAGATCACTAAAGATAACGTTAAAGAGGTGTGTGAACTTTCAAAAACAATGTTAGACACTGTAATATGCTCTGGCCCCCTCCCTGTTTGTCGTGGTGATGAGGTTTATAGTAGATTAGTGTCACTGAATGGCTGAGTTTTGGGGTAGACCTGACCTGTTAAAAAGAAATGGACTCCATCCCTCCAGGGAAGGTGCCGTTCTTCTCTCTAGTAATTTGGCTCATAGTCTTAATAGTGATAGTATTTGACTAACTGGGGCCCAGGTCAGGAAGCAGACAAACTGGTTAATCCGAACATCTGCTATCTGCCTTGAGACATCACACAGGTCACATAAACTACAACACATAGAGAGTGTATCACCTAGATATCACATAGAGACTGTGTCTGTTTCACGAACTACCAAACACAAAGCTCTCACTAAATCATTTAGAAAAAATCTGATTAAGGTCAAACTTTTGGAATGAACCGCCACATCCTCACACGGTTCTACACCTGCACTGAAGAGAGCATCCTGACTGGCTGCATCTCCGTCTGGTACGGCAATAGCACCACCACAACCGCAAAGCACTGCAAAGGGCGGTGCAAACTGCCAGACACATCATCGGAGGTGAGCTTCCCTCCCTCCAGGACATATATACCAAATGGTGTGTGAAAAAGCTCGGAGGATCATCAGAGACTCCAGCCACCCGAGCCACGGGCTGTTCTCACTGCTACCATCAGGCAGGCGGTATCATAGCATCAGGACACGCACCAGCTGACTTCAAGACATCTTCTTCCCCCAAGCAATCAGACTTTTGGACTCTTGATCTCCCACGATCAAATACATCAGCACTGCACTTTATTACTCTTATATCTCACACCGGACTGTCATAAACTATATTATTATTATATTATATTCTCTCTTAACAACTTACTATCAACCGACAGCTTGAATGTCAATACAGTACAATACAACCTACTGTACATTCTATATATACTATATATACTTTTTTTTATTGTATAATATGTATTCTATATTGTGTGTATTGTACACTGTACATTGTATGTTATTATTTGTATATTGTGTTGTGTGTAATTATGTGTATATTAGATTTAAAACTGTTGTAAATCTGATGTTTATTGTAAATTGTCTCATCACTGTCACGACTACTATGTTGCTCGGAACTGCACCCAATAATTTCACACACTATTGCACTTGTGTATATGGCCATAATCATACGCTAGATTTAATTCTGTCATATGGAGTTGATATTGATACAATAGGAATTCTCCCCTCAGAGTGATGATATCTCAGATCATTACCTCGTCTCTTGTATGTGTCGTGGCAGATTCCCCACACCAGCAATCGAAGCACAGTTGAGTCAAAGATTTCTCGGAGGCGCAAAGTTCTGATTCCAAAAATAGACTTATTACAGAGTAACAAAGCCGAGGTGTTCCATGGAGCATCTAAAAGTACACTTCAGAATCATGCATTTTTAAAGTTTCTGTTCCCCTTATCTCTTTGAGTGATGGTCTCTTCATCCAATGAAATCAACTTATGCCTCCCTAGTTTCGTCTTCGCCGTCTCCCTTCTAGCTGGACACCCTTGACCCCAACTTGCTTCAATGATGGCAAACGCATGACTGTTTCATTTTGTATGCATAAAACACACTGTAATCACTTCGTATGGTTACATATTTTATATTGACTAACTATCATTACTTTCTGCATTAATTTGATTAGTATAGTAAATTATTTCCCTTATTGCAGTCGTTGGTTACACACATTCCTATAAAATGGAGAGTTGTATGTCCACCCACATACGTTTCATCTAATTTCTAGCACTAATTTACGCACATATATCATCAGCCTTTTTTGGACACCAGGCAGTTCCTGTCTCTGTTCTTATTAAAAAATTAAATAATTCTTTTAGTATGAACACACACAATGACAAATAATTAGGTAATTTGTCTGAATAAAATTCTCCACCATTAAATTCGTAATACAACATCACGTTGTATCCGCTCACAATTTCTATTTTAAGGAATTTGCTTTAATAATGGAATTATGATTAATTCGCTTATTGGAGTAATATTATTCTCATAGCTTATTGAAAATAATATCATACATATTTTAGGTATAGCTTTGAAGCAAGATCTTTTAAAATCAAGTGACAAGGTTATTTATCAGAATATACCACAGTCAAATTATCTTTGAATACAAACAAACTTTATTGCTATTCTAAACATAAAAAACTAATCTAACACATAAAAACATGAAACAGGTGGGTGAGTAAAGTGACAGAATGTGAAAGAAATTATCAATACAGAGAAAATGAACTTTAAGGAATCTGTAGACAATGCCTTAAGAATCATTTATCCTTCTTTGAGTCTAAATCGATTTGACCCAAAGTATTTAAATAATACAACAGCACTTTCAGCAAAAGTCTGGAGATGTATTTGCGTGTCATTGTGTTTCCTTGCGTTGCTTGGTTCTTTGGTGTTTCAAGAAAATTCGTTCCGTCGATGTTTTGGACCGTTATGATCGTGGATAGTTGTTGTTTCGATGGATGATGAGGCAGGGCTTTGAAGTGAGGCTTTCCACAAGGAAGACTTGCGACTCCCGTTATGTGTATGAACTGTAGAGCAGAGAGTGAGTGGCTTCCTCGGGACTTTGGGTCCCGAGTTTCCTTGGACTCTACATGGCACGGATGCTGCAAGCCATGAGGGCAAGAGCGCAGAGGATGAGGAGCTGCAGAGGAAGTGAAGAAGCAAGAGAGCCGAAGAAGAGAGGAGACCACTACCAAGAAATTGGAGATCTATATACAGGCTTCTGAAAGTCTACTGAATGTTTGTTGAAACACTGTTTACTAGCTATAGCAAGCCAGTTGATAAGTCACTTATAGTCAGTTAAATATCTACTTGGGACCATCAAAATAAAGTGTTACCAATCTCTTTTCTTGTGTTTTTAAATAATTAATCAGTAAAATACACTACGCCCTTTTAATTTCTCATGTCTCATATATGATGAGAAGAGTCAACTTTTTGTTAGAACAGTTGCTTGAACCTTTTATTCTCATCTCTATTTTTTTATATCCTAATGTTTCAGCATTATTTAACAATAAGAATTTCAGTTGTTATTCTCTTATACTTATCAGCATTTCTGGACAAATTATTCACTTAAATAGCAGAACCAAAATTCACAGTGTAGAAACTGTATGCCTCTAAAGTGATACTTTCATGGATTAACTATGGCAAATAGAAATAGTAGTAATAGAAAAAGACACTCAATCCTTCTTTGTAGCACCCACTAACCTTTATTTAAAGTGTGGGTACTCTCTGGACAATTTGGGGGAGTAACCAATCCAATAGGTAACTCTAACTTTGCCATCAAGTTTGTAATATTTACTCTTCAAATCAATAAATCGGCGGTTAGATGCTGGATTTAAATTTAGACCCTCAGAACAATTTAGACATGGGCATTGAACCCCTGGATGGCAGTCTGGAAAATCATAACTCCAATTGGTGGTCTAAAACTGAAATCAACTTATCCAGAGAAATTTGAATCCACATTAGAAATGGCAAATCAGTAACGATTACCAGTAGTAATGAGAGCGGGAGGACCAATTGGATTAAAGCCCACCTCATTTTCAATCTTCTTTTTCAAATCAAATCAAAATCCCTTTATTGTCACTCAACCATATACACAAGTGCAACAGTGGGTGAAAGTCTTGGGTGCAGTTCCAAGCAACATAGCATTATGACAATTACAATAAACATCTGATTTTGTTGGTGGGGGGGGGGGGGATTTTTCCCCTTTTTCTCCCAATTTGGAATGCCCAATTCCCAATGCACTCTAAGTCCTCATGGTCGCATAGTGATTCGCCTCAGTCCAGGTGGCAGAGGACAAATCCCAGTTGCCTCCGCGTCTGAGACAGTCAACCCGCGCATCTTATCATGTGGCTTGTTGAGCGTGTTGCCATGGAGACATAGCGCATGTGGAGGCTTCACGCCATCCACCGCAGCAACCACACTCAATTTACCATGCGCCCCACCGAGAACAAATCACATTATAGCGACCACGAGGAGGTTACCCCATGTGACTCTACCCTCCCTAGCAACCAGGCCAATTTGGTTGCTTAGGAGACCTGGCTGGAGTCACTCAGCACGCCCTGGGATTCGAACTAGCGAACTAGCGAACTCCAGGGGTGGTAGCCAGCATATTTTACCACTGAGCTACCCAGGCCCCAATAAACATCTGTTTTATACATAACACAGTTTACACATCTTGTTACACAACACAATATACAATATGCACCTAATAATATACAATATACAGTATACACAAAATAACACCCCCCCCCCCCCCCCATGTAATCAGTGGAAATAAATATGAAGTGTTGTGTTGACATTCAGCTTTCAGTTGATAGTCAGTTGCCAGTGTGCTATTAAGTGAAGTATAAAATGTGGGTCCAGTCTGAGGCTAATAAAATGCGGTGCTGATATATGTATCGTAAGCGATCAAGAGTTCAAGAGTCTGATTGCTTGGGGGAAGAAGCTGTCATGAAGTCTGGGTCTGGTGTGGGTCCTGATGCTGCGATACCGCCTGCCTGATGGTAGCAGTGAGAGCAGCCCATGACTTGGGTGGCTGGAGTCTCTGATGATCCTCTGTGCTTTTTCACACACCGCTTGGTACAGATGTCCTGGAGGGAGGGAAGCTCACCTCCGATGATGTGTCTGGCAGGGTGGTGCTATTGCCGTACCAGGCGGTGATGCAGCCAGTCAGGATGCTCTCTGCAGTGCTGGTGTAGAACCGTGTGAGGATGTGGTGGTTCATTCCAAACTTCCTCAGCCGTCTCAGGAAGAAGAGGCGCTGGTGAGCCTTCTTCACAATGGCCTCAGTGTGGACGGACCATGTGAGTTCCACAGTGATGTGGACACAAAGGAACGTGAAGCTGCTGACTCTCTCCACCAATGCTCCATTGATGGTGATGGGGCTGTGTTCTCTGTCTTTTCTCCTGAAGTCCACCACAAGCTCCTTGGTCTTACTGATGTTGAGGAAAAGGTTGTGCTCCTGACACCAGTGTGTCAAAGTGTGCACCTCTTCTCTGTAGGCTGTTTCATCATTGTCAGTGATCAGACCTACCACCGTCGTATCATCAGCAAACTTAATGATGGTACTGGAGCTGTGTGTTGCCACACAGTCATGTGTGTACAGGAGTGGGCTGAGAACACAGCCCTGCGGGACTCCAGTGTTGAGGGTCAGTGATGAGTTGATGTTGCTGCCCATTCTAACCACCTGGCGTCTGCTTGACAGGAAGTCCAGGATCCAGCTGCACAGCGAGCTGTTTAAGCCCAGATCCTGGAGTTTCACATCAAGCTTGGAGGGCACTATGGTGTTGAATGCTGAGCTGTAGTCTACAAACAGCATTCTCACATAAGTGTTCCTTTTTTCCAGGTGGGAGAGAGCAGTGTGTAGTGTAGATGCAATGGCATAATCAGTGGAACGGTTGTTGCGGTAAGCAAACTGCAGTGAGTCCAGTGAGGCAGGCAGCACAGAGCAGATGTAATCTCTGATTAGTCTCTCAAAGCATTTGCTGATGATGGGGGTCAGAGCAACAGGACACCAGTCATTTAAGCAAGTTATTTTTGATTGCTTTGGAACAGGCACAATGGTGGATGTTTTAAAGCATGAAGGGACCACAGACAAGGAGAGGGAAAGGTTGAAAATGTCCGTAAAAACACCAGCCAGTTGGTTCACGCATGCTCTGGTGATGCGGCCCAGAATGCCGTCTGGACCTGTGGCTTTATGGATATTCACCCGTCGGAAGGATCGGGTTACATCCGCTACAGAGACAGACAGTGAACTAACCTCTGTAGCTTCGGCCACAATAGCTTTCTCCGCGAGGGCGGTGTTATTTCCATCGAAACGAGCATAAAAGTATTAAGCTTATCCGGGAGAGAGGCAGCGGTGTTCACGGCAGAGTTTTTATTCCCTTTGAAGTCTGTGATGATATTAATTCCCTGCCACATGCTTCTAGAGTCAGTGATGTTGAACTGTCCTTCAAACTGGTCCCTGTACTGGCATTTGGCTGCTCTGATAGTTTTGCGGAGGGCATAACTGGCTTGTTTATGCTCCTCCGCGTTCCTGGAATTAAAAGTGGAGGCCCGCGCATTAAGTGCCGCATGTTCGCTATTAATCCACAGTTTCTGGTTAGGATAGATCCGTATTGTTTTGGTCGGTACTACCTCATCTATGCACTTCCTGATGAAACACGTTACGGTATCAGTGTAGACCTCGATGTCATCATCAGAGGTGGACCGGAACATCTCCCAGTCTGCGTGATCAAAACAGTCTTGTAGCATAGGATCTGATTGGTCCAACCAGCACTGGATCATTCTGAGGGTGGGTGCTTCCTGTTTCAGTTTCTGCCTGTAAGCGGGCAGAAGCAGAACAGAAGATTGGTCCGATTTGCCAAATGGTGGGCGGGGGAGGGATTTGTAGCTATCCCAGAAGGGAGAGTAGCATTGGTCCAAAACCCGGTCCCCTCGTATGTTGAAACTGATGTGTTGGTGGTATTTTGGTGTGATTGACTTGAAGTTGGCTTTGTTACAGTCCCCGGTCACAATGAATGTGGCCTCAGAGTGCGTGGTTTTCTGCTTGCTTATACTCTCATACAGGTCCTTGAGTGCCTGCTCTGTGTTGGCTTGTGGGGGGATGTACACAGCTGTGATAATGACTGCTGTGAATTCCCTTGGTAGCCAGAATGGCCGACACAGAAGCATGAGAGTTTCCAGATCACGAGATCAGATAGACTTGATAGAATGTATGTTCCTCTGATCACACCAGGATTTGTTGATCTTAAAACATACACCACCACCTCTGCTTTTACCTGAGAGTTCTTTCACTCTGTCTGCTCAGGGCCCAGAGAACCCCACGGGTTCGAAGGCTGAGTCTGGAATCTCCGCAGATATCCAAGTTTCTGTAAGGAAGATAATGCAGCAGTCTCTCGTTGGAAAGAGATCTGTGCTCTCAGCTCACAGAGCTTGTTGTCTAGAGACTGAACATTTGCCAGTAGAATGCTGGGTAGTGTTGTGGCTTCTGCTGTTTTTGTGAAGAATCACTTTCAAAGTCTTGGGGTTTTGATGCCAGAAGATAGACTTTATTATCAGAGATAGAAAAGACGAGTCAGTCTGCAGAGGAACTCCAGCAACTGGGTTCCTTCCCGCTTATATATGATCTACCAAGGCATGGCTAATACATTCCATACATGTCACCATTATCCATCACCCTATTCTTTGACTCCAGTCTGTTTATTTTAAGAAGTGGACAGGAGACACCTGTGGAGGAACCTCACCATATATTTTCTCAGCAGTCATGAGAGCAGTTTACCATATGTGAGCACATTCCATTCCTACACAGGCTTCTACACAGACGCACACAGTAAGATACATGCTTGACCATCAGATATAATTGTAGAATAAAATGGCTATATTTACTTTGATTATACTTGATTAATTTATATTCAACTTGATAAAAATATTCCACATTATCCCCCCTTTGGGACTTACTTAAGTCCCACCTTCACTGTCATTACCCAGAGTGCAGTTTCACAATTCAGTCGCCTCAGTTATGCTATCTAATGACTAAGTTAAGTCACACAGCTTCACTACCAATGACCAGATTATGCACCCACACTCCGGTGGAGATTTCAGAACCAAACATCTCCATTCAAGTTTGATTAAGAATGGAGTAAAAGATTCTGTCTCCCTATACCTTTATTCAATAAATGAAACAGAAAAGCATGTTATAAGCATGAGCGTGCAATTGGTTCAGCCTTGCCTGTGGTTGTCACAGTTATGTAGAGTATATTAAACATAAAACAAAATATTCATCATAATATTAAGAGTTCTTTTTTGTAGTGTAGATATCTTCAACCCAGATACTTTGTGCATCATCGTAGAGGGTCACCAGAAGAAAATATGATACACTAAGTGTCAAAACATGATTGATGACCCTGTGATTTATGACCTAACAGGTGTATTCTGACATTTGACCTTTGCTTCCTCTCCCTCCCTCCGGCTGTTGTACAGGATATAGTATGATGTGTTTGGTCAGCTGTTATGATATTCCCACCCCTCCGTGCCATCTGTGTAATTAAAAGAGTAAAAATGATGTATCATTAATGGTGTACAATGTGGAAAACTGAGGTGACAAATGCTTGGTATAAGACTTGTTTTTCCTCTCAACTCAAACTCAAAAATAGTGATTGATTGATTAAATAATACAGTGTTGTAATCATCAAGATGAATGTGTCATTAATGGTGTACAATGTGGAAAACTGAGGTGACAAATGCTTGGTATAAGACTTGTTTTTCCTCTCAACTCAAACTCAAAAATAGTGATTGATTGATTAAATAATACAATGTTGTAATCATCAAGATGAATGTGTTTAAGTGATGTATCTTTAATGGTGTACAATGCTTAGTGGAAAAACTGAGGTGTCAAAATAATGCTTGGTATAAGACTTGTTTTCTCTCAAACTCAAAAATAGTGATTGACTAAATATTATAATGTTGTAATCACCAAGATGTTTTCAACAATGACGACATAATATGGGGTAAATAATATTATCATTATTAAAGTTAAAATAAAATGTAGTGTTACCATGTTAAGGAGCTGTGGTGTGTTCCAGTTCATGCTGATGTTTATCCTGGCCTAAAGATCAGGAAATATCTAAAAAAAAAAAAAAAAAAATTTAAACTCAGACCAGAGGAGTCCTTACAGTTAGTGTGTCAAACAGCGATAGTGGATGGTGGTAACTAACTCTTGCAGGAAATTGTGTGGATTCATGTTAGACACTCCCACCTTGGCGATATTCTGGAACGATTTCTTAAGTGTAAACAGGATGAGGTCACCTGTTCACAGTTTAGATGCTTGGAACGGGAACATTTTTGAATTCCCAACGTTAAAGGATCATTTCTCTTAGGAAAATGTTTTTAAAACCTGTTCATTGTTTTTGGTGTGGGTCAGAATAAGGGTGTTTATGACCCCCGACTTTAAGGCATCGATCCGGTGTTGTGCTTAGGAAGTTTATTGTTTATTTTTTTATCTTTGATCTGATCATCTCTGATGCGTTAACCAGATTCGAAGGATCATTTCGCTTAGGAAAATGTTTTTAAAACCTGTTCATTGTTTTTGGTGTGGGTCAGAATAAGGGGGGTGTTTATGACCCCCCGACTTCAAGGCGTCGATCCGGTGTTGTCTGTATTCCCATGGGGAAAATATTTCGTCCAAATGCTTTGCTGTGTTTAGGAATTTTGTGTTTTAAAATCTTTGATCTTATCCTTTCTGAAGTGACATCCTGGATACTTGAACAACAAAAAAATTCAAACAAACGGCATGGTATGGTTGACAGTCCTTTTAAATTATTCAAACATAGGTTATACTATCAAATCTACCAAGATCGTTTTCAGTTCTAAAAGAGTTTTTAACAAAATATACATCCAATAATTAATTTACTCAATGAATCTTTTGTACTGTATATCGGGGTTAATATTGTAAATATCATGTCTGTGTTTCTTCACACACAATTGCATACTAAAAATAAACTAAAACAATAAATAATAGTCTAATTAAAATCAGCTACAACTGATGTAACTATTTCTTCTTTTCGTTGTAAAAAGCAAACTGAACTGAATGTTTTTTCACTTCTCACCATATGTTCTTTACTTCTGTAAGTGGTTAAATCGTTTAATTGGTAATAGCTATTTCCTACTAAAATGTTTTAACGATATTTATACATGTGTATTAATCGGTAGTCAATCTAAAAAGAGTTTTTATTTTAAACTGTAGTAAAAAAAACTAATTAACATTTGGTGTGCATGTGTTTTTCATGCAGATAATTTGGGTACGCCTTCCCACTACAACTCCACCCCATTGAAAATAGATTGTGGGTTGTATTTTGTATTCAATAATCACTGTAGTTGCATTCACTTTTGTGTGCAAGACCAAGACGGGGTTGTTTAACGTGTAACATTACTCTTTTAATATGGCATTTATTTTCAAAAGTATGTGTTGTTTGTACGATTGATTTATTTATAAAATATTTAAAATTTACAAGAAAAAAACCTACAGTTTGTAACGATCTTCAACAGGTTTTTAAAACAATCTTCTATGTATGCAATTCAGGACGTCAATGACCGCGAAAACTTGGACTGCATTGATCAACTGTGTAAGTTTACATAAATATAATTTTCTTGTATTTATATATTTGTTATTATAAGTGTGTAGCTGTTAAGTGCCTATTTTATTTTTATTTTAGTGTCTGGACCATTAATTAATAACAATAGCCATCAGAGCAGTGCTGTCAACAGAAGTGCTCTACAAGTTAAGTATACTTTAATTGCTGTCTCTCTCGAGCATACAATGTAACAATGTTACTAAAAACAAAACCAAAACATTTATTTCTGTGTTTGTAGACATTTCAAATGTTGACTTGGTATTGCTTGTTTCACAACTGGGGTTCGTCACGAGCGGTTCTGAAATAAACGCATTGTCACCACTGTCACCCTGTTCGCTTCGGAGACGCGCGGCTTCTCCCAGGGGAAGTATTCCGAGGACTTCACGAAGTGCCAGATTACACGCTGTATCCCCGGTGGCAGGAAACAGTACGAGAGGCTATTTTGGTGCAAAACGTCGTGTGAGTTTATCAGGAAACCGGGGAAAATAACAACCCCCATCACAGCAACCCCATTCAGTGTTAAACGAGTCAGTTGGTGAGTATGATTTCATGCTAACATTTGCTAAAAATAAAAATGGTTTTCGCTCACTAATACACATATCCTATTCTCATTATCTGTACACTACCAGTTTGTTGAGTGATGAGGATAATGCATTGAAATGGGATGAAGCATTTCTGAGTGCCTGGGATGCCAGTAGTTTCAGCGAGGTGATTGTACCAAACAACACTGATAATGCAGTCTCATCATCTGCTGGAGCTGTGGTTTCAGATGATGTTATGGATGACGAGGCGCAGTTGCTAACCGATGCGGGGTGTATGGTTTTGGAGCTTAATACAGACTTGGTTGCTGCGGATGGCGATACGAATCATCAGGCCTGTGTGTCCTGTGTGGAAGAGTCGGTGTTGATTGCTGATGAAACTCTGCCGTCAAATCAACAGAGCTTTTCCTATGTTTTGTTGATAGAGTTGCGTGAACAGAATCACAGGTTGGAAGAGAGGCTGAACGTAATTTCAGAAAATGTCAAAAGACTTTGTGGCTGTTTGGACATGATGATGACAAAACTCAGTAGAACAAGGAAGCCTTATTCGAATTCTCCTCGATCGGGTTGGAACCAATCAAGAAATGTTAAAGAAATCTGACAGTGTGCTCCAGGATGCCTACAGAGAACGTCAACTCATGGTAACAATTTTATCCAAAATCAATGACACTGTCATAGATGTCAGAAAATAATTAATTGTGTGTATGACTGATTTGTGTAAAGAGGCTATTGTTTTAGATTACTTAGCTGTCAGTGGTGTAACATGATATTTGTTTATTTTAGTTTATCTGATTGTTTGTTTAATTTTCATAAGGTATATATATATATATATATATATATATATATATATATATATATATATATATATATATATTTATTTATTTATTTGTGGTTGGGGTATAAATCAGCGGAGAATAAGACTAAATTGAAATAGTTTTTCAAAAAAGGCTGGTAAAAAAGATTGCGTTCAGACGACGATTTGCATGGCTGTCAACTAGACTATGAATAGAGTCCTTTTGCATGAACTAAATACGATCATTTGTCAAATATTGAACAGTTACAGAGCATAAATGATCATCAGATGGCTGTTTTAGGACCTGCCTATTTGAATTTAAATGATAGATCAGAGTCTATTATTCAAACACAGAGGAGATGTGTAAATTATCCTAATACCAACAAAGACAATTAAATTCGAAATAATTCGATAGAGCCATCACACAGCTTGAAAATGCATGATCTAACAGTTGCAGAGACACAAATATCAGACCCCTCAAATTCTAATCTGTGCGAAAGATTAGAAGAAATTATAAAAAGGTATAATGATGAGGTGGGGATCTCACTCCCTAATCTGTGCGAAAGATTAGAAGAGACGGTAAAAACGCATGATAATGACGAGGTGGATGAACCGTTTGTTGAGTCAGTACAGGCTGGTGGTGGTAAAAGCAACATTTCTACAGATTCATTACCAGACTCTAATGCATCCCATGTGGGTTTAAGTCAGAATGATGCTGATATGCTGGTTAGAAATGGTGGCATTGTAGACGAATACACAATTGCACCAAGACCGTGTTTCAATGGTATAGAGATACACAGAGGTCTAAATCTAAGGGATCTATCTTCTACAGATTTGTCTGCATACAGTATATTTGTGCATAGTGCGTTGTCAGAGATGGTATCATTTTCCAGACAGATCGGTGGTGAGGGAAGCTTTATTATACTGAGAGGCCCCAGTCTGAAATCTGATGTAAACACTGTATTATCACCTAGTAATTGACTACAAAGAAAACATTTTTGTTGAACAATTTAAAAAAATTATGCAAAGTAATACAAATGTGATGGTCGACGACAGTTTGCAATTACATGTATCCATAGCCAGAAGTAGGAATGGTGGGGCTCGTAGGAAGGTTGTTGATATAGCGCATGATGACGTGATTAGAAGAAAACGAATGTGTTTATTCTCCCGTTAATATTTCAAACAATCTATGCTTTTCAATTTGCCTAGCATATTTTCTCGACCCAGAGATTATGGATGACGACTTGGAAAGAAGGGGTGAAATCATACAGAATGCAGCCGGTTTCACACCTCAGGACAAAATTGGCTTAGGTGATATTGCAAAATTTGAATGTGCATTAGGCATAAAAATTGTAGTCTTTAACAGGTCAAGTGATGGAAAGTTAGAGAAATATAAAACTTCTGATGAACCACACCCCAAAACAGCATATCTTTACATTCATAATTCACACTATTACATGATAAAGAATCTGAACGCATTTACTGGGTCAGCATATGTGTGTGATTTCTGTTACTCAGGGTATACGAACAGACAGAATCATGATAGTAAACATGTATGTTCTGTTTGCAATGATAGTGCCTGCTACAAGCATCCTAAAAACACAATACACTGTCCAGGCTGTTTGTGCTATTGCAAATCTAGCAACTGTTTTAAAGCCCATAAAACAGTACCCCCTATGGATGATGGTTGTGGTAGATCTCCATGTGATACTACAAAATATTTGCGTAAATGTGGTAAATGCTACCACACTGCTGCAAAAAACCCCAAACCTCATAACTGTCCAAATTATAAGTGTTTACATTTTGGGGATGATGTAAGCCTTGGAGGTCAACACGAGTGTTTCATACAGCCCACCCCTCCCAAGGAAATTACAGGCCGTTACATTTTCTATGATTTTGAAACACGCTGTGATAATGGAAAGCATGTTGCTAATTATGTTTGCGCCATGACTTTTGATGGCGAGAAATTTGAATGTGGAGGTGAGGGTTGTGTGAGACAACTCATTTGTAGGTTTAGACACCCGAGATATAAAAATTGCACATGGATAGCACACAATGCATGCGGGTTTGACAACTTTTTAATACTGGAGTATTTTTGCAATGCTGGACTCAAACTCAACATAGTAATGCAGGGGTGTAGAATCATTTTCATGTATGATGAGCCTTTTAGGCAGCGTTTTATTGATTCTTACTCCTTCCTCCACATGTCTTTATCAAAGACGTCTTCTGCATTAAATTTACAAAATAAAGAAAAAGGATTCTTTCCCCACCATTTCAACAGGCAGGAGAATCAGAGTTATATTGGCCCATACCCTGCAAAAAACTACTACGGGTACAACACCATGACAGATAGTGCCAGGACAAAATTTGATCGGTGGTATGAAACACTCGATGGCAAAGTCTTTGATTTCAGAAAAGAAATTGGCTTTTATTGCATGATGTCGTTTTATTACATGAAGCATGTATTACATTTAGAGAGGAGTTCCTGCGTTGCACACAGCTAGATCCTTTCAGCTACGAGACCCTTGCTAGTTGCTGTATGGGTACTTTCAAGACCCAATTTCTCCCCAGAAACACACTGGCACTGACACACTATAATGCATACATCAATCATAAAATGCATTAAAAAAACTGCGATGTAGACATCCACCATGCTCTAAATCATGGTGAATTGAAATTTGGGGGATACTTTATTGATGTTATTACGAAAAAGACTGTGTACGAAAAGCTCTAGACTTTGCTGGCTGTTTTCACCATGGCTATGAGTGTCATTACAGACCCGATTACGCCAACCCCCTGTCAAATATCCCTTTTGGAGTGCTCAGGAGGTTGTTTTTGTAATTAACATTTTTATTGATTCATGCGCATATGACAGTGAAAAAAAACTCAACACATATATAATGAATCAACATTTTACATTTAAACCCTACTAATACAATCCCACCCTGACCCCTAACGAACACCCCTGTGGTCCCACATAACACACACACAATCCAAAAAAATAAAATAAATATATATAAATATATATATACATATATACGTACACTTACATAAAATAATATATATATATATATATATATATATATATATATACACACACACAAATAAATAAAATAATAAACATACATGATTAAACTACACTCTCCACATCCCCTCCCCGAGATTCCCCCCAAAAAACTAAATATTTGCCCCATTTTTTAGCAAATAAGTCCCTCAACCCCAGCCTTCAACTTACCGCCTCTTCAAATGCAGCTACCCTCCCCATTTCCACACACCACTCCGAAAAAGAGGGTGCTCCATTTGACTTCCAACCCTTTAAAATTACTTGCCTGCCGATCATGAGACTGGTCATAACCCAATTTTTTATATGACTATCCCCTAAATGCATGACCGCCCCATCACCCAAAATACAGAGTCTGGGACAAAGCAAAACCTGAATGTTCAAAACGTCGCACAAATACCTCTGAACCCTCAACCAAAACTCCTGGATCTTAACACCCCCCCAAAAGACATGGGTAGTGTCTCCAACTTCTGACTGGCATCGCCAGCAAGTGGGTGTGTCTTTAAGACCAAGCCTATATAATCTAGAGGGGGTCCAATAAAATCTATGTAAAATCTTAAATTGCATAAGGCGAACCCTTGCATCTCTAGATACAGACTTGACATTTTTAAGAATCTTAGTCCACACTCCATCCTCCAATACCAAATTCAAATCTTTTTCCCATACTCTCTTGAGAGAAGTCAAAGCTCCATACCCCAGACTCTGAATTAGTAGGGAGTAATACACTGATGCTTCATGGCCTTTTCCAAAAGCAGCAATCACCTCTCCCAAAGCACCTGCTGCTTTAGGGGGGTGCGTGCCACTCCCAAAAATAGTGCAGAGTAGGTGGCGAAGCTGTAAATACTTATAAAACTGAGATCTGGGAATGCCAAAATGTTGAACCAAATTTTCAAAAGGTCTCAATACTCCACCATCATGTAGGTCACCAAGTGCATTAACCCCCCTCACAATCCAATCTGACCAACAAAAAGGGGACTTATTAATACAAAGTTTAGGGTTCTGCCATATGCTCGAGGCAACATTTAAATAAATGTCAGAATTAAACACTCTGGACACCTTTGTCCATATCGAGTGTAAATGTGAGATAACGGGGTGTGACTTCTCCAATTCGTTTGATAGAAGGGCTTTGCAGTGGCGAGATAGGGTCAAGAACTTCCTTTTCAATAAAAAACCAGGGAGGGGCTCTCTCAGGTGGAAGCGACCAATGAGCCAAATGTCTAAGACCGAATGCATAATAATAAACAAAATCTTGGGTAGGCCTAGCCCTCCTTTGTCAATTGGCCTATGTAACTTATTGAAATTTAACCTGGGGTGCTTACCATTGCAAATAAAGGACTTCGCTATGCTATCAAAATGCTTGAAATAAGAGAGGGGGACATCTACAGGGAGAGACTGAAGCAGGTAGTTGAATTTTGGAATACAATTCATTTTAATAACATTAACCTTCCCAATCATCGATAAATGTAATGAAGCCCACCTGCTGACATCGCTCGAAAACCTTTTTATTAAAGGGTCAAAATTAACTAACTAAATCAGACAAATTTGCTGGGAATAAAATCCCCAAATACTTAATGCCCTGTTTGGGCCACTGGAAGGCGCCCGGCTGGAAAGCCGTTTCTGGGCAGTACGCTGTCAGCGCCAAAGCTTCGGATTTAGGCCAATTGACTTTGTATCCTGAGAACTTGGAAAAGGAATTAATAATTCTGTTGCGGCAAGGCATAGATCTAGTAGGTTCAGAGACAAATAATAAAATATAATCTGCGTAAAACAGAAGCTTATATGCCACACCTCCCGCTGTTACCCCTGGAAAATCATCTTCCTTTCTTATCGCAGCTGCTAATGGTTCCAGGGCAAGACAGAACAATAATGGGTAAAGAGGGCAACCCTGTCGAGTGCCCCTATCCAGAGTAAAATAATCTGAAATTAATCCATTTGTTTGTACCGCTGCTACAGGGTGTTTATAAAGTAACTTAATCCAACCAATAAATGTACTCCCGAACCCATACATTTCCAAAATCTTAAAAAGATAATCCCATTCTACCATATCAAACGCCTTTTCAGCGTCAAGTGAGATGGCAGCGACCGGAGATTGTTCATTCGCCACTGACCACATGATATTGATGAGACACCTGATGTTATCAGAAGAGCTACGGCCCCGAATAAATCCCACCTGATCTATATGTATAAGAGATGTCATAACCTTACTTAATCGGTTAGCCAAAATTTTTGACAATATTTTTACATCTAGTTGGATCTGGGAGATTGGACGGTAACTTTTACACTCGCTTGGATCTTTGTCCTTTTTAAGAATCAGACTGATCCGGGCTTGTGTCATGGTTGGAGGAAGTTTTCCCTTCTTTAATGATTCAGTATAAACTTCTAACAAAAGTGGGGCCAGTTCTGTAGCATAGGATCTAAAAAATTCTGCGGCAAAACCATCTGGCCCCGGAGCCTTGACAGTAGGTAGGGACTTAATTACCTCGTTAAGCTCCTCCAAGGTTATCTCAGAATCAAGAGTTTTTTTGCTCAGTCGTCAGTTTAGGAAGATCTAATGGTTCCACAAAGTTTCTAATATCTTCATCAGTAGATGAAGACGTGGAACTATAAAGATCAATATAGAATTCTTTAAAGGCATTATTAATATCAATGGCCGAGGTAAATATTTCACCACCAGCAGATTTCACTGAGGGAATAGTAGAAAAAAACTCTCTCTGCTTTATATATCTAGCCAAAAGCTTCCCTGCTTTGTCACCCGACTCAAAGTATGACTGTCTTGCCCTGAATAACCAAAACTCCACTTTCCGCGACAAAATAGTATTATATCTATATTTCAATCGGGTCAATTCTCTGAGGCCATCAGCTGACATACGGCACTTCAGCTCTGCCTCTGCACTTTTAATATTTCCTTCCAACTCCACAAGTTCTCGTGCATTGGATTTTTTGATGAATGAGGCATACTGTATGATCCGGCCCCTAAGAACCGCTTTAAGTGCCTCCCAAGCCATGCTCACAGAGGATACTGAGGACCAGTTGGTCTCCATATAAACATTGATTTCAGTCTTTAACATTTGTTGGAAATCAGGATTTTGCAGTTTTGCAATTGTGTGTGAAAAACAAAATTATGAAGACCACATTCCCCATTAGTGAAACAATGAACCCCCGAACATCCCCCGGAACAAAAGAAACAGAAAAAAGAAAAACGTGCGCATTAACCCCGCGCATGACAGTGCCAACCGGCGACAATCCCTCTAAATTTAAAAGGTCCATGAACACCCACGAGTCCCCACGACAACTTTGCCATCGGATTGCTCAATTTTGCCTCACAAATTTGTGAGGCAAAATTACATAACAGAGAATACTTTGTGAAATAAACCCAGTTAATAGGAAGAATGAACACAAAAAATGTGTAGATTCATTCACAGAACTGTCTCAAGGATGTGATCGTCCACAAAACAAATTCCAGCTGATATAAAACAGTTCAGAATCCTCGGACAGACAAATGAATGTTCAGTGAGCCAGCTGTTATGAGTTCAGCGGATGACGTAATCATTCCAATGTCCCGTAAAAAAAAACTCAACAAAACAAACTACAGCCACCAGGAGGAATAAGCATGAAGAACGAACAGATTAATCCACAGCTGTTCCAAAGGAATGTTATTCAACAGAACAAGCTCCAGCCGCTAGGCGGAACCAATACAAAAAGAAACAAAACCGGCATCCCGGTTCCCCGGATGATCGAGTCAGTTCACTCGGAGGCTGCATAAACGTATATACCATGACTTACACAATCCGTCAGCTTTATAAAAGACATCCTTTGTGTGAGCATGTAGATATTTTGCGGTCATCCGTAGTGTCCACTCTCAATCTGTCCGGGAACTTAAATGCAAAAGTTTCTTTAAGGAAAGTGTTATTCACAAAACAATCTCCAGCCGCACGGCGGAGCCAACGCAAAAAAACCAAAATTTCGCCCAGCTTCCTCAAAAGTTAGGTACAGCGAGTCAGGCCAACTCACATGAGAAACATCCAATGGTTTACTCAGTCATTGATTCTATAAAAGACATTGCCAGATTTGGACATGTGAATACTTTGCGACCGTTTTTCGTTTCTATTCTCAGTTTGGCAGGAAACATCAGAGCAAACAAGATCTTTTTCCGATGTAAGAGTTTCTTACATTCTTTGAACCGATCGTGTTTCTCTCTTGTCGAACTCGCAAAGTCTGGGAACAAGAAAACATTATGGTTCTTCCAAGAAAGCTTCCCTTTGCTCCTTTGCCTGGCGCAACACAAGATCTTTATCGTATGATCTCAGAAATCTGGCCAGAATCGATCTGGGCCTATCTCCCTCAGCAGATCTGTGAGCCGGCACTCTGTGAGCTCACTCGATTTCCAGCTTGTGGCCTGTTATGTCGAGCAGACTCGGGAAGAGCTCGTCCAGGAATTTCACCATATCTCTGCCCTCTTCATGCTCAGGAATTCCAACAATTCGAACGTTATTCCTGCGGCTTCTATTCTCAAGATCTTCAAGCTTTTCAAGGAGATGTTCCAAATCAACTTTGGTCGCGGGCAGATTAGCGGTTAATTCCCTCTCCGAAGATTCCAGAAAATCAATTCGTTTTTCAACATCAGAGAATTTTATTTCCATCACCATAATCGATTGACATATTACAGCGAGATCCTCCAAGTCAGCAAGAATCTTCAACATCACTGACATGTTGGACAACTGACGCTGGATCTCTTCTCCCGCCGCGCCATCCAAATCGAGTCCCCGGTCTGTAGGTCTGTCAGGGCTTTCATCCTGAACACGTAAGTGTCTTTTAATATCTCCAGAGCCCGAGGATTTTGATTTTGCCATGTTTTGCAACAAAGGACAAATGTGTAACTGGGTGTATCAAATTTCACTAGATTATAACATGAGAATAATCGAAAATTCAGCAAAGTGCGCAGAGCTCGTCGCTCACACGTCTGCTCCTTGCATGGCGTCACCCCTATCCACCCAGTAGGTTGTTTAATGAGAAGATTTTAGCAGAAGGCATACTCTTTGTGATGTACGAATGTGCATGGAAGAATCTTAAGCAAACCGACCCTCATGTAGTTGCATTTATGACAACCTATTTGGCACCTGAGAGACTGAAACCACGTGATGTGCTCTTTGGTGGGCGTACAAATTCTTACAAGTTGTACCACAAAACTGCAGAAAATGAGAAGTTCAGATATATTGATTTCATGAGTCTTTATCCTTACTGCCAGGCTCGAAAAAGCTACCCGGTTGGACATCCTGAAATAATCTTCAAGGATTTTGAACCCCTTGAAAATTATTACGGACTTATTAAGGCTACAATGCTATCCCCCCGAAAACTGCTTCACCCTGTTCTCCCTTACAGATGTGCCGGGAAACTCATGTTTCCGCTATGCAGAGTCTGTGCTGAGAAACAAAATAATGTTACACCTTGTACGCATACAGATGAGGAGAGGTCTATCTCAGGATGCTGGGTGAGCATTGAATTGTTAAAGGCGGTCCAGAAGGGTTATGTTGTAGTGGAGGTCTCAGAGGTATGGCACTTTGCAGATAAATCGGAAAAGCTGTTTTCCGATTATGTAAAGACCTTTCTGAAGTTTAAACAGGAAGCTTCAGATTACCCCTCTCACGTAGTCACTAAGGAGGACAAAAAGGCCTATATTGATGATTATTTTAAAAAAGAGGGTATTAAACTCGATCCTGAAAAGATTTGTCACAACCCAGCTGAGAGGTCTATTAACAAATTGTTGCTGAATAGTCTGTGGGGGTCATTTTTCAATGAGGGAGAACCTAACCACTTCTAAGCTTTTGAAAGACCCAGAAGACTTTGCTCACATCATATTTGGCTGTCAGTATGACGTTAAATATTTCACATTTGAGTCTGACGAAGTTGCTCTGATACAGTATGGTCACGCTGATGGTGCTATGTACGCCACACGTGATGTGAATACATTTCTGGGGGCCTTTACAACAGCACATGCCCGGTTAGAGCTGTATAGCCTTATGGACAAGCTGGGGGACAGATTATTGTATAGCGACACAGACAGCGTTATCTTTATCTCTAGAGAAGGTGATTGGGAACCACCTCTGGGGCCTTATTTAGGAGAGCTGACTGATGAAATAGACATTGATGATTACATCACAGAGTTTTGCTCAGGAGGCCCTAAAACATATGGATATCACACTGCGAAAGGTAAAGTGTGCATGAAAGCAAAGGGTATAACGTTGAATGCAGAAAATTCCATAGCCATTAGATTAGACACTTTGATTGGTCTTGTTGACAGCTATGTAAAATCGCATGACACCAGACACATCCTAGCCTACACAGACAACACTGTGAGAAATAAAAAGAACTTCACTTTGCAAAACAAGTCAGTTGTTAAAAAGTTTCAAGTGGTGTATAATAAAAGGCAGTTACTCCCTGATTATACAACGTTACCATATGGCTACTAATCATTTTTAAATCACCACAGTGTGCGGGGGGTTGATGGTTTTGATTTTAGACTTCAACATCCTTTTTCATAAGTGGATCTTCAAATTCTGGAAAGTCTTATTTTGTAAAAATGTTGTTGGAAAATGCTGTAAATATGATTTCTAAAAAGATTGAAAACATTGTGTACATTTATGATTGCTGACAACCACTATATGATGAATTGTATAAATTGTATAACATTAAATTTGTGGAAGGAATACCACAATCTCTGAATGGTGATAATTTACTACCTGTCAATAAAACTAATCTGTCGATAATTGATGACATGATGGAGGTGAGTGGAAACTCTGAAGTGGAGAAGTTATTTACGCAATTCGTTCGCCATAGAAACCTCAGCGCTATTTATATTGTGCAGAATTTATTTTTCCAAGCTAAATCCAGCAGAACCATCAGTTTGAATACAAATGATTTAATACTGTTTAAGAATCCGCATGATAACAATCAGGTAATTGTGTTAGGAAAACAAATTAATCTTGAAAACTCAAAATATTTTATGGAGTGCTATCAAGATGCTACCAATCAGCCTTTTGGATACCTCATGATAGACTATAAAGCAAAAACCCCTGAACATTTTCGGCTCAGAACGGGTTTACTTTCAAACCGACCTGTAGTTTACATTCAAAAAAGAAAACAGTGAGTTGGTAAAATGTCTGCTAGACTACCTAGAAACCTCCCCCTGTTAAAAATGTTATTTAAAGCAATCCCGAAGCAAAGGCATCTTATTTTGCAATCAGCATCTGACGAACTCATTTTAACATTGTGTGAGGTTGCTCTTAATGTTGTAGGTGCTACTGGTTGTTTAAATCAGTTTTACTATCAGAAATAATCAATAATTAATTGTTATTAATTATGGAATAATTAAATAACAATTCAATAATAATTAAATCGAATTTAACTCATTAAATTCTATTCTCGGGGCACCACTCTTTGAAAAGGGAAAAATGATAGCAAGTTACTGATTGAGTCTCTCAAAACAAAATCTACCCTGTAGGTTAAGTATCTTAATTGTTAATCAAAATAATCAAAAAGGGGAAAAATTAGTTAAATTATTGATATACAAATCTAATAGTAATCTAGTTACAGTTAGTTTCTAACACCAATGAAATAACAGTACTCTGAGGTAACTTGGGAGTTCTTGACGTGGCAGAGGTTGGCTTCAACACAATATTCAAACAAAAACAAACAGGAGTACTTATTATAATATAACAAGATTTATTATAATCAAGCAGTAGTGAACACAGCCAATACTATCTGAATATAATCCAAAAATAAATCAAGGAAATCCTAAACTAACAGTGGATCTATATGCTAGTGTGTGTGTGTGTGTGTGTGTGTCTAGATGCGGCAACAAAGGAATCAAAATGGAGGATCAGGTTCAAAATGGAGGGTTAGATCCAAAATGGAGCTGATACCACATGAGGGTGGAAATGAGCGGACACACAAAGGAACTGACGAAACAGGCGGGAGAATTTGGTTCACCAGCCTGAGTTGAACATAAAATGTGGCGCCGCTCACTCAATTAATATCAGTGAGAGAGAGAGAATGAGAGCGAGGGAGAGAGAGGAAAAGTGCATGCAATTTAATTAAGGGTAACCGCTTGTAACACCGGAACTGAATCACTAGTTCAGATCACTCAACAAAACAAACGTAACCCCAAAAGAAAACTAAATACAAATCTCCCAACTCGAAACAGCAAACAGCGAGCAGAGTTTAACATACAAATATACTCAAAACATCAGCATTTAGAATCAAAAATACGATTTAGTTTCACAAGAAAAATCACAGTTTCTAAACTAAATCTGCCCAGATATCAAGCCTTACTTGGGAAATCCTGTGTGATTTCAGTAGGGTTGTCCGTTGGAATTCCTGTTGCATTGAGCGGTCAGGAGAAAAGGTCTGGATGGTCCCTTGTCTTACGCTCGTCAGCGAAAAGACGCGTCTCTGCTTTATTCTTCGGATCCAGCGATGGAGAAGAATGCAGAAAGTAGTCAACATTGAATGAAAAAGAGGGAGAAGGGAAACTGGTCGCCTTTCCATTTTTCAAAATAAATTCACTGTTGCTTTACAGTGAAACTGATCCGGTTGTTATAAGTATACTATAAGACTTGAACAAAGCTAAGTTAATCTTACTCTACCATGACCAAATGGTGAGGTTAGAAAAATGTGGTCTCTTTGTTCTCAGTCCAAAACGGAGGGAAAACTCCTTCAGTATGTGCACAGAACAGATGTCCCTTAACAGCCAGGCAGAGCTTAGCACAGAGAGCCCGAACTACATCTGTCCGCTAGTTTTATTGACAAGATGACATCATCGGTCGTAGGCCGCTTTCGACCAATGGCGTTTGAGACTGGGTCCATGGGCGGGACTTCGCATCCAGTTGTGAATGTGTGAAGGATCCTGGGAAACTGAGTTCAGTGTCTCTCCTTTGATTATAGAACAAAGGGCCATGCGGTCTCTGCTGCCATTTTGAGTGGGCCAAGGCCCTACAATTTTCTCTATGGCACAATTCCGCTAACAACCCAGCAGCACCACCGGTTGAAGCGGAGAAAGACTGAAATCAAATACATCGCCAATAAAAAGATTGGTGTGTCTAGAAAAAAACACATGATCAACCAGAACGGATGATTTCTTCTACCACTCTTGAGCATAGCAGTCCCTTTATATCCAGTCTGATAACGTCTAAACAAGGTTGAAGATGGAGTATGCTGAGAAGATGTTTTTAGTCCCCAAAACCAATTAGATAAACTAAAGATGTCCAATACACGAGAGTCTATTCAGCAAACTGTGGAAAACGATCTAGATGTTGCTATAAGAAATATTTTGTATAAAGAAAATTTGGACGTTCATGAGAAGGCCAAGCTTTACACATCAGTTTTACAAAGATTTTTAACAATAGTTAGACAGGGTGATTGGGAAAGTAACACCTTAACGCTCACATTACCAGGACCCAATGCATCTCACAAAGAGCCACCTGAAGAGAGTGGGGTAAATTATGTTGTTGCTGAGGTATTGAAGAATGTACTGTTGAGAAGTGTGAAAAATGCAAGATACATCATGGATAAAATGTCTAAAGCCAAAGAAATTTCATTTTGGAATGATTCGGGAATTTGTATTTAAAGGTAATACTATACCGGGGTCACACGTACTGGACCTTGTGAAGAGGGTTATAGCCCCACAAAAAATTAGGGATAACCGTAGACCTCATGGATGGACTGATGGACCCTATTCAACAGTCCCAAACCATGCGGTTAGGCATGTAATAGGTTAATTTAAAACCAAACCATCTACAGCATCCTCTATTGTACAAAGAGTGTATTTAAGTACACCTTCTTCTAAGGAATCAGAGGCGTCAGCGTTTAAATCACTGACTCTTGATCAAAACTTGTGGTTGTCATTTTAATGTTGTATAGTTTTGATGTTTAATATTTTGTTTGTAAAAATGAATCGTGATGTTCAATAAAAACAATGACATTGGATCAATTAGCATTGAGTTCTTTATTTATTAGAAACATTCATTTCACAATTCATGTATTTAACATAAATGTTTCACCCATTTACACACACTGAATACACTTAAATGTAGTACTATTACAATGAGTTATCCTTAGTTTTTTCACAAAACGTGATACAAATTCATAATTTTTAATTAAATCATTGCTATAAAATATCATAATATCATCATAATCATGACCTCGAACCATATGGTATAGGAAAAAAACACAATGATGACCACATGTGACAGCCATAAAATGCTGAACTTGTTTAGCTGAATATTGAATGTAGGTTGAATTATTTTTTAGAAAGTCAGTGATTGATACAGGAAAACGAATAAAATCAGGACTATTACTGAAATTGTCAAAGAAAAATGCTGCATCATCCTTATTTATGTAAATAGCCAACCAGTGTTCACCGAGGAGGTGTGAAGGATGTGTGTTGATTATGGCTGACGTGGGTAGTGTTCTTAACGGATCCTTCGGTAAATGATCACATGGTAGTACACCAAGAAAATGTGTGTTTTGTGAGATTCTGTCTATAATAGCCATAAGCTGTATGGTGTTCATGTTTCAATTAATAGTAGTCAAAAAGCACCTGCCTTCGGTTAGAACTTCAATAATGTTGTCAAAAACAGCATAAACAATCAGATTAATGGTTCTTGTGAGCGGTTGTCTGAACCGCACTTCTAGTCTGATATTCCCAGACTTAACAAGCGAGATGTGTTGCCCACAATCTTCGTCTGGAGTGAGGTTAAAACAATAAATGGTATACCCCTGCAGAAAATCTTCTCTGTCGATTACCAAAGCCTGGTTTTTTAGATGTCTTCCAGACGAAAGCGCAAGTTGGTAAAATTCTCGCACGGCGGTGCCTGCTCCAAAGTCAGGTTGTAATGGTTTGGCGGGATGTTGCTGACCATCCACATAAACAGCTAGAAATTCCAGATCGTAATGTTTAAATGCAAAAGGGTTTTTATCGTATGCCCCTGTAAACGCATTGTTATCGACCATACCCAGTATAATAGATTTGGGCAACGTTCCTAAGAACAAGTTTTCCTGGTTTGATACACGACCCCCTGCAGGTATGGAGAAATTTTTCAGGCAGACCCTATCAATGGGGTACTTGGCTGTGGTTGAGAGCAATGCTTGAGCGTGCTCCAGCCTCACAGCTGGTGATACAGATACTTTTTTGACAAACAGGGATGCTGACAAAATATTTAGTTTGTATGCTATAGCATCACTCCTCATTAGAAAAAAATTCATCTTTGCCTCTTTTCAACTGGATATTAATGTCCACACCATTAAGCATTAGTTTTTCTTGAAAGAAAATATCACTGTGTATGGGTGTTAAACGTTCGACTACTGCTCTTTTGTTGCTTAAGGCAGCCCTCTTTGTCAGACCATTGTTAGCCCCTGCCGGATCACTCACATCCATATGCTCTGCAGAATCTTTGAAAATAAACCTGCTGAGAAAACACTTTCCAGGGTGTCTTTACCATAGTTTAAAAGGCACTCTATGATGCAGCAATAAGGGTGCGTGTTTGTACTCTGTGAAATTAACCTATCGCCAAGTGATACATCAACCTGTGAAAAAATAGCGGTTCCTGGATAATTGATCAATCCAACAGGTGTCCCATTTCTGATATTTGAACCGTCCGGATTTGTGATTTTAACACGCATGTACAGTAGTGTATTATTCAAATCTATGTAATCTTCACCATTTCCCGCTATAAAAAACTCCAGTGGAGAACTGTCCGATATTGCTGATAAAGGGGGTACTTCTATATATGTGAGTCATCGGTACTGTAAACAGGTCCAGCTCGGACATAAAACACTCTTCAGACATGGTATGTAGCAACTCCATGGTTCAGAATATAGTTTTAACAGATCTCTTAGCAGATCTAGATGATGTGTGTTTCACAGCTCTCTTTCGCTTTCGTTGTCTAACTGTTGATTTCTTAGGGACATTCTTGGTTTTCTTTACTGTTTGACCACTCCTCCTCCTCACTCCAGGTGGCTTAGTACCCCGTTTACATAACATGACCATTAAACCTGACCCGTCTTGAGATGTATTGTTATTAAAAGAATGTGTCATAGCATTGGTGACAACGTCGCTGACTATATTTTTAGCAGCGTTTTTAAGGTGTGGTCTGGTTATGCTGAAACCTCTTTTTAACAATGGAAGAGCCATTCGAAACAAACCCCTGAAAAGACCTCCGAGACCTGCACCATACATAACCCCTCCAATGAGTAGGGTCCATTTGGTATGGATTATAATAAACCATTTTTAAAGGATTGGTTGTTTCACAGGTCTGAAGTGTATTTTAACGACAACTTTCCCACAGATTGGTATTTGATAACATCTGTGTACAGGTACATAGTGTAAAACCCTCCGTTTATGTCAGCTTGGTATTGTGCGTACACTGGTGTAACATTGTTCTTGTTGTGTTGATTTTCATTATACACATCTGCAGCTTCCAATGGTTTCTCCGGTATTTCACCCAAAATAATGGCTAGTTTACTGTGGAATGTTAAGGATCTTCCTGGTGGTGCTGTCATGAACACCTTGTTTTTCACATGATTGTAACCGAGATGCACATGTTGAGGTAGCAATGCATTTATTTCCCTTATTACAAACAAAATTACATCATAATAACCTCAAAAAAGACCTCAAAAAATCTTTTTCTATCATTTCTAGACTCTCTGAAGTGGAATTTCGCATCATCATCAGTAATAGTGTACCATGATCTAGGGTATTCAATTTCAGCTAGACCCACCTCCCACTTGCCTTTTAAGTTTATAGGCCTCGCTAACCTGGATCTGTTATTTAAAATTCCGTTTCAGGGTAAAGAGCTAATGATGCATTGCATGGCAATGTGATGTAAAACCCTGCTTCATCCATGTCGTTTACTGCAGAAATGAGCTCAGGTGTCAAATGTATATCGGTTTTAAGATGGCTGTAGGTCTACAACATCTTTTTCATTAACCCAACTGTCGAACTTTGGAGGCCACCCCATCCACCGCACGAGCAACATGGTTCTTTTACCTTGCTTCTTCTTGTCTAATATCTTTTCCACTTTAAAAGCTTTGTCCTTGTCCACAATATTTTTTTGTAATTCCTCTTCATAGAATGATCCATCGATAACATCACCATCATAATCAGTCAGTTTGTAGACTGGTGGTTGACGCTGTATCCAGTCGGCTATAGTGAAGTAGTCTTCATCCTCTGTGTAGTTTTGTTCATACCCCATGGTAAAAGGGCCTCTCATCTTTGAGATTCTGACCACGTCGCCGATTTTGTGTTTAAATACAGGTGTCTTATTCTTACACACATCACCATACAAATTGTCATAGATGACCGGTTCATTTTCTTTGTTGACATCCACAGGTCTCATTTTATTGCTTCTGTGATAAATACTGTTGTATCCTTGAATAATATCTTGTAAAACATTGATGTATCATTTAGAATTTATAGCTGTTAAATACCTCCACATCCGTCCTTTTAATGTTCTATTAAAGCGTTCAATAATGCTTGCCTTCAATTTGCTCCCTGTGTTGAAATGGTAAATGTTGTGCTTTTTAGTTAGCTGTTGGAAATGTTTGTTAAAAAACTGTTTCCCCTTGTCAGTCTGTATTTTCTGAGGAACTCTCCCCTCTTGTAGTATTGAGTCAAAAGCCTTGGCCACAGCTTCCCCAGTCTTGTTCTTTACACAACGTACCCATGCATATTTACTAAACACATTTATACATGTAAGCAGAAATTTGATATCGTCATTTTCCATAGAATATGCTGACATATCTACCAGATCAATCTGAAACTGTGTATCAATACCATAAACAATGACCCTATTCCTTTTAAAATTATGGCGCAGTGGTCTGTGGAGTGTATAAGCATCTTGACTGGCTAACCAGTCCGAAACTTCTTTATCACTTATCAGATTCCCACTTTCCTCTAATACACCACGTTTTAATCTATTTATACCTCCTAAATATCTGGGGTGTGAAGGTGTGTAGTAGACCTTATGCAGTAGCTCGATTATGTTATCAGATCAAACTCCACATAAATAATGACACAGAGATTCTATAAAAACACATTTTTATTTTTTTTAAAAGTCAGGGTTAATCACAACAATCCTCCCACACACAGTACAAAGCAAGATTAACTAGTAAAATAGAAACACCAAAATCATGCAATGTCAAGATAATGTAGGAATTTAACATGTGTATGTATTTTTGTCAATCAGGTAATTAACCAGAGTATCAACATTTTCAAAAACATAACTATCACTCTGCTCGTTTCTTGACAATAACATTACACACATATCCGTTACATATGTACATAAGCATATTATGTCAGCAACTTTAGAGATATTATCACATTCAAACAAAGAGTTTAGAATGTTTTTAAGCATCACACAGTGTGAATCATTCCGGCCAGCATAGAGTTGTATCATTTCAGTCCAGTCGTTTGATAGCCCCATGACTATGTCCATATGTTTCTTTAGACAAATCAACCGTTTGTTGTTAATATCAGTCACATTTACAACATTGTTTGATCCAGAATGCTCATCATCAATGATTTTATACAGCATGTTGGTTAATTCACATTGAAGATGACGTCTCAGAAAATGTTTAACCAGTCCTGTAGCACTGCAGAAGTTACCCATGTCAACTTCGGAAACAGACAAACAATTGTGTTTGGCCCTGCCAAACCATTACAACCTGACTTTGGAGCAGGCACCGCCATGCGAGAATTTTACCAACTTGTGCTTTCGTCTGGAAGACATCTAAAAAACCAGGCTTTGGTAATCAACAGAGAAGATTTTCTGCAGGGGTATACCCTTTATGGTTTTAACCTCACTCCAGACAAAGATTGTGGGCAACACAATTTTCACCTGTCCACAGCATCATAGACAGCCTGTTCATAGCTATCATTCACCAACATCTCACGGATTTCATGCAGTCTCTCTAGAAGGTGTGGCTCCTCTCCTAATTCACACAGCACACCTTCGACAACACCATGGATTCTCTGAGGATGTGGTGTCAGCCCAAATGATTTCAACGCCTGACCAATGACTTCTTTTAACACAGGTTTAAACAGTTTACAGGAAAGTTCTTCAAAGTGTGTGTAAAAGAAATACTTGTCAGGATCAAACAAACACGTATGCTGGAGCTGACTGGGGTGGTCCACTTCACAACCGTAGCACAACTCTTTTAACTTTATATTGATGAGATGATCCAGAATGACCACGATGACTGCTTTTATAAAATTGAACCCCTTTACACCAATAATGCTGTCCGTGTCATCGTCTCCCTTAAGAGTTGCAGCATCTGGAAGTGGGCAGCCTGATCCATGAGTTGTTATGAATGTTAGATTGCTGTAGCCAAGTTCCATACAAAATTTGTCGAGCCAGTTGCTGATGTCTGGGGTTCTTACAGGGACATCATCCCCTGCTGAAGTAGGCACGTCTTCGGGTGATGCACTGGGTCCAGGGAGGTTTGTAGTAATGTCTTGTGACGTGTTGGTTTGAATGCTGACAGTCACCACCAACTTTTAATGCTTATAGTAGGTGGGCGGTGTTATATGGACATTCCTACGGTCCCTCGAACACATCTCAGGCTCAAACAGCTTTACCTTAATTCGACTCTATCGGTCATATGCATCACACCATTTAAACAGTTGGTCTATCTTTGAAAAATATCATTCAGGATAGGAACATCATTCCACTGAAACAAAAATTTCATGTGGAAACATTCATTGTGCTCTGACTTGGGGAAAGGCCAGACTCTGTCACTGAGACCCAGTTTTTCCTTGCTGGTAATTATGTAGACATAGTCATCCGGCCTCTTGTTGGTGTGATTGCCAAACACACGGTATCTTGGAAATGGGGGTGTTGAACCAACCCACTCTGCAATGAATAATGGTTCATCTCAAGAGTCATTCAGGTCCCTCCAAACACGATTGTAAAATAAACCCCAGTCCTTTTTTGTGAAATATAAAAAAGGGTCTTCATCCCATGTATAACGATCAACGCCATTGTTGTATAACTTCACATCATGAGATGTTCTGTCAAAGTCATACACACACAAACGCGTGCTGTCTAGGTGAAATTCATAATTAAGATTTCCTAAGGGGTCGTGGAGAAACTTGGTCAGACATGGATCATGTATTCTCCTCGGAGCACGACATAACCCATCAGTCGTTTCTATATAATTTACCACCATTTTTTTAGGAGTCCTGGGAGCAGCCATTGTATAAGCGAAAATCACAAAAAGAAAATGCTTGTTGAATAGTTTTGCAATGAACAACACAAACTCTTTTAAATACACAGATGGCATGGCTACAGCGTGGGAATATCATAACAGCTGACCAAACACATCATACCATATCCTGTACAACAACTGGCTTCTGGAGGGAGAGGAAGCAAAGGTCAAATGTCAGAATACACCTTTTAGGTCATAAATCATAGGGTCATCAATCATGTTTTGACACATAGTGCATCATATTTTCTGCTGTGACCCTTTGGGGAGAGGTTAGGCTAGCACTTACACCCAGGGTGTGGCTCATCTTTATTCATCTTCTTCGTTCTCATTTGAGGTACTTGAATCCTCATCCAATGTTTGTGAATCCCAATTTGGTTTATAAAGCCAATCCTGATAATATACACTTTGGTTACCCTCTAAAATCACTTTCCCATTATCTTGACATCTTAGCATTTCCATTTGCTTAATCATGGCTTTGATGACTAGTGACCTCAATAAAGGAAGTCCACAACAAAACAACAGCCCTCCTATCATTATTGCAATTCCCCAAAACATTCTCAATTTAGCAAACCATGCTCCCCATGCTCCCAACTTTAGATCAAACCAATCCCACATTTGATTATCTCTTCCAGCATTTGCTTTAACTTCAGTTTTTACGTTTTTTAATTTAATCATAACTTCACTTAATGTTCTTCCCGGAGCAGTATTATTTGGTATAAAATTACAACATTGATCTCCAAACATAACACATACACCCCCTTTGTCTGTCAATAACCAATTAAGAGCCTACCTATTTTGCCATGTCATTCTACTTGTTTCATGTACTTGTTCTCCTAATGCAGATAAAGCATCATCAGTGTAATTAATAAATCTCTGTTGATTATAGTAAATATAATTGATCCATTCTGTGTTTTTATTTTGTGTGATCCAAATGAATATTGATTCAAACCCTGCTTTGACTTCATCTCTAGCCTTAAATTCATTAGGTATACCGCTGGGTTGACCAATTGAATCAATATACACATTAGGGTCTGTTTTATAAGCTCTCTTAGTTCTATTCTTATGTTCCTTCATGAATTATCCTAATTCCCACTGTGCCATGGCAATTTCCTGGATCAGTTGTACTCTATCACACATTCCTTTCCATCCTAGTGGTAAGGAGGCCATAAGTCGATCTTTTCCACAGACCCAAAAGAAGTCTGCTACCACTATTGTCTGATCTTCATATAACTCTATTGAAGGTAACACTATAGTTTGATTTTCACATTCTTCTGGATATATTTTCATTCCCTTTCTTAATCCTTGTGCTTGAAGTACTGGGGCTCTTACAGGTACATTTGATCTCCAAGCATTTGTTTTGTCTAAGTACCAAATAGTAGCACATCTTCCCTTAAATTCTCCCAAATCATGAGTTCCTTCAAGCTTACTATAGCACTCATACTCATGGCTATAATCTATGTTGTACCATTTTGGGATTTCTATATTTCCTTTTTTTATTTTTATTTTTTATTTTATATCCCAATATCTACACCAATCTCCCCAATGTGGTTTATTAAATTGATCCTTAAGGATAGAATTACCTGAAAAAGCCAAAATTTCAGCTGAGCAGTAGGGTCTAAAATGCTTTTTTAAATGATAAAAGTTTCTATTAAATTCAGCACATTTTTGATAATCATGTGGATTTGGAACTACTATTACCTTGTTTAAGGGTGATTTGGAACACAGTAGGAAATTTTCCATACCCGTCTCTCTTGCTGTAAACGTTGCCCATTCATACCATTCATTATTTTGCACTGTTTCCCATAAAATATCTAATTTACTAATTTTCTCATTACTATTGATATCATTATCAACGTTGTTTTATGTTGTTTTGATATCTTTTGCTTTTTATTCCATTCTTGTTCTGTTGGGGATATTATTGAGTTGTTACTGGGTCTGATTGAGGGCTGAAAAATGGGAAGTCTGGTTGAAATTTTGAGCAGTGGTGTTGGCTGTAGCTTGGGCTTGTAGTAGAGAAGCTTGGGTGGTATTGATTGTGGCTTGAGCTTGTAGTATCAGATGCAGTAGGTATGTGATGATCATCAGACATGCTGTTGGACTCATTCCTTCCACTCTCTTGATTCTTTCTGCTTTGCTCAGCTCCTTGTGTATCTCTTTCTGAGCTTTTGACATTCTGCACTCTTTCATCCTGTGTCTTTGGTCTCTCCTTACTTTCTTCCGTATCATCTGTTTCAAGTCTCTCTCCTTCTCTTTCCTTCCTTACTCTGGGAACTCTTGTGCAGTGGTTTAGATGATACCAGGTGGTGCTTCCTTCCACTTGGACTGCTGTTGGAGTAGCTGTCACCACTTTGTAGGGTCCTTCTCTCCTGGGCTCATTCCACTTTCTCCTGAATACCCTCAAATATACTTGGTCACCTGGGATGACTGGACAAGATGTCTCTGTCTCCTCTTTGGGCTCCTTTCTCTTTTCCTGTAAATAGATAGCTTTATGTATTGCAGTTAGTTTCTTCATATAAGACCTAAGTTCAATTTGCAATTGCTCTAAACGGGGTCCTTTGTAGGGACCTCTGCAATATGGCACAGGCATGGGTCGACCTGCAAGCATCTCATGCAGTGTTAAGTGCATGCTTCTGTTAGTTTGCATGCGATAACTCATTAGTGCAAGAGGTAAAGCATCAATCCAGTTAAGTTTCGTACTTTCACATATTTTGTTAAGTTTGGCCTTGAGGGTACCATTTATCCTTTCTACCATCCCTTGTGACTGTGGGTGATAAACACACTCTAGTCTCTGTTTTCTCAATTGCTGCAATACTTGTTTTACAGTTCTTTGAATGAATGCTGATCCATTATCTGAATTTATTTCTGATGGTATTCCAAATCTAGGGATTACTTCTCTTGTTAGAAATTTAATTACTGTTCCTGCCCCCTCATCTGCTGATGGTATTGCTTCTACCCCTCTGCTAAATCTGTCTATTACCACAAGCATATATCTTTTGCCTTGTACTCACTTTATCATGTCTACATAATCCATCACCAGGTGCTTAAATGGTCCTTCTGGTATTGGTATGTGGCCTATTGGTGTCGCTGTTCCTTTCCTAACATTGTTTTTGGCACAAACTTCACATGTGGATAGAAAATTGTCTATCATTGCATGTAAGTATGGAGACCAATATCCCTGCTGTTTAATTTTCCTTATCACTTACCCCCTCGTGCAATGGTCAAAACCATGCGCATCTGGAATGAGAATGTTTAAAAGTAAGGTTGGTGCAACAATCTGTCCTTCATGTGAGAGCAAAATATCTTGTGTGTCTTTCATGGCTCCTCTTTGGTGCCACATGGAGTGTTCTTAAGGTCCTGCTTGTTGTTGAATTCGAAAAATATCATCCAACTGAGGTTCTGGTTCTATAAGAACTACTGGAGCTAATATTGCTACCTGACATCCTGATGCTTTTTTAGCTTCCAAATATTTTTTGTTGTTACCCTTAATGACATAGTCATTTCCTTTTTAATGAGCCTGACATTTGATGACTGCTAATCGTTTTGGTAGCATCATAGCAGAAATTAATTGACCTATCTGTTCAACATGTTGAATGGGAGTTCCATCACTCTTTTTGAAGCCTCTCTGCTTCCACACTGCTCCAAACAGATGACATACACCATGAGCATAAGCTGAATCAGTGAAAATATTTGCTGTTTGTCCCATTGCTAATTGACACGCAGTCGTGAGAGCTTTTAATTCTGCTAATTGAGCAGAGCAAGGCTGTACACACTGTTGGGATATTATAGGCACAAATTTCTCCATGTCTTTACAACTGAATATCCTGTATGATTTCTCAAATAATCTCTAAAACTAGAACCATCCAAGTAAGTGACTTCTGCCTCAGAGATTGGCGTAGACTCGAGATCTGGCCGTAGCCTTGTGAATGCCAATGAATTAGCCACACAATCATGTGGCTCACCTTCATAAGCCAAAGGAATCAATTCAGCTGGATTAACTGTATTACATCGCTTAATGGTAACATCTGGATACGTAAGTAATGATGAATATGCTAGAATGCAGGCTTGAGTCAGAACTAGTAATTGTGTTCTAGTAACTCCACAATTTTGTGATGCATATAAATGGTTACTGGGTATCCCATGGTTAATGTAGATGCTTTTTTTCATATGCATAATATATTGCTGCAAGGCCTTGTTGGTAACATGGTGGGTAACCTTGCGCTACGTTGTCCAGCTTAGTGCTGTAGTAAGCTATGGGTTGTTTTTTCCTACCACTGCAGGTCTCTTGCATCAATACAGCTGATGCATAACCATCAGCTCTGTTTGCCACATACAGGTGAAACAGTATAGTGTAGTCGGGATTACAGAGGGCAGGTGCCCTTTGTAGTTCTTTCTTTATAGATTCAAATGCTAGCAATGCATCTGTATTCCTGCTTGTTTCATGATTTCTCTCAGTGGAGCTGTTTTTACTGCATATTCCTCTATCCAATCAGAACTGAAGCCAGTCATTCCTAGGAAAGTCATCATCTGTCCTACTGTTTGTGGCAATAGTGTTTTACTTATGCTTTCTAATTGATTTGTGCTATAGCTTTTGTGCCATGAGATCAATTGTCCTAAATATTTAACCTGCGGCTGGCAATACTGTAGTTTTATTTTGGATGCCTTGTGACCTCCTTGAGCTAATTTAGTAAGTACTTTAATAGAATCTCTATGACATTGTTCCAATGATGTGGAACAAATCACCAAATCATCTACATACTGCAGCAGAGTACTGTCTATCATTAGGTCTTCTAAATCAGCCTTGAGAACCTAATTGAATATATGTGGTGAGTGTTTAAATCCCTGCGGCATTCTGGTATAGGTATACTGTTTATCAGCATATGTGAATGCAAACAAGTGTCTACTTTCCTCTGCCACCGGAACACTGAAAAAGGCGGAGCATAAATCTATCACAGTAAAGTATTTGGCATCAGGAGGGACATTTGTCAGCAGCGTGTGCGGGTTTGGAACATCAGCTAGCCAATCCTCTACTATATCATTTATTTGCCTGTAAGTCATGAACAAGGCGCCATTTAGATTTGTTTGCTTTGATCACAGGCAAAATTGGAGTATTACAGTAACTGTTTGTTTCCATTAACACTCCTGCTTTCACTAGACATTCAATAGTGTCTTTTATGCCTGTTTCTGCCTCAGGCCACAAAGGATACTGCGATTTTCTTGGCAGGCGTGCACCTGTCTTAAGTTGTATCAATATTTGGCTGGCTGAATTTACCAGTCCTACATCTGTGTCATGCTGAGACCATAACTCAGTTGGTTCCTGACGCTCCAATTCTTTAAACAGTTCAGCATTAATAGTCTCTACCAATTTGTGTGTTGTTATCATCTGCATTTGTATTATTTTATTAATGACTACTACCTGAGGAGTACCCATCAATTTAGTCCCACACAAAATTTTGATGTAATTTTTGTCAGCAGAGTGAAAAATCAATGGATTTACTGATGGTTCCCATTGGCACTGTTTAGCCTTTTTCATCATTGGCCCTAAATCTTTTTGCTTTCCAATTTTTTGAGGTCATTTCGATTTTTTGTCCTTCAGTTCCTTCCTGCCATTTCTTTTCTATTTTTGCATTTCTCTCAGGATCATATGTCATCGTACAGTGAAATTCTGATTTTGGCAACTGTGCTTCAGGAATCTGTGCTTCAATAAACTTTCCTAATTTATTAATTGTCTGTCTCACATCATTTTCTATCTGTCCTATCCAGTACACATTTACTCTTGGCTCAGAAATCATCATTTGAGTTCTTATTCCCTGTAAGTCTATATATACTCCCTCTGGAGAACACAAAATTTGAAGCACCAATTTACATAATGCATCTCTCCCTAACAAATTAACATGTGTCTGATTTGATACCAGGATAGGTATGGTTGCATTTTGTTTTTAGTTTGTAGACCAACTGGAGCGGTCATAGGAATTAGCTGCATTTGTCCCGAGAATCCTATTGTTTTTGCAAATTTTCCAGACAAGGGGAGGCAGCAGTAGCTCAGCGGTTAAGGCTCTGGGTTACTGATCAGAAGGTCAGGGGTTCAAGCCCCAGCACCGCCAAGATGCCACTGTTGGGCCCTTGAGCAAGGCCCTTGACCCTATCTGCTCCAGGGGTGCTGTATCATGGCTGACCCTGCACTCTGACCCCAGCCTAGCTGGGATATGTGAAAAAAAGAAGAATTTCACTGTATATGTATAATGTGATAAATAAGGAAAATTAATAATTATTAATTATTATTATTATGTGAGGCATAATTTGAATTTACACATGTATAAACTGCTCCTGTGTCTACTACCATGGGTGTGGTTTTTCCCTCTATTTTAACCTGCAGCATAGGTTCTTGATCAGCATTGGTTGTTAAAATTGGAAGCTGACTCTCCCCTGTAGGATTCTCTGGGCATCCCTAATATCCTTGATTTGGACCTCCCCAAGGGTTTACTGGGCCTTGAGATGGACCTCGAAAGGGCTGTTGCCAACTCCCTGGCATGGCATCTATCACAGCATTTCTAAACAATGTAGCCATTAATGGGTCTCCTTCTGGATTCCCTTCAGTTTCTTGCTTCCATCTTTTCAGTTATCTCTGGACATATGTGATTGGGTTTTCTGTTTCCCCCTGCTGTTCCCCCTTTAATGCCTTAGGGTCCACTCTGCTTGGATAATCAGCACGCATTGCCTGCCACACAGCTGGATGGTATGCATCAAAAACAGTTCCATCCATGTAATAAGAGTCCACAGCTCTGTCCAGATCAGATGCTTGAAGGATTTCTTCCATCTTTGCTCCTCCTACAATTTTTGCCAGGAGTGCTTTAATGTCCCCCACAGATAAAAGTCTGCCCATTTTTTGTTCTTCAAACTCTCTAATCCACTTTCCAGCCCCCTCGTGGATATCAGGGAGGTGAGAGACCAGCCCCTCAAGGTCCTGTGTAGCCCAAGGCACATACAATCCCTGCGTAACTTTAATTAATATGGGGAGTTGCTGTGCCAGTGGTCTAAGCCTTCCTCTTTCTCTTCCCTGTGCCCACCTTCCTCCATCAAATGATGACTCCTCTTCACTTTCCCTCTCCCTACTGTCCAATAGTCTACTTCTATTTCTCACCAACTTATCTGTGTCTTGTATAAATACTTATGTTTCTCTAATTTTCCTATCTATTTGTGCTTCTATTATTTGCGCTTCTGCTTCAATCTCCTCTTCTTCTCTTCTCACTTGTCCTAACGGCCCTTCTTCACATACTGTTTCTTTTTCATATTGTGCTTTCATTTTTTCTAACGCTGTCCGTGCCTGTTAATAACAATCTAAAGGCAGGTTTCTCTCATTTTTTTATCCTGTTTCTTCTTCGGTCTGACCCCCAGCATTGTTTGTCTTTATTTTCTAACTCCACATGACCCTCAGTCTACATTTATCCTAAAACTTCTACAGTTTCCTTGAGCATTGGGAACTGACCTTCTGGGGGCAAATATGGAGGTGGTTTAGCAAGGACCTCTTCTTTTTTACTTATCTCTTTTTCTGCATCCTTCAGTGTTTTTCTTGCCTGTCTGATATTTTTAGAGAATTTTCTCCTTTTTGAACAGTGCTAGCACTTCTCTCTCTTTTTGCCTTTTTGTTTCTCTCTTTTTATTTTTTTTACTCTTATCTTTAGTTTTATAATTATAATAACGTTTCCATTTCCTCTCACAACACTACATCAAATGTCCCTTCCTTTGGCCATTTTGTCATCATATTTTTGGTTCTCTTTTGCCATTTGCTTGAGAGCTTATCTATAAATTCTCTACACAATGGATATTTTAATCCTAATATGTCCACAGGAGTGGCAGCCATGATTTTTCTTATGATACAACAAAACCTATCTTTAGGAAAAATTTATCATTGTATACATTTTTGTAACAATTTTTATTTGTTCAAATAATATGATCTTCCAAAAGAAATTCAATTATTTTTATTTATTTATAAACCAATTTCCCATATCTTCTCCTATAACATGCACTTTAATTGTAATAATTATTATACCACATACATGTACAAATTTTCCTTTATGTTGTCAATTCACTTTTAGGATCACTCTGTAATCCAAATAGTGCCAAACAACAATAACAGCTGCTTTTTCTTAGATAAGCTGAGTCTTTATTTCTTTCACTGTTATTTTTACTTGGCATATAAAGAATGAAAAATTATTTCATCACCATTCATTTAGATAAATCATTAAATTTAGAGGATAAACGTACATCTTACTATTTTAATTTATTTCCTACTACTATAATCTGCAAAGCCAATATCTTGGAACAATTCCTCTAATTTGTTTCACCTTCACTTTTCAATAAACAAGTTCATACAAGTCCCTTTATTATTTTGTGGGGCTCAAATTCTCATACATACCTATTCTCATACATACTTGTCCCCTTTTTTAGGCTCATACTCTCATTCTTAGCCCCTTTATTATTTAGGGTTCATTCTCTCATCCACTCCTCTCAAGTGTGACAATAACTGTGCCCCTCTGTTTAGTCACACTCACGTTATGGTCCAGGAGGCACCCACTGTCCACAAGATACAGAGTTTATTTTCTCATACAGCCACAGACAATTACATATACACTTTTTCTTTTTTTTTTTTTTTTAATTAACATTTTTATTACGAAAACAAAAATATATACAATGATTCAACATTAACTCCTACTACTTCCCCTCCCCAATCAAGAACCCCATCCGACCTCAAACGAACATCCCAGTGGTCTTACATAAGTACACACATATACAGAGAATAAAATAATAATAATATATATATATATATATATATATATATATACACATACAGGTGCTGGTCATATAATTAGAATATCATCAAAAAGTTGATTTATTTCACTAATTCCATTCAAAAAGTGAAACTTGTATATTATATTCATTCATTACACACAGACTGATATATTTCAAATGTTTATTTCTTTTAATTTTGAT